>NC_139605.1:106659704-107018385 GCF_964270895.1 Podarcis filfolensis | reverse complement strand
GATTGGTTCAAAATTGGGAAAGGAGTACGACAAGGCTGTATATTGTCTCCTTGCTTATTTGACTTATATGCAGAATTCATCATGCAAAAGGCTGGGCTGGATGAATCCGAAGCCGGAATTAAGATTGCCGGAAGAAATATCAACAACCTCAGATATGCAGATGACACAACCTTGATGGCAGAAAGTGAGGAGGAATTAAAGAACCTTTTATTGAGGGTGAAGGATAATGGTCTGAAGCTCAACATCAAAAAAACGAAGATCATGGCCACTGGTCCCATCACCTCCTGGCAAATAGAAGGGGAAGAAATGGAGGCAGTGAGAGATTTTACTTTCTTGGGCTCCATGATCACTGCAGATGGTGACAGCAGTCATGAAATTAAAAGACGCCTGCTTCTTGGGAGAAAAGCAATGTCAAACCTAGACAGCATCTTAAAAAGTAGAGACATCACCTTGCCAACAAAGGTCCATATAGTAAAAGCTATGGTTTTCCCAGTAATGATGTATGGAAGTGAGAGCTGGACCATAAAGAAGGCTGATCGCCGAAGAATTGATGCTTTTGAAAACGTATCCATTCTTAAGGAAGTCAGCCCTGAGTGCTCACTGGAAGGACAGATCGTGAAGCTGAGGCTCCAATACTTTGGCCACCTCATGAGAAGAGAAGACTCCCTGGAAAAGACCCTGATGTTGGGAAAGATGGAGGGCACAAGGAGAAGGGGACGACAGAGGATGAGATGGTTGGATGGTGTTCTTGAAGCTACCAGCATGAGTTTGATCAAACTGCGGGAGGCAGTGGAGGACAGAAGTACCTGGCGTGCTCTGGTCCATGGGGTCACGAAGAGTCGGACACGACTAAACAACAACAACAATGCTAATTCGTTCTATTGCATAGTGTTTTTGCAGGGGGTTTGTGTCAGTATCACATGGGTAGGTCCTTTGTTTATATAGTTATTTATTTTTGCTAGCATTGTGAGAGATTGGAGGGTCCGGTGCTTGGTTGGTTAACATCTGCTAGGATTTTACACACATGGAACACACACACATGCACTGCCTTCCATTGCCATAAAAGTACTGCAACTATGTAAAACAAAGATGGGGAACCTCCCCACACAGGGGTGCCAACTTGAATAAAATATTGGGGGCCCCAGGTAAGCCCCACCCCACATGATGGGGTGCACCCACACCGTTTGAATGGCAATGCCCATCAACTTGAGGGGAGCTTGGCCCTCTCAAATATTTTATTGGCGGAGGCGAAGGGACCTTGGGCCCTAGCATGTCCCCACATGTCGCTGGACACAATTGTCACCATCGCTGGCTGGGGCCGACAGGAGTTGGAGTCTAAAAGCCGCAGGAGGGGTGCTGATTTCCTACTGCTGCACTATGGTCTAGAATTATTATTATTATTATTATTATTATTATTATTATTATTATTATTATTATTATTATTAGAATTTATATACCACCCTATACTTGGGGATCTGAGGGCAGTACACAGAATAAAATAAAGATATAAAACCACAAAGAAGAATCTAAAACCACGAAGAAGAAGAAGAAGAAGAAGAAGAAGAAGAAGAAGAAGAAGAAGAAGAAGAAGAATTATTATTGAGGCTTAAAATCCAAAGAGGAAGTTATTCAGAAAGGAAGAGGGCTTAGCAATGCGCTTTAGAATGGAAACGTCATTTGGGAAACGCGTCCTATTAAAACGGATCTAGAAAGCGTGTGTACAGCGCTACGTTACTGAGCCCACATGACTTTGTACCACGCCTCTTTTGCATTTTGATTCTCCTGCGTCCTTGACAACTCCTGGACAGGAACGATTCTGAGGTGTAGTGGAAAGGCGTGGGGAAATATGAACGCCTGGGCCCCGGCCATAACTACCCCGAGGAAGCCCTTGTGACGCACGATTTGGTAAGGATGACTGTCAAGCAGGTCAGGCGGGCAGGGGCTCTGTCTGGGCCATGCGCACGGGTGCCTTTTACCACCAGGCGCTGGATGACTGTGGCTGTCTGCCTTGGGCGGCAGCGTGCCCGCCCGGCCCCTTCTCCCGCTACCCGCTCCTGCCGAGGATCGGCACCGCCTCCTCTCCCCGATTCAAGACGCAGACAGTCATGGCGAAGCAGTTCGGGGCCATCCACGTGGGCACCTACTTGGAGATCAAGCGGAGCGACGGGAGGATCCACCCGGCGTTGGTCACGGCGCTGCACGAGGACGCCAGCAGCGTGACCGTCGAGTGGATCGAGAAAGGAGTCAACAAGGGCAAGAAGGTGGAGCTGGGCCTCGCCTTCTCGCTCAACCCTCATTTGGCACCGATGGAGCTCAGCCCCGAGGCGCTCTCGGCGCCCACGCCGTCGGATCAAGGGGATCACCCCACCTCGCCGCAGAACTACGTGGTGACCCCCATTCAGAAGGAGAAGTCGGGCGGCGACAGCGAGGATCGCGACTTCAACAAGAGGCCCCAGTCGACGGGGATGGCGGGCAAGATCAGCCCCAGCCCCGCGCGCAAATCGCCGTGCGTCCTGGAGGTGGAGAGGATGCGCGAGCGGCGAGAGAAGCGACACTTGGAATTCATGGAGAGGCGAGCGCGGCGCGGCGCCAGCGGCGCGCACCCGCACGCGGATGTGATCGCCGTGATCGAGCAGTACCGCGCCGCTTTGCAGCACGGCGGCTCCGCTCTCCTGGCCCAAACGTGCCCCCTGGAGCCCACCCGCGGCTGTGCGCGCAAAATCTGCGTGTGCGTCCGCAAGAGGCCCCTCAACCAGCGCGAGGAGGAGCTGAAGGAGGTCGACGTGGTGACCATCCCTTCCTCGGACGTGGTGATGGTGCACGAAGCCAAGCAGAAACTGGATCTCACCCGCTACCTGGAGAACCAGACCTTCCGCTTCGACCACGCCTTCGACGACCAAGCGTCCAACGAAAGTGTCTACAAGCACACGGCGCAACCTCTGGTGGAGATCATCTTCAAAGGAGGCATGGCCACGTGCTTTGCCTATGGGCAGACGGGCAGCGGCAAGACCCACACAATGGGAGGTGACTTCTCTGGCAAGAGGCAGGATTCCTCGAAAGGGATCTATGCTATGACTGCCCGGGACGTCTTCTGCCTGCTGCAGGATCCCACTTACAAAATCCTGGAGCTCCAGGTCTTTGGAGCTTTCTTCGAGATCTATTGGGGGAAGGTCTATGACCTACTGAACTGGAAGAAGCGGCTGAGGGTGCTTGAGGATAGCAACCAACAGGTCCAGGTGGTGGGTCTCCTGGAGCAGGAAGTGGTCTGCGTGGAAGACGTGATGAGGCTCATTGAGATAGGGAATCGGTGCAGAACTTCTGGCCAGACCTCAGCAAATGCCCACTCGTCCCGAAGCCACGCCGTTTTCCAGATCATCCTAAAGAGGAGAGGGAGGCTGCATGGTAAGTTTTCCTTGATTGATTTAGCCGGCAATGAGCGAGGAGCCGATACCTCCAGTTCGGATCGGCAAACCAGGCTGGAGGGTGCAGAGATCAACAAGAGCCTATTGGCACTTAAGGAATGCATCAGGGCTTTGGGTCGCAACAAAGGTCACACGCCCTTCCGGGCCAGTAAACTGACTCAGGTGTTAAGGGACTCCTTTATCGGAGAAAACTCCTGCACCTGCATGATCGCCACCATTTCTCCAGGGATGAGGTCGTGTGAGCACACACTCAACACACTGAGGTACGCCAATCGGGTGAAAGAGCTGGCAGTGGACACAAGTGCCTTCCGACAGCTCCAGCCCGCCTTGCCGAGATCCATCTTTCAGCTGGATGACTTGACCAGGCCCTGGACAGTCCAGAGCTTGCCCGAGACAGATGAGTTCAAAGTGTTCTGCGTACAGAATGAAGACCAGGTCTCTCCGGCAACCCTTACCTTCATTGCCAGGGGGAGAGGCCAGAAGAAGAGGAAAGAGATGGATGAGAAAGCTCTAGTGGAGGAGCACCAAGAATCTCTCAGGTGGCTGAAAGGGTTTCTGAAAATGGCTGACGATGCAGACTATGACATGGATTTTTACGCCTCTCAGTTTGAAGCTGTTCTGGCCCAGAAGATCGCCATTCTGTCTGAGATCCAAGATAAAGTGAAATTGTTCCGTAAGAACCTCTGCAGGGAAGAACCGGGCAGCAATCATGTCATTGTGAAGAGATCTCGTGTTCTGTGAATTGGCATGATCCTGTTCTACTTTTCTTTTTCCATGTCAGCTTATGTCAAGGTTTACACAACATCATGCCTCTCCAGCCACCTGACAATGTGGCAACTTAAAGAATACTTAAACCTCCCATCTCTACATGGGTGTCCGTTTTGTCTTTAATGCCAGGGCGGAAAGTCTCCTGAGAGAATCTCCAAATGCTTCTATTAGTGTCCTAAAATAACATGTTGTTGAGTTGAGCACACAATCCCAGGGCATTTGGCATTTCTAAGCAGACCTTTTTTAAAAACAACAACAACAAAGAAGGGAAAAGAAATTATAATATAAAGCTTCGGGAGGGGGGCAGTTTTGTAGGTAGCATAAGTATGGCTTTATGTAGTACCTGCTTCTTTCCACCCAACCTTAGCCCATCTCTCTGTCTCGTCGGTCCACAAGAGTATTTTTAAAAACATGGAGGAATAGAGAAATAAAGTGAAGGAACAAGATGGTCCAACATGGAAAACCTGGCTTTTACAGAGGGCGCTTTTAAGATTACATATCTTAATCTTGGTGAGAGAGAGGCTTTCTTGTCTATAGGCATTCCTAACCTTTGTCATCAGAGAACACTGTACCTTTGCAAACAGGCTTGTATGATTTATGATCCATCAAAACAAACCAAGGCTGTCTACATGTACTTCAAAGTACAATCAAAGTGCATTCTTTCCCTCAAGGAAATCTGGACGCTGCAGTTTACTCCTCACAGAGTTTCAGTTCCCGGCAACTTTGGACAAACAAAAGTGCCCAGAATTCTTTGAGGGGGGGGGGAATGCATGTCAAATGTACTTTGGAGTGTGTATGCATCTGTAATATCACATCAAGGGGTTTGTTTGGAGCATATGCACCCCTTCCTTAAAAGCAATTTGGCTTCCTTTTCAAAACACCTGAGATAATAGGCGAGAGTCATTCAAATATGCCCTTAGAATTCATTAGGTGAAGACAGCCGCTCTTTTTCTCCTCTCGTTATAATTTGACATTTGACACTGCCTGTGTATTTGCTTGAATCTTTGCTTTTTATAAAAGCACGGTGCATAATCCATCGCAGTCACCACCACCACCGTTTTGCAAACACAGCGAAGCCGCCTTATACCCAAGTCATGCCATTGGTCCATTTGGCTCAATATTTTCTATACTGTGGTCCTCCAGGGGGGGTTCTTTCCCAGCACCACCTGGGAAATGCTTGGGATTGAACATGGCACCTTCTGTAGGTGAAGCAAATGCTCATCTCCGTTCCAGATAGGCAGACAACCTATTTCTATTCTCTGGACTTGTGCACTTAGATCGTAGAACTGCAGAGTTGCAATGCAGGAACCTTTTGCCCGACTCGGGGCTCAAACCCACAGTCCTGAGACATAAGAGTCCTGTGCTGTACCAAGTGAGCTATCCCACATCTTACAGAGCTCTCTGCACTCACAGGACTCTAGATGTATCTGTGATTTGCGTGTCGAGACCTCGCAGCTACCCCTTTGTTGGGAAATAACTCACACAAGGACACAGATATTAGGTTTTTGTTATTGGGCGAATTTGTCCACAACTTTATTGAATTACAGAATGTGAGCGGTATTGGCTTAGGCATTGATTGGACCCGACTATATCTGACTTCTGCCCGCTGCGCAGGAAGTCCGGTAAGGGTAAACCACCGGAAGGGGAAGCCCTGTCGATGCATACCAACTCGAGCTCCCCCTGGTGTTCCCGGCGGGGTCGTGTCAAGGCCCTAGCCCCCAGCCGGGCTTCAGACAAGATCAACACCCCCGGATTCCTTTAACGGAATACCCTTAATCATGGAGGGGCAGGTGATGGCCACACCTCCCCTTCCCCACACAAGGTCAAGCAATGCCTAACCGCAACCCTAACAAAGTTGTGACGATTGCTACGAGGTAGGCGAAAACCAAGTGGCCAGTGCCAATTTGCCAAGTGGAAAAATTCCTACCAGGCCCCTTGGACAACCAAGGTGACCAACCGAAGTCCATAGCAAGGCCATTGCCTAACCTGCAAATAGGGAGGGAGGGCGGGGGATCGAGGAAGCGAGCCAAAGAGGAAGTCCTCCAACTCGCTCCTTGGTTTAAACTGTCCCGGCCACACCCCCCCCTCCGGCCAGCGGGTTGGCTGGCCGGGCTCTGACATGGCCGGGATCCCCAGGCAACCGTGGACAAAGTCCCCCGCCCCCGGTTGGGAATGGGTGGCCATGGAGTCCACCGCAACTCCTCCCCACTGGGAAGTGGAGCAGATTAGTTATATCCCATTAGCTAGAACTCTTAATTTACAGGAGTTGATAGGGTGGTTCATAAAAAGCTTTTTTTAAAAAAAATGCCTGCTCCAAAGGTCTTATCTTACTACGCTAGGGATTATATGGCTATATCTGAAATACCATGCATATCAGTTAATATCTTGACCCTGCTCCACTGAATTGAAATTTCAACCTTCATGACATAGGAAAACGGCCAAGTAAACAGCTATTTTCATGGAGGAGAGTCAAGATATTAACTGATATGCATGAAATTTCAGATATAGCTATATAATCCCTGGTGTAGTAAGATAAAACCTTTGGAGCAGGCATTTTAAGAAAAAAAGTTTTTTATGAACCGCCCTAATACAGTGGTACCTCGGGTTAAGTATTTAATTTGTTCCGGAGGTCCGTACTTAACCTGAAACTGTTCTTAACCTGAAGCACCACTTTGGCTAATGGGGCCTCCTGCTGCTGTCGCGCTGCCGGAGCACGATTTCTGTTCTCATCCTGAAGCAAAGTTCTTAACCTGAAGCACTATTTCTGGGTTAGCGGAGTCTGTAACCTGAAGCGTATGTAACCTGAAGTGTATGTAACCCGAGGTACCACTGTAATTAAGCCACTGTGAAGACTTCAGCACGTTCCATTCATTGGGCTGTTTCATTGTCTTCGGATGTTGACGCCTACAAAATTATTTCCATCCTTCATTGCAGCCTTGCAGAGACTGTATTACAGGAGCTCAAAGAGAAAGGAAATGTCTTGTACATAAAGAGTCTACTTCTAGGGGCCAAGGTCCCTTCACCCCCCCATAAAATATTTGCGGGGGCCGCCCCCTCCCAAAAAGGTTGATGGGCATTGTCCAAATTATGTGTGCCTGCCTCATCTTGCTACTGATTATGCAGGGCGGGGCTTATATATCTAATTTTCTGTTTTACAATTTAGAATATTTATTTAACCAACCTTAAAATATCAATGACTTCCCTTCTTCTCCTGATGCTGAACTCCTGCAACACTCCTTCCACAGTTCATTTTGCATAACATAAATCCCTGCATATTTTAAATAAACCAAGCCATTCAGTATTCCATTACTACATCCATCAAAACTTATTTATACTGTTGAATTTATCTTAATGCTGCCAACGTTTTCAGGTGTGCACAATTTCCCCCCATATGTTCAATAAACATTTCCCAATCTTCTTTAAACGAATGTTTACTTACTCTTTAAGTTAGATTCGTAAGCTGCACATATTCCATCAGTTTAAGTTGCCATTCTTCTTTGGCTTGGACCTCGCTTGTTTCCCATTTGGGGGCTAACAAAATGTGAAACATATCACATTTATATGCTGCTTCGGTGCTTAAGGCAGCAAATGATAGGTATTTGGCCTCCCTGGTTTTCTTTTCACAGCAACCATGGAAGGTAGGTTGGGTTGAGAGATTAGAAGCTATGCTAAGCTTCATAGCTGAGTTGGGATTTATACCCAAGTGTCCCTACACTTAGTTTCTCCCTGTCTCACATACATATTTTCAAGGCTAAAAATAATTTTGGAGGAGGGGCAAAATGTTAGGTACTTGCTACCACATCTCCCATGTGGTAGACCCATCTCAATTTAGTGGGGATGGGCATGGCGTCTTTTTTCTAAGAGTCCAAACCATTGAGAACTCCAAAAGTGGAGCTTTTTTCTTCTTTTTTTAGTTAGTAGCAGTTAATATTTTATTTGGTTTTTCAAATTAAAATTTTACAGAGATAATTTCGAACATAAATCATAAAAACAAGATTCCAAGGAATCTCCTGGATTTCCCTCCTCCCCTTTGTGGGTCCTATTGTTAATCATTTCCTCCTGCATCTTTTATGATAATCCTAAACTTATACATCTCCATTATGTCCAGAATTCAACCTTAAACTACAAGTGTTATTCCAATCCTACTAATGATTTTAACTGTTTAAGATAAGTTATACATTTTCCACATTCCTTCTTAACATTTTGGTCTTCCTGATTTCTGATTCTTCCTGTCATTTTTGCCATTTTGGCATAATCCATCAACTTCATCTGCCATTCTTCTCTGGTAGGGACTTTATCTTCTTTCCATCTCTGGGCCATTAACATCCATGCAGCCGTGGTTGCATACATAAACAGTCTTTTCTGCTCCTTTTGCGATTTTGGCACCTAGAATTCCTAAAAGGAAGGTTTCAGACCCAAAAGTGGACTTTTTGCATCATGTTTCATTTAAACCAATATCACCAGTAGGCAAAAGCTAAAACGGGAGTGTTGTTAAGCCATAATACATGATAAAGTAGTTCCTCTTTCCCTTTACATATGCTACAGTTTTGTACTGAGCTTAAATTAATTTCAACGAAACAAAGAATGTGCTCTCTATCGATACCATAGCATGGCATAACCTGATTTCAAATTAATTACTTTTTTCATAGAGCACTGAGTGCTGCAGGGCAGTGTTCTCTGAAATTCCACATTATTAAGAGGGAATGCTGTTATTTCCCCTGGTAAATGTTAGCTGTTCTCATTATATATCGAATTCACCCACTTAACAAACTGTACTCAGAGCATCTTAAAAAAAGAAAGAAAGAAAACGATTTAGGAGATATTTGCAGTTGTCTGCTGGTAGAACATCTGCCATTTCATAACAGACTTTGATGCGTTCTCTTTTGAAATTGTTCACCTTCGATTTTATCCCTCTTCTTGCCTTTAATGTTCCTTGGGCTGTGTTCACAGAAACAAGCTCCTTGAAAGATTTCCCTGTTGTTTATGCTTTGTGTTTCAGAGCCCATCTCCTGACGGTGGGTGTCTTAAAAGCACCCCCCACCCAGCAACAAGCCGTGGGGGTAACACTAGATAAGAATATGATTTCAAGTGGAGAATGAGATATTCTACACAAGGAATTTCATTTGCAGTAGGGAAATCCCATGTGATAAGAACACAGAGGCTTCCCCACATCTCTTCAATTTATAAAAGAGATCCGGTAGCATGGTATTATCCTCAAAACAAACTACAGTCTTAACATGCCAACTGCCCAGAGTGTTTCAGTAAGTCTCAAAAATAGATGTGTGTATTGTACATAATTGAGGCTACAATTGTATACACCAAGGATGGGGAACGTGTGGCCCTCTGGGTATTGTTGGACTCCAACTTCCATCAGCTCCAGCTAGTAGGACCAGTGTTAAAGGTGATGGTGTAGTGGTTAAGAGTGGTAGACTCGTAATCTGGGGAACCGGGTTCGTATCTCCGCTCCTCCACATGCAGCTGCTGGGTGACCTTGTGCTAGTCACACTTCTCTGAAGTCTCTGAGCCTCACTCACCTCACAGAGTGTTTGTTGTGGGGGAGGAAGGGAAAGGAGATTGTTAGCCGCTTGGAGACTCCTTAGGGTAGTGATAAAGTGGGATATCAAATCCAAACTCTTCTTCTTCTTCAGCAACACCCAAGAGGGCCACAACTATCTGGAAGTCTCATTAAATTTCCTGGAACTTCTGAGTAGATGGGCACAGGACTGCACCGTGCAACAAAGAGAGTTTGTTTTTGTCCTGAGAAAGATTGTATGTTCTTGTATGCAAATGTAATCAATTAGAATTCATCTGAAATTTATTTATCCCCATATTGCAGAGGTGGGGCTGAAGCCAAGAGAATGGTGGCTTGCCTGGGGCCAGGTATCGGATTCACGGCACAGATAAGATTTGAACCTGAAAGTTCCCGGTTCCCGGCTCAGTTTACTCGCCATTATGCCACTCCAGCTCTGATGTGCAGAACTTGATCCTAGTCATGTTTATTTGGAATTAATTCCTCTCGGGTCCAATCGGGGTGGGCTCCCAGGTTAATTGTGCTTTATGGATTCTGTTGCACGGTGCCTTGGGCTGTGTTCTCATGTTTTGAATGCGAAAAAGATGACTGGTTTCAAAACGAATAAATGAATGTGCCTAGATTGCAGCCTTACAGCCCAATTTTAGACATGTTTAAGGTAGGGTAAGGGGACCCCTGACCATTAGGTCCAGTTGTGACCGACTGGGGTTGCGGCGCTCATCTCACTTTATTGGCTGAGGGAGCCAGCGTATAGCTTCCAGGTCATGTGGCCAGCATGATTAAGCCACTTCTGGTGAACCAGAGCAGCGCACGGAAATGCTGTTTACCTTCCCACCGGAGCGGTACCTATTTATCTACATGCACTTTGACGTGCTTTCGAACTGCTAGGTTGGCAGGAGCAGGGACCGAGCAACGGGAGCTCACCCCGTCGCGGGGATTCGAACCGGCGACCTTCTGATCAGCAAGTCCTAGGTTCTGTGGTTTAACCCACAGCACCACCCGCGTCCCTCTAGACACATTTACTTGAATGCATATCCACGGGATATTTGTGAATTTTGTTGTTATCCATACTGTGAAACCCAAAATGCCAACCTTTCTCTCAGCCATACTGGGAAGCAGTGTGAATTCAGTAGGAAGGGCCATGGCTCTGTGGAAGAGCATCTGCTTTGAATTCAGAAGGTCCCAGGTTCATGTTCCCAACATTTCCAATGACCCTCACACCTAATCCAACCACCCCTTTTTTTTTTTTTTGCTTTGTACAGAGAAACATAGGACTGGGTTATAATTCAGTTTGAATCAGAGGATTCCAGTTTCAGTGATTCATGAAGTGGGCTGTCAGGGTTAAAATGAGCCCTGAAGTTTCATACTTAAAACATTTCCAAAAAAATTCTGGGAGGAAGATTCTATTGCTGACTGCTTCAAATGTAGATTTCCCACCCCTGATATATTGAAAGTAGAACTTAAACCTATTACAGTGGGACCTTGGTTCTCAAACTTAATCCGTTCCGCAAGTCCGTTTCAAAGCCAAAGTGTTCCAAAACCAAGGCGTGCTTTCACATAGAAAGTAATGCATAATGGGTTAATCCGTTCCAGACTTTTAAAAACAACTCCTAAAACAGCAATTTAACATGAGTTTTACTGACGAGACCATTGATCCATAAAATGAAAGCAATAATGTCCTCAACAATAAAATAAATAAGGCAGTATTGTATATGAGAAAAATTAAAATTATTATTTTTTCTTACCTGCACAGATGATAGTCATTGTTTGGATGGGGGGCTTTTATCCATTTCCACAGTCACACAATCAATCAATCAATCAATCAGTCAGTCAGTAGTTGAACTGGGTTCCACACAGTCACAAAAACAAATTGACCGAAAAAGCCTCAAAAACAAAAACACAAAATAAATAGCAAAAACAAAAGCACCAAACTTAATCTGTTCTGGATGTCCGTTTGACTTCTGAAATGTTTGAAAACCAAGGCACAGCTTCTGATTGGTGCAGGTGCCCTGGAAACAATAGCTGACAGCCACATCAGACGTTTGACTTCCAAAAAACGTTCAAAAACCGGAACACTTACTTCTAGGTTTTTGTTTTTTGGGAACCAAGGCGTTTGAGCACTGAGACATTTAAGAACCAAGGTACCACTGTAAAGGCTTGGATGATGATTCCTATGATTTCTTTGAAAACACAAGCCCTCTTTGTTTATATATCATTTCTAAACCCACAACTGTCTTTGACTGATTTCAATTACAAAAAAATATAGGAAGAATAGTATCACTCAGATATCAACAGCAGCAGCTATAGGGAGGCAGCACCCAATCTGAATGAAGAATGGTTAGTTTATTTTCAATTTCTTATCTTGTCAATCAAATAGAGCTGACAGAGCAATAATCCTTTGAAGTTATTTTTATTACAATGCCCAGGTTTCTCTCTGAGTACAGAAAAGTGTCAAGTTGAATGAGATGGTTGGTTTCCTCGTATGCAAACATTTGTACCAGTGGCTTTGATGGGCAGATAGAGTTGCCATCCATCCAATCTTGTCATGTGTTCGCCGTGTCTGATGTTGCAGCCTTGTGGAACAATACAGCGGGATGCATTGATTCTTCTTTAGATAATGGATGAGAGGGTTTAATTCTTCTTTGAAAGACTGTCCACTAAGGATTTTGACACTTTCCCCCTTTTCTATCCAGTCCCTGGAGCATAAAGGTAAAAATATATCTGAGGTAGAATCGTAAGTTCCACCCACAGTGTATAACAAGGGTGAGAAAGCTCAGGCGTCAAAAGTAATAATAATACTAATTTTATTACTTATACGCTGCACATCTGACTGGGTTGCTACAGCCGCTCTGGGCAGCTCCCAACAAAATATAAAAACACAGTAAAACATCAGCAATTACAAACTTCCCTGAGCTAGTCAAATGGTTGTTTAGCTGTTTGACATCTGTTTGACAGGGTGGGCACCACTACTGAGAAGGTCCTCTGTCTGGTTCCCCATAGCTTTACTTCTCGCAGTGAGGGAACTGCCAGAAGGCCCTCAGAGCTGGACCTCAATGTCTGAGCTGAACGATGGGGATGGAGATGTTCCTTCAGGTATACAAGGATGAGACCTGTTTAGGGCTTTAAAGGTCAATGCCACACTTTGAATTGTGCTTGGAAACATACTGGGAGCCCATGTAGATCTTTTAGGACCAGTGTTATATTGTCATGGTAGCTGCTCCCAGTCACCATATTCTGGACTGGTTGTTGTTTCCGAGGTGCAAAAGTGCCCCTCCAGGCCTCTCAATCTGGCCTTTAGAAATCTCCCCACCCCTCATAAGCCTTGCTTGCCCCCCCCCCCCCGCCCACAATACTCTTGCGTGGCTGGAATGTGCCCTTAAACTCTAAAAATTCATCTTCCTTCCTTCCTTCCTCCTTTCCTTTCCTTTTTGTATTTGTCTTCTTCTTCTTCTTTGAGAAAGTAATAATCACAAATAAATAAGAATAAAAATGTACACCCCACCACTGAGACCATTTCATTGTACAGTAACTATCCAACCTCCCAAAGTTGTGATGGTTTGACCCCTTTCCATTTTAACAGTACAAATTCTACAAACACCTTCCATATCTCCTCAAAATCATTTCTCCTGCATATTCCCTCTCTTACCTTAATGGCAAATGTGAAAAATTCATTTTGCTTGCCTCGATGGCAGATAGAGTAAAAACTAGCTTACAGCACAGAGGTAGAATTTACATTTGTTTCTCCACCTGTTTCATCTCTGGCCCAATCTGCTACAGTCATGTGACCCTCAAAAAGTAACTCAGATGTCAATGCACCCTTTGGGCTAAAGAAAGTTCTCCACCCATGATGTATGCAATTCATTAGTGCTCTACTGCAAATCGCTGTCAATGGCTACTGTCTACAGTGGCTGTCCACAGCTCTCCAGGTTTTAAGCAGGGAGAATCTCCCAGTATTACCTGGAGATGGAGGTGATTGAGCCTGGGTCCTTTTGCAAGCGAAGCAAATGGTCTCCCAGTGAGCTACAGCCATTCCCCATTGACACACACAGTTTTTGTTATGTAAATAGCAGCTGCAGGGAAGCCGGAGCAAATTTAGGGTGGAGGGGGCAGGGGGGCAGAAGGAGTTTTTCACTCCCTGGCCAAGTTTCGAAAGGCATAATAAACCTACCTCCGAAGCTGCTATTTGCACTTGAAGAGAAACGCCCATTGGCAGCAATGGTAGCTTTCCTTGAAACAAGAAGTACCTTTGACTGGGAGTGGCCGCCAGGACCACATAACACCAGCCCTGAGAGATCTGCATTGGCTCCCAGTACATTTCTGAGCACAATTCAAAGTGTTGGTGCTGACCTTTAAAGCCCTAAACGGCCTCGGTCCTGTATACCTGAAGGAGCGTCTCTACCCACATCGTTCAGCCCGGACACTGAGGTCCAGCACCGAGGGCCTTCTGGCGGTTCCCTCATTGTGAGAAGTGAGGTTACAGGGAACCAGACAGAGGGCCTTCTCGTTAGTGGCGCCCGCCCTGTGGAACACCCTCCCTTCAGATGTGAAGGAAATAAGCAGCTATCCTATCTTTAAAAGACATCTGAAGGCAGCCCTGTTTAGGGAAGTTTTTAATACTTAATGCTGTATTGTTTTTAACACTTGATTGGGAGTCGCCCAGAGTGGCTAGGGAAACTCAGCCAGATGGGCAGGGTATAAATAAATAAATAATAATAATAATAATAATTATTATTATTATTATTATTATTATTATTATTATATTTGCAGAGAGGTGACCTTGACAGTGAGACAAAGGGTTAAGCATCCTCTCTCCATCACTGCCGTCCTGAGGCTGTTCAGATTCCCCTGCAGCTGCTATTTGCGGGTGGGAATGGGCACCTTAACTTTATCCACCAATTTCACATCACTTCTAGCCTGGCCCTCTGTGTGTCACTCCGATTATTTTCGTCAGCAATTTAGTATGGGGTCCAAGTAACATGTATTAACCCTCCTTGCTTCCCATCCCTCCAACCCCACCCCCCAAAACCCAAACCCAACAGCTACATTAAAAAAATAAATAATCTGATGCAGTTTGACAAAAACAATGATTAAGGGTCTGCTTAATTCTTTTGATTTAAACTGAATTCAGGTGTTTTTAATACCAGTGCCCGTTTGATCGTATTATCATAGTGCAACTTTTAATTTAATTTAGCCAAAAAAAACCAACAAAGCAACTCCCTCCCCAAAAGAACGCCCAACCCTGCCTGACCCATTTATGGATTAAAAGTCATGAATGAGGTTAATGTATAATTAATGAGCTGTGCTGCTTCGCTATGACAGCTCCGAATAATGATGGATGAGGGGGATGTGGGATCCGACGAGCAGTCCAAGGTCAAACCACATGTGGGATTCTTGCTATTGCCTGGCAGTGCTTTCATTCTTGCAGTGTTCCTACTTTAAAGAGCAGCATAGCTATGAAGCGGAAATTACTGAATGGCTGAGCAGGGAGAGGGAGAGAGACAAACCAGGGACAAAGCCCTGTATGGACCATTCTCTAGATGCGATTGGGCTAAAACTTCCATCACCTTTAACTGTTGGCCATGCTGACTGAGGCTGATATATAATGAGTTGAAACAATTGTTAAAAATAACTTTTTCTTTAAAAAACAACAACACACGAAGCTTTTCTTTTAGGAATTCTAGGTGTCAAAATCCCAAGGGAGTAGAAAAGACTATTTATGTATGCGACCACGGCTGCGCGGATGTTATTGGCCCAGAGGTGGAAAGAAGATAAAGTCCCGACCAGAGAAGAATGGCCGATGAAGTTGATGGACTATGCCGAAATGGCAAAAATGACTGGAAGAATCAGAAATCAGGGAGACCAAAATTTTAAAAAGAAATGGGGAAAATTTATAACTTATCTTAAAAACCTTTGTAAAAAGCTAAAATTGTTAGTAGGACACTTGTAGTTTAATGGTGAATTTCAGATTTAATGGAGAGGTAAAATATTTGGATTATCATAAAAGAGCCTCTTGGGCTTGCCGATCAGAAGGTCGGTGGTTCAAATCCCCACAACGAGTGAGCTCCCGTTGCTCAGTCCCTGCTCCTGCCAACCTAGCAGTTTGAAAGCACGTCCAAGTGCAAGTAGATAAATAGGTACCGCTCCAGCAGGAAGGTAAACAGCATTTCCGTGCGCTGCTCTGGTTCGCCAGAAGCGGCTTAGTCATGCTGGCCACATAATCCTTATTATACTCACTACATATTTGCTCAATCGAGCTTCGACTCCCCTCCCTCCTGTCTCGTGGTTTCCATAATTCATTATTACTTCATAGCATTTCTACATTATCCCATTACATTTCACGCCTTCCGTAAATCACAATTTTTTAAATAGATATAAAAAGGTACAAATCTTTAGCATTGCAATTTTCCTTACAACAACCCTGCTAGTGTTGTTAATTGCTTACAATTGTCCTTCAGATATTGTACAAATTTACTCCAGTCTTTTTGGAAAGCTTGATCATGCTGGTTTCGTATTTTCCCGGTCAGCTTTGCCAATTCTGCATTGTCCATCATCTTCGCCTGCCACGCTTCTAGCGATGGAATTTCCTGTTGCTTCCATTTTTGGGCTAAAGCGGTACCTATTTTTCTACTTGCACTGGTGTGCTTTCGAACTGCTAGGTTGGCAGGAGCTGGGACAGAGCAACGGGAGCTCACTTGTCGTGGGGATTTTAACCGCCAACCTTCTGATCAGCAAGCCCAAGAGGCTCAGTGGTTTAGACCACAGCACCACCCGCAAAAGATGAAAGCCCGATATAAAAACTACTCAGCCTCTTTACCGCTTCCCACCACCCTACCTGTGATTTTACTAATGCTCGACGTCATGCTTTAAAATCAGTATAAAGCTAAAAATCCCAGCTGCTTCCACCTGAACAGAAATTTGATTTGGGCTGTACTTGAAATTTACACATCATGCAGCGTGTTTGTTGATGGAGGCATTTGCTTATTTGAAGAGTGTCATGCTCTAGCCTGCAGCAAAGGCAGGAGTCAAAAAAGAACCCACTGTTTTGTGCTCATCTCCTGGGTACGCACTGCCTAGTCCTTCCTCCTCCTTCCTCCCCAGACTAATAGTTATGCACAATACGCTCTCACTTATCCACACTAAAAAGGAATTTGCAATATATGTGCTTGATGTCAGTTTTTAACCAAAACAAATTGTGAACAAAAGAACATTGCCAAATTATTGGAGAAGTTATCTTAATTATAAGGATAATTAGGACAAAGCCATTTTTTATTTCCAAAGGAGGGCTATCCTGGATTAGGAGTAATTTGCAAAGGAACTAATGCAAGTCTCTAGCGTTGTAAATTTAGAAACTGCTTTAATTCTCGCTTAAGCTGATAAACCACCACACATGAATCCAATCAGAATGCTACCTGCTGTTGGATATGTGTGTGTGTGCAGGATTGCATCCCTAATAGCTCAAAAGAGAGCAATGGGATCGGATTATAAAATCACATAATTGCAGGGCTGGAAAAGGCTTCTGCACAGTCCATTTTCTGTACTGAAGTAGAATTTATTACCCCTAACTACTTCTGAGAAGCAGGACGCGGGTGGCGCTGTGGGTTAAACCACAGAGCCTAGGACTTGCCAATCAGAAGGTCAGCGGTTCAAATACCCGCAATGGGGTGAGCTTCCGTTGCTCGTTCCCTGCTCCTGCCAACCTAGCAATTCAAAAGCATGTGAAGTGCAAGTAGATAAATAGGTACTGCGCTGGCAGGAAGGTAAACGGCATTTCCGTGCACTGCTCTGGTTCGCCAGAAGCGGCTTCGTCATGCTGGCCACATGACCTGGAAGCTGTACGCCGGCTCCCTCAGCCAGTAAAGCGAGATGAGCGCCGCAACCCCAGAGTCGGTCACGAGTGGACCTAATGGTCAGGGGTCCCTTTACCCTTACCTTTACTTCTGAGAGGCTCCAGAGAACATTATTTTTTTTTAAACTTAACCTATTTAGAATAGTATGAACAAAGCAAAAAGGAGAATGGGTTCACTACTGCAAAGCACTGCAAGGCACTTTGGAATACAACCCACATGTTGTACAGCGACATCTCTCTCCCCACATGTGTTGAACTTTTGCAATGAAGAGTGTCAGTCGTGGCCACTCAAAAGGACATTGAATTATTGAATTATTACCTCACAGATCCTGAAAAGGTACAGAAAAAGGCAACAAGAATGATCAATGGCATTTCCCATGTGGGACAAGGTTGTAGCAACTGAGACTTTTTTTTTGTATATTTTTTATTAAATTTTCTGTTTTACATTTTAAAATATTCATTTAAACAGTCATAAAACATCAATGTCTTTGCTTCTTCTCTTTCCATGGTTCATTTTGCATAACCTAAATCCCTGCATATTTTATATAAACTAAACCACTCAGTGTTCCATTATTACATCCATCAAAACTTATTTACACTATTTATCTTAATGCTGCCTACGTTTTCAAATATACACAATTTCCCTCCATATATTCAATAAACATTTTCCAATCTTCTTTAAACGTATCTTCTTCTTGTTCTCTTATTCTATATGTTAGGTCCACAAGCTGGGCATATTCCATGAGTTTAAGTAATCACTGGATTAATAAATGCTGGCCTGAGAAGTTCTCCTTGAATCTGCCTAGGCCTTTCCACTTGTAGTCCATGTCTAGCCAATGTTGTGCAGTCCAGATAGCTTGGACTATGACTCCCATCACCCCTGACTGGGGCTGGCTGGGGATGATGGGAGCTGTTGTCCAACAGCATCCTAAGGTCACCACACTGGCACCATAATATGGATTGACGTTTCAAGTTTCTACTTGAAAGGCAAGTGTAGCTTCACTGTGATCAGAGTAAGGCACCAAGTCCCCAAATTACCTTTCCCTGCTTTCCCATGGTGTCTGTTCCCTGTGTGCTCTGCTGCCTTCCAGCTGCTCTGTTCAAGGTTGATGCAATATTCAGGTTAAATAAACATCAAATGCCCTCCTTGGGAGGCCTCATGTTTTATTTATGGCCATTGTTTTTGTTGGGCTTCCCGGTACGGGGATTTATTTAAAATTTTGTTTTTTTTTATATTTTCCCCGTCAGAAACCCCCTGCTGAAACCACTGCCTTTAAAATAATAAGAATAGTGATATGGCTGTTATCCTAGGTGAGAATTTCCCTCAACCATGGCAGACAGGCGTCCAAGTCTGAAGTGGCAATTCTTCCCACCATCTGTAAACACAGATGTCCCCATCCATTATGGAAGGGCACCAACTGGGATGTAATACACTGTGACTGCCAGACACACTTTGACTTTGTCTTTTGTTGTCATCCTTCCACCTCGCACCCCTGCTGTCCCCAGTGACAGCACCCTGCAGACAGAAAAGGTTGATTCAGGTACATTGCTGGACCAGAGGATGGCATATAATGAAACCTGCAGTATCTGATGAGACAAGGAGCTGGGAGAGGGAGGAACGCTCAATCGGCTCCCCAGTTATCCTTGCTGCTACCCATCTCCTGAAAGCGAAGGGAAGAGTGTGTTTTGGAGTCAGAGGCTGGCAGGAACAATGTTTGGGGACTGCAATGTTTGAGGAGGATTTTCCATAGTTCTCAGACAGTGAATGAGAATTATCCAATGTCCCCGTCTCCATCCCACCCAAGAAAAATGCAACTCATTTCTGAACTATTCCAAAGTGGAATTTCTCACCATCTCTAGTTTTCAGGTCCTGACTATTGGTTGCCTGTCAGAATTCATTCCCTGATTGCTTGGACCACTAAAATGAGGCATGGTAATGGACCTAAAACTGATCCTTTGCAACAAAGTAAGGCTGTAGGCATGCCACTTTCCTGCCAATCTGCTAAAGATATGCTGCAGAAAGATGACAGCAGAGAAAAATAGCTTTCTAAGTATGGTCGCCATACTTCCATAATTTCCCGGACATATACAGGATTTAACCAGCGAAAATAGTGCCCATGAGGTATTCTGGAAAATCAGCAAAACGTCTGGGATTTTGAGGTTGATTACCTAAATAAAGCTCAACAACTTTGGCTTTCATTTCCCCCCAAAAGGTCAACAACTCTGGTGTCCTGAATTTTACTTCTATGGCAATCCTATTTCTAAGTGGTTTAAAAAATATATATGGGTACAGTGGTACCTCAGGTTAAGTACTTAATTCGTTCCGGAGGTCCGTACTTAACCTGAAACTGTTCTTAACCTGAAGCACCACTTTAGCTAATGGGGCCTCCTGCTGCTGCCGCGCTGCCAGAGCACGATTTCTGTTCTCATTCTGAAGCAAAGTTCTTAACTTGAAGCACTATTTCTGGGTTAGCAGAGTCTGTAACCTGCAGCGTATGTAACCTGAAGTGTATGTAACCTGAAGCGTATGTAACCTGAGGCACCACTGTACACACTGCTGAATGGCAGGAGTCCATGAAAATGACCGGTCAAACTTAACAAGGGGATTTTCTCTCCTGGGCCCAATATTGAAGTTGGCCCATCAATAACAGTGAAACTCCTCCAACAAGCTACCCCAAAGGAAAAGTTATTATGCACAATTGGAGATAACACAACTTCTCATCTTTGGCAATATCCCCGAGGAAGGTTACCTGTCGCGGAATCACAGACTTGTAGAGTTGGGAGAAATCACGAGGGTCATCTCGTCCAGCCCCCTGCAATGCAGGAATCTTTCACCCAGTATGGGACTTGAACCCATGGCCCTGAGATTAAGTCTCATGCTCTACCGCCTGAGCTATCCCTGCTTGTTGGCAGCCTACATATTAAAGGTGTGTGCTTATAATGTACATTTAATGCATATACTGATGTGGCTTTCGTGCAGCCTACCTGTGTTTAGATAGTGGAGACTATTTTTTCTGTTCCTTTTTCAATGAACTCCATCTCAGCAAGTGTTGTCATTAGCATTCAAGGGAACTGCTACATTTGCATTGACCTTTTTGCTCATATTCACTTGACCCTCAGAAGCAAGCGGCAGTCGCCATAGCATTTTTAATTACCTCCCGCTGTGTGTAAAAAAAGAGACAACAACAGCATCATTGAGTTCTGGTAAAATTCAGCCAAGATTTTCCTTCTTTTGTGTAAGGCATTAATAATGATTGTTTGCTCAAGTTAGTGAAAGTAGTCAAGTATATCTTTAGTAATCTGTGCTGAATAAGAAGACATGCTGAAGGACCCTGAACTATAGTTTAAGCCAGCACTGGGGAACCAGTGGGCTTTCAGAAGTTGTTAGCGTCTACTTTCCATCACCTCTAGTCAGCATGGTTAATAGTCAGGGGTGATGGGATTTGTAGTCCACCAAGGAGGGCTATAAGTCCTCACTGTTGGATTAAGCAGATGCAAACTGATCTTCTCTCAGATGTACACCCAGCAAGAGTCTTCAGCCAATCACAGCTCTCTGACAAGTTTAGGAATGTAAAACATGTGTTTATTGCACTCCCACTTTATATCAGCAGTAAGCAATCCCGGAGGCGGGTGGCACTACAGCCCAAGGCTTGCCGATCAGAAGGTCGGCAGTTCGTGTCAGCATCACCCTTGAGCCAGTGCCACCAACTGGACTCATACACTTCAGCCCCGACTGGGCTAGGCGAGCTGGGTAGCACTTCCAGAGACCACCTTCTGGACAGGAACAGGTCAAAGTGCTGTGGACTCACAGCTCAGAGTTGTGAGCACCGGATTCACTTCCACAAGATGACAGCCGTCGCACAGCAGGGTATAGCAGAGCATAAACGACTCAGGGAGCAGCTCTGTAGAATATCTTCTTTATTCTATCTACAACTATTATACACAACTATATACAGAGCTAAATGAGGTCTAAACGAAAATGCTGAACTGCACTGAGTGTCTGCAGCTGCTCTTAGCAGCAACCTTATCTATGCACACGATCTCTGTCTAACACTCAGTCTCTCTCTCTTTTTGATATGAGGCTGGAGCGGAATAAGTAGAGAGCAGAAACTGCCCCCTCCTCTCTGGAGAATCAGCAGAGGACACCAGCAGATTCTTGGATACGGGACGGGTGAAATCTCCTCAGTTCGAATCCCCACGACGGGGTGAGCTCCTGTTGCTTGGTCCCAGCTCCTGCTAACCTAGCAGTTTGAAAGCACATCAAAGTGCAAGTAGATAAATAGGTACTGCTCCGGCGGGAAGGTAAACGGCGTTTCCGTGCACTGCGCTGGTTTGCCAGAAGCTGGCCACATGACCCGGAAGCTGTCTGTGGACAAACGGCGTCTCCCTCGGCCTATAGAGCGAGATGAGCACTGCAACCCCGGAGTCGTCCACGACTGGACCTAACGGTCAGGGGTACATTTACCTTTACCTAAGCAATGCAGTATTGTTGGACTACATTTCCCATCAGCCCAAGCCAATCGGTATGGTCAATAGTAAGAGATGATGGGTTCAACCATTGCTTTTTTCTGGGGGGTACTCAAGGGTATGTAGTACCAACACCTTTTTTCTAGAAGAAAAGCACTGGTTAAAAATGTGGTACTTACTGTAACAACTTCATGGTGATACTGGCACCTTTTTTCCTAGAAGGCACCAGATCCAACAGTTAGAGTCCAATAATATTTGGACGGCACCACATTGGCTTGCTTCATATTTTAATAATAATAAATTTTATTTATATCCTGCCCTCCCCAGCCGAAGCCGGGCCCAGGGCAGCTAACAACAATAAAATAGTACAACATTTTAAAATCATTCATTATAAAATTAATTCAAATCAAATTGATGACAACCATTGGGCTAGAGTTCTGTGAAGATTGCCAGAGGAGGGAGTCAGGCTGTGCCCTCACCAAAGGCCTGGAGAAACAGCTCTGTCTTGCAGGCCCTGCGGAAAGATGTCAAGTCCCGCAGGGCCCTAGTCTCTTGTGGCAGAGCGTTCCACCAGATCGGAGCCACAGCCGAAAAAGCCCTGGCTCTAGTTGAGGCCAGCCTAACCTCTCTGTGGCCTGGGACCTTCAAGATGTTTTTGTTTGAAGACCATAAGTTCCTCTGTGGGACATACCAGGAGAGGCAGTCCCGTAGGTACGAGGGTCCTAGGCTGTATATTTTAGATGTCATCTTAAATCATCTTGGGTGTTTGAAATGGAATGTGCTCAGTGGTCAGCGGAGAGGTGAATCCTGGAGATTAAAACAAAATGTTTGCTCGGTGAAGCATAACACTTGGATCCATGACAGCACCTCGTCCCTCTGAATATAAATATATTTCACAATATAATTCACAATAATGAAGAAAATCGAGGATGTGTTCAGAGACCTTTTGAAGATTACAGAGTTCTCTTTCATGGAAAGCTTCCGGAAGCCAAACGAGAGACTGCATCAATAAAAGAACAGGCAAGAATTCTGAATAGGCGGCTACGAAACTCAGTTGTAACAGAGGGCTTTCATAATTCTGCACACTTCCAGTTTTCTATTCAGACTATTATTTTCTGAAACCTTGCAGGGAAACCCTTCATAGTGGAAGCCATAAGGGTTTCGAGAATGGAAGTTGTGCTTGGAGCTTGTTAAGTACCTCCTCCTGCCACTGTTTACATGTGTGATATTTTCATGTAGTTGATTCTGTTGCTGTTGATTCTTGAGGCAGACCAAAGAAGAAGAAAAGGGAAATCTTGTTTCTCTCCCCCCGACTCCGAGTGTCTATCCGAGAGCCATTCAAGCTGGAATTCATAAAAATCTTAACACCAATAGAATCAGCAGGACTGAATTAATAAGTCATAGGCCACCAGCTTGCACAGCTGCCAAGAACAGTTTGCCAAAGATTTGAAAGGCAGTGATCACAGTCCTCCTGCAACCTCCTTTTTCTTTGAGAAAACTCATAACCTTGTAACCTGACAACCTTCTAACCTTTTGTGGAAATCAGCCCTGAATAATTCCACAGATCTGTCGGAACAAGTTTCACTCAGAATATCCTACAGGCACGTGTGCATGTACGTGGGAGGAATATCAAGGGGACCTAGAGCCGAACGGGATAAGGAGAAAATCCCTCCTGCCCCACTGCTACAGTTCTCAGAGTGGTGTAACCATCAATTCCTCTTCAAAGGGAACTCTGGGAATTGTAGGTCTGGGTCAGGAACTGTGCTGAGGAAGGCCGCACTGAGGAGGAATGGTGGGAGCCACCCCTGATCCTGATCCTGAATCTTCCCAGGAGCAGGAGGACAGTATAGATTTGGAACAGTGGTTTGAAAAGGGGCATAGCTCAGAAGGCAGAAGCTGGGAAATACTGGATGGGGAACAGCTAGGAGAAGAAACTCTGGGAGAGAGAGGGTTAACAGATTCACAGTCTCTGGAAAGCATTCACCCCCCATCCCCAAAGACACAGTGAGCTCAGAAAGTGTTAGAACACAAAGCACAGAGGGTACAAACTCAGATTACAAGACGTAGGAGTGACATAGATTAATAGGGATGGAGGGGGGAGTGAGCCTTAATTGGGAGCATTGCCATTTCCAGGAGATGTGTTCTTTGTTCTCTCGCTGTGATTAAAGATTAAAGATTCTAATTGGTAAGGCATTCCTTTCATGTGATCTTTTTATCTAGTGCCATGGGTGTGTGGGTGTGCGTGTAAGCCGATTCCCCAAAGCCTGACAATCTGTGAGGGAATAGAGGGTCTCCTAACAACTCGTGAAAGGGATGCAGGTGGCGCCATGGGTTAAACCACAGAGCCTAGGACTTGCCGATCAGAAGGTTGGCAGTTCGAATCCCCGTGATGGGGTGAGCTCCCATTGTGCTGTCCCTGCTCCTGCCAACCTAGCAGTTCAAAAGCATGTCAAAGTGCAAGTAGATAAATAGGTACCGCTCTGGTGGGAAGGTAAACAGTGTTTCCGTGCGCTGCTCTGGTTCGCCAGAAGCGGCTTAGTCATGCTAGCCACATGACCCGGAAGCTGTACGCCGGCTCCCTCGGTCTATAGAGCGAGATGAGTGCCGCAACCCCAGAGTCAGTCACAACTGGACCTAATGGTCAAGGGTCCCTTTATCTTTTTAACAACTCGCAGCATTCTTAACAATCTACAGCTCCCAGAATTCTGGGGACTATTTAAAGTTGTATCATAGTGCTTTAAATGTGCAAAATTAGATGTGCTGTCCCTGGGGTGGGGCCCTGGACCTAGGCCCCCAAATCCTGCCCCGAGAGCCTCACTGTATATATGTCTAAGCATGTGACTGAGATATGCCACTCATTTTAATTGAGGGGCTGGGGGAAATTTCAAGTGTGCTATCAAAAAAATTGAGAAACGCCGCACAAGGGGGAAATCACGACCTGATAAGTGCTCCAATGCATCCCACATTAACACCACCTCCGAATCAGAGATGGGAAGAAGCTGTCCCTGGAATCCAGAAGTCGTTCACAGCATTAACCATTTAAATTGCTTTCAAATAGCTTGTGACACATATAATTTCCCAAGTAGCCTCGACACTGCTAAATTATAGATTATTTCTAGTTCACTCAAAGTGCTCTTATTTGAACAGTGTGGCAGTGTCAGCAGTGAGACCACAAGGTTGGTAAGTGTCAAATAGAGGGGGAAATGACTTTCTTATGCCCAAGATGGAGAAAGCTGACAATGCAGCTGCAGTCTCTACAAAAAGGAAAAATTCTCTAATACACACACACATAAAATCTGATAAATGTTGTTCTGTTCCCTTTCTTCTTTCCTATTTTTCCCTTTTTGCTCTATTGCCTTTCTTTTCAACGCAGAATAGCAGTTTACACTGACCTGAAGCTTTGTCACATATATCTCCACTTCCAAATCATTTATTTACAAGGGAAACCAATAAAGCATCAGCTTTCATTTTTAATTCAATGGGTACTTGTGTACAGCCGGGGATGAGGAACTGTTAGAATTCCTGCTCCGTGATTGCAGTCATGGGATTGTTGTCTATCACATGATGGTGTATGTTTTGACTCCAGAAAGTGGGAAGTGACGGAGACAGGATGTTTGTGTTACTGTGTTCCAGGAAGTGGGACTATTGTCCTTTGTTCTTTCCCTTTGCTGTCTGATGCTAGAGAGAGAGGGAGCCATGTTGCAGTGCTCCGTGTGTGTTTATATGTAAATAAAGTAGATTAGCCAAAATGCTGAGTTGCTGAGGTCTGTCACACAAGCTGCAAAGACTCTGCACATTCCTTTTTTTTTTATAAATATTTATTCGATTTTTCAATTTTATACAAAGAAAAAGAAAAAGAAAAATATTAAAAACAAATCAGTTTCATATCAATTTTCAATAACATGTTTCTTTGACTTCCTCATACCTCCCCTTCTTGTTTTCTAGTTCAAAATGATTTTCCAGCAAATCCTAATTCTTAACATTCCTTTTAACTAACCCTTATTTTCCAATCAACTTTTTTTTTTTAAAAAAATTATAACTTAAACAATATTTATCCCATTTCTTTTTATCATAACAGCTAGAGACCACATAAATTCAATCCAGCATCTTTCAAAGTTCATTAATTTTGCAATATTTCTGTAAATAGTCCTTCAATTTCTTCCAGTCTTCTTCTGCCGACTCTTCTCCCTGGTCGCGGATTCTGCCAGTCATTTCTGCCAAACCCATACAGTCAATCAACTTCATCTGCCATTCTTCCAGAGTGGGTAGATCTTGCGTCTTCCAGTGCAAGACTCTGCACAATCCTAAGTGTGCCGATGTCTGTTGGCATCGGTCGCTGTGATGTTCGGGCTGAAGAAAGCTTTTGAAGATCCCGAACGATTGACCAGGAGGGAGGGAACATGCCATTCAGGCATGTGTCTCTGCCAGGGTCCTACTCAAGAGTAGGAGAAGCTCCTAACAGGAACTGCAGGTCTGGGGGCCAGATGTGGCCCTCTACACCTCTCTGCTTGACCCTCAGAACTCTCCCCAGTCTGGACCATCCCAAATATTTTTGTCTGGAATGTGCCCTTGAACTTGAGCAATGTCTCTCGCTTATCTTGATGGAGGATAAAAAAGATATGTGAGATTTGAGTGTGTAGGTGCTAGTCAACTGTACAAAGGCAATGTTAATATACTGTGTGTGTGTGTGTATATATATATATATATATATAAAACAATGAATAAATTGCACTGGAGGGGTTGGGGGACCTTTCTCTTTCTAACTCTTCTCCTTCTGGTGTGGTATTCTGCACATACTATGCTTAGTGTTAAGGTTTAGACTTCTTATAAGTTATTGTAAGTTTAAGTTAAGTCTGCTGCAACTGGATTTCTTATGGGCAGTGCCAATCCTGAATATCTTGGATTTGTGACCATTATGCTCATTTGCCTTCAGGAGCAGTAAAGCTCTGCTGGACGAAATATTTATTGCTTCCGGGGTTGTTGTTGTTTTTTTGTGGGGGGAAAATCCTGCAACGTGTTTAAGTTTTTACTCTGCTAACTATACAGTACATTGGAGTTCTGCTCTGGATCAATCCTGAGTAGAATTCCATGACACAGAAGTTGTAGTTCATCACATCCAGAGAGCATCAGGTCAAAGAACATTGTCCTATGCCATGAAACTGAGCCCCAGGCACAAGCGGACAGGATTAGCTCCCATCTCACCAACGCCCACAAGTAAACCATTCACAGTCAATGGCTGCCATAGGCAGTGATATGTGGAAAACATAAGGGCAGCAAAAACTGCCCTGATTTGATACTGCATGGTCTAGGTTGCATTAGGAGCACAGCCCATGATGGGGTGCAAAGTGCTCAAATTTACAGAATTTGTCACCCTAAGAAGCCCCTCAAATTTATGGGACATATCTCCATCATAATAACAAACCTCCCATTCTTGAATATGTAAAAGCCAAAATGGAAGGAAAAGGGGGAAAGACTGCCCTTTTATTATTTATAAATTGAAAATAATATTTTAAATATTTTTATTATTATTTTATCCCTTGCTCATTTCAATGATAGGTTAACCATGTAAGAATGTTTCCTACCATACCATACCATACCATACCATACCATACCATACCATACCATACATGCCCCTCCCTCACCTCTTGCCTTTGGTTGTTCACCCTATGGCACCCTCTCAGCTCAGCACCCAGTGCAGGCAAATCAGTCAAGCGAACACCTAACCTCTGCTCTGGAAAAGTTGAAAAGCTCTGTTTGAACTGATAGGTCATGAGTTGCTTAAAGGTAAAGGTAAAGGGACCCCTGACCATTAGGTCCAGTCGTGACTGACTCTGGGGTTGCAGCGCTCATCTCGCTTTATTGGCCGAGGGAGCCGGCGTACAGCTTCCGGGTCATGTGGCCAGCATGACTAAGCCGCTTCTGGCGAACCAGAGCAGCACACAGAAATGCCGTTTACCTTCCCACTGGAGCGGTACCTATTTATCTACTTGCACTTTGACGTGCTTTCAAACTGCTAGGTTGGCAGGAGCTGGGACCGAGCAACGGGAGCTCACCCCGTCGTGGGGATTCGAACCGCCAACCTTCTGATCAGCAAGTCCTAGGCTCTGTGGTTTAACCCACAGCGCCACCCACGTTCCCATGAGTTGCTTAGGAGATATCAATTGAGGGGGGGTGGAGGCAGAGGGGGGTCTCCTTAGCAAAGAAACAGGGTTGGTTGGTTTTTTATCTGTTATGATCCAGTTTTCTACTCAGATCAAATTGTGTTTAATAATAATAATAATAATAATAATAATAATAATAATAATATATTTATACCCCAACTGGCTGGGTTTCCCCACCCACTCTAGGCAGCTCCCAACAGAATATTAAAAACACAATAAAACATCAAACATTAAAAGCTTCCCCAAACAGGGCTGCCTTTACATGTCTTCTAAAAGTCAGATAGTTGTTTATTTCCTTGACATCTGATGGGAGGGCGTTCCACAGGGCGGGCACCACTACAGTAGAACCTAGTGTTTTCATTAAAATTAAGAATATTTCTGCATCAGCCAGCAAATACTGCAGAATAGCTGCACTAGTCAAATGGGACTTGAATATAGAGGTCATTATTTCTACACACTTCTCTAATGGACCAGTAGGCTTTTGGTTAATTAATGCTAGGAACTCACGGAAAACGGTGCTGAGAGATTTCAGGCTTCCAGATGAAGCACCAAGATAAATGAGCAGCAGCCGTAATTCCAACAAAATGCAGTCGATTGTGCTTAGGAGGGTCAGGTGGGAGTTTCATGGCATTAAATGAATACATTTGCCATCTTGAAAGCCCAGGAGCAATGTTGCCCATTTCATTACGATCCACGTACCTGTCAACATGGAAGAGGATTTTTTTACTTTATTTCTTGCAGTCGTTCCAGAGAATTTACGGCAAACTTTGTAAGCGGAGGCACAGAATAAGTAAAGCTCATAAGTTAACTTTTATTTAAGACACTCTTTTTTCATATATGCATTTTTTTAAAAAATGAATTTATTATCTAGCTAGTTAGCACTGAAAATTTATCACAGTTGTGTAGCCTTTGGAATAATTTCAGACTTGAAACCAGAGCGGTGCAGTGCTAACTAACCATTCTGTTGATGCCAGGATTTCCACATGGACAACAGGACTTGTCCTCTTTTCTCCCTCTGTGTGCCTTCAAATTTGTTCTAGGTTCCTCCCAACCCCCAGAGCAGTTTTGGGGAGGGTGCAGGTTGCATGCAGAGGGAGGGTGGGAAATTTCTGCTGCAGAAACTGAAATCCTTGCACTGATGGGAAAGTTGTTATGTATTCAGTGGTCTGTGTTTGCCTGAGCTTGAGTCTCACTAAGTATTCTGAGCTCCTGTGTTCTGATTTGATACATGTTGTCCAATCACAGAACATTTCAGGATTTGGGCCTCTGCCATTGGCCCTTGAACTTTGAGCCGTGATTCGCAGTTTGGAAGTTTAGACAGCCAATCATGTCGGGAGTGGGAGTGGCCCAGGCTCTCAGAAGTGTATATAAGCAGTCGCTTTGCCTCTGTTTCCCAGTTATGTAGTTCAATAAAGGTTCTTGCTGTTATCACTGTGTCTTGCCTCGTGGGAACCCACCTACATTTCAAAAGTAACTTAGTGTTACAATGGGTTCAAGCCAGTGCATGCTGTGCTTTTGCTACATTTTCACTCAATCCCTCAAGGATGGCCCTTCTCCATATGAACCAACTCAGACCCTGCAATCATCATCTGAAGCCCTTCTTCACGTGACCCCTTGTTGGAGTGTGCGGAGGGTGGCAACAAGAGAACAGGTCTTTTCTGCAGTGGCTCCCTGTTTGTGGAATGCTTTTCCCAGGGAAGCTGCTTGGTGCCTTCCTCGGAGCCAGTGTGGTGTAGTGGTTAAGAGCAGTGGACTCGTAATCTGGGGAACCGGGTTCGCTTCCCTGCTCCTTCACATGCAGCTGCTGGGTGACCTCGGGCTAGTCACACTTCTCTGAAGTCTCTCAGCCTCACTCACCTCACAGAGTGTTTGTTGTGGGGGAGGAAGGGAAAGGAGAATGTTAGCCGCTTTGAGACTCCTTCGGGTAGTCATAAAGTAAGATATCAAATCCAAACTCTTCTTCTTCTTCATATCTTTAGGCATCAGGCAAAAAAAAAAAAAAATCTTTTCGCTGTGGCCTTTGGCTCCTTAAACAATCTATGGCATTTTATACCATTCCAGAGAGGACTTCCTTTGTTATTTATTTATTTATTTATTTATTTATTTATTTTTGTTTTTAAACCACCCCATAATACTTGGATGAAGGGCGATATATAAATTTAATAAAATAATATTTTCAAAATATTCATTTAAGCAACCTTAAATCAATGACTGCCCTTCTTCTCTTCCTGTGGTTCGTTTTACATACCATATGTGGCGATCACACAGGGCCCCCGGATGTTTGATGGCCTATTGACCCTGTGCCACCACTGCGATTGCTTTTTCCGCTGCCACCACCCCGTATCAGACGGGGACACACGGAGTCCAGTCAGTTGTTAACATTAACAAATAATCAAGTTTATTTTTAAATGCAGGAACAAGCTTATGGTTACAGTTAATTTTTCTTGGCAGTTTCTTAATCTTAGTTCCTAACAACTGCAAACTGATTATTCCCAACTATCTATCTGACTCCACCTAACAATTCCTCTCACTCTCTCACAATACAACTCTACCAACCCACACCTAATCCTCCCTCTTCCTTCTTCAACTCCCAAACCTCAACTGACTTTCAAAACCTCCCACTCTAATTTTTACTCCTCCCTTGCATTCCCACTGGCCAATCACATCACACTTTTTTAACCCTTTCCTTATGACCCATCGTAGGAGGCAAACACCACACCATACATCCCTGCATATTTTACATGAACTAAACCAGGCATGCCCAACTCCCAAGAGAGTGTGATCTACTCACAGTATAAAAAGACTGGCTGTGATCTACCCATGGTCATTGGCAGGAGTTGTTGAGCTTTTTTTGAGGGACCAAAGTTGTCGTGCTTTTTGGGGAGCATCTAAAAGGCGGACAGTGAACTTGATACCGCGATTCACCCGAAACACCCCTGCGATCAACCGGTAGACATGCCTGAACTAAACCATTCAGTAATCCATTGTTACAGCCATCAAAACTGATTTAAACTGTTGAATTTATCTTAATGCTACCAGCATTTTTAAATGAACACAATTTTCACCTATATATTCAGTAAACATTTTCCAGTCTTCTTTAAACATTTCGAAATGTAAAATAGGAAAATTTAATTAGAAAATAAATTTAATAAAAGAATAATAGTGCTGACACACAAAAACATAAAAAAGAGCAAAGGGGTGATTTAGTTCATAATGAAAGCTGCCCACTTTGTAGAGATATTGCTACCTTGGCATGCTATTTCTCCAGAACAGGAAACACTACTGCATTCAGGTCTCAGTTCTGCCATTTCTTTTTTTGGCACAATTTCATTGCGCAGAACAATTCACAATAGTTAACATCAGACATCAGGTTGTATCTGCTGCATCAAGCTTCCAGCCACAACCATACCGTAAACATGAATAATCAGTGCTCCTTATATGGAGATTCATCTTGTTCTTTAGGACATTATACGCAACCGGTTTTATGGCCTTGCCTAATTAACAAGTAAATCTGCTGCAACTGGAAGCAGATTCTGAGAGGTGGCGTTTAACTGCTCCCTGCCCTGTGCAAATTACTGGCACCTTTCCATGGAATGTTACCCAAAGCACATGGCATTCTGTGATTGTAATGTTTTATCACAGCCATGCGCGCAACTAAGACGGAGGCTGCATGTACATTACCCTTTACCTTGGGTTACAGACGCTTCAGGTTACAGATGCTTCAGGTTACAGACTCCACTAACCCAGAAATAGTACCTCGGGTTAAGTACTTTGCTTCAGGATGAGAACAGAAATTGTGCTCCGGCGGCACGACGGCAGCAGGAGGCCCCATTAGCTAAAGTGGTACCTCAGGTTAAGAACAGTTTCAGGTTAAGAACAGAACTCCAGAACGAATTAAGTTCTTAACCCAAGGTACCACTGTACTTTGACACCAGTGCACTTTCAAGGCTGGCATTTGAAACCAAGTACACATGATGTTTCCTGCTAACCTAGCAGTTCGAAAGCACCTCAAAGTGCAAGTAGATAAATAGGTATCGCTCTGGTGGGAAGGTAAATGCCATTTCCGTGTGCTGCTCTGGTTCACCAGAAGCGGCTTAGTCATGCTGGCCACATGACCCGGAAGCTGTACGCCGGCTCCCTTGGCCAACAAAGCGAGATGAGCACCGCAACCCCAGAGTCGGTCATGACTGGACCTAATGGTCAGGGTTCCCTTTACCTTTACACATGATGTTAGCCACAATCGGTATCTATACTATAGATTCCCAAGACGTGCTGCCGTTTGGTGTGTTCTCCCCCAAAACAACCTCCCTTTGATTTGAAAAACAAAAGTCACATTCAGTTCAAAGCAAAGCAAAGCTGTGATTTGTATATTTGAGACAGCTACTGCACATGCTCAGGATGACAGATTCTTGTAGTAAGGTTAAAGCTTACTGGGAAATGATATATAATGAAATGAAAAGGATGTTTAAAATGACGTTTGCAAAAACAGCAACAACCCAGAAGCTTTCCTTTTGGGGGTGATAGGGACAGAACTACCTAAACTGTATAGGTACCTATTCATCTTTGCTACTACAGCAGGAAGAATATTACTTGCCCCGAAATGGAAAGAAGCAGAAGACCCAGAAAAGGAAGAATGGATACAGAATCTTATGGAATATACAGAAATGGTGAAACTTACTGGAAGAATAAGAAATCAAAATAACAAACTTTTTATAAAAGAATGGAAATGTTTACTGAATTTTGACAGCTAAATTGTAAACAGATAAGAACGTTGGCAGGATTATTGTAATACAGTGGTACTTCAGGTTAAGTACTTTATTCGTTCCGGAGGTCCGTTCTTAACCTGAAACTGTTCTTAACCTAAAGCACCACTTTAGCTAATGGGGCCTCCTGCTGCCGCCGCGCCGCCGGAGCCCAATTTCTGTTCTTAACCTGAAGCACTATTACTGGGTTAGCAGAGTGTGTAACCTGAAGCATATTTAACCTGAAGCGTATGTAACCCGAGGTACCACTGTAACCTGCAGTTTCATAAGAGTATATATTTAAAGCAGAGGAATAACTGAGCAAATTAAGTTAATATGGATATGCAGAAGGTATTAAAAATAAATTTAAGGAACCACAGAAAGAGGGGGAAGGAAGTCAAGTTTTGAAATGTCAAAACGATTGTAAAATCAGTGAAAAGTATAAACCTGAAAAGTATAAATAATAATCATCATAATAAAAGATGACAGATTCATGAACCAAACAGCTAACACCCTCACTCCTCCCCCTCTGGTGTTTACAGAAACTTGCAACGCAACTTGAAATTAGTGTGTGCGGAAAACCTCACTGCGTTGTAAACTGCTAATGTGTAAACAGTCATAGGTTTCTTCTAGGACCTTCGCACAAGTCTCCAGTAGAACGTATCATCCCACATAGAAAGATTTTAAAGCTTTCAGGAGTCATGTTTCTCCATTTCATGGTGTGCTGGTCCCGGGGGGGTTACCATGCGGTGTGGTCTGAGTCCGGTCCTGGGTCGAGGGTCTGGAGGCTGTCCGTCAAGGGCGAAGCGGGGTCCAAGGCAAGGAGCCGGGCATGGTCAGGAACTCCAGAAGAGCAGGTCAGGGTGCTGGCAGGAACAGGTTTACAACGATGTTGCTCCCACAACCTGGGACTGCGCTGACTGGCCTTTATCTCCTCTGAGGCCTGGGGTGGTCCCGGCCCACAGGTGACTCGCCTCCCCTGGCCTTAAGGCAAGCACTCCTCCTCAGAGAACTTAGTTCCCTCTGCCTCTCTGCCCTGAGCCTCTGCAGCTCAGGAGAGGCTGGAGGGTTACTGGACCCAGAGGCAACCTCCCCTTCCCCTGACAGGGCTGGGAGAGGAGCACCTGCAGGCAATGGTTCCTTGATCACCTCCGGAGCCAGGGCAGATTCAGCTGGTGTCTGCTCCTGAGGATCCAGCACAGGTGGGGACCCTTCAGATTCAAGCCTCTGTCCCGATTTAGCCAGCCCTGGAGGCGGGGACTCCTGTGCAGGCTAGGATTCCTCCGGTTCAGCCTCTGAATCAGATTCCCAGGCCATCACACATGGGTTCACTTCTCTAAGCTCAGTATTTTGAAATATTGAGAAATGTACAGGCCAGAGTACATGGGTTCCATGCAGAGGGGTTGGGTGGGTGAGAGGGAAACAAATGGAGTACGCATGCACGTTCAAGTGCCTAACAGCATCCATGTCACCCAGGAGATAGCAGTCACAGAGATAAGGAAAGAAGAATTTGTTTTGTTGTCTGGATTGGTCACTCCTTGGTTCACATAGAGAGAAGTCGCTTTGAATAGAGCCCAGCAACATAAGCAAATTTTCTGAGCTGTGACCTCCTGCAAACCACTGATGAAAATCTATACAGTGGTACCTTGATTCTAAATCTGTTCCGGAAGTCCGTTCCAAAACCAAGGCGCGCTTTATTGGAGATTCATTCCCCGTGTCTGCAGTCATGGGATTGTTGTCTATCACATGACGTTGTACATTTTCATTCCACAGAGTGGGAAGTGACAGAGACAGGATGTTTGTGTTACTGTGTTCCGTGAAGTGGGACTATTGTCCTTTGTTCATTCTCTTTGCTGTCTGATGAGAAAGAGGAAGGAGCTAAGTCAGAATGCTCCGAGTGTATTATATGTAAATACAGTAGATTAGTCAAAATGCTGAGTTGCTGAGGTCTGTTACGCGAACTGCAAACACTCTGTGGATCTGTAAGTGTGCTGATGTCTGTTGGCATCAGTCGTTGTGATGTTCGGGCAGAAGAAAGCTTTTGAAGCTCCCGAATGATCAATCAGGAGGGAGAGAACATGCCAGTCGGGCATGTGTCTCTGCCAGGGTCCTACTCAAGAGTAGAACGGCTCCTGACACGCTTTCCCATAGAAAGTAATGCAAAATGGATTAATCCATTCCAGACTTTTAAAAACAACCTCTGAAACAGCAATTTAACATGGATTTTACTATCTAACGAGACCATTGATCCATAAAATGAAAGCAATAATCAATGTACTGTACTATAAAATAAATAAATGAAACATTATTGTAGGTGATAAAAATTAAAATTATTTTTTCTTCTTACCTGCACTGATGAACGTTATTGTTTGGATGGGGTGCTTTTACCCATTTCCGCAGTCACACAATCAATCAATCAATCAATCAATCAGTAGCTGAACTGGGTTCCACACAGTCACAAAAACAAATTAACCCAAAAAAAGCCTCAAAAACAAAAGCACAAAATAAATAGCAAAAACAAAGGGGCAAACCTAATCCATTCCGGAAGTCCGTTTGACTTTCGAAATGTTCAAAAACCAAGGCACAGCTTCTGATTGGTGCAGGCGCCCTGGAAACAATAGCCGACAGCTGCATTGGATGTTCGGGTTCTGAAAAACGTCCGAAAACCAGAACACTTACTTCTGGGATTTTTGGCATTTGAGAACCAAGGTGTTTGAGTTCCAAGGCATTTGAGAACCAAGGTACCACTGTACTGTCTTCCTCTTCCTCCTCTTGGGAGGGTCAGGATGGGGAGGCGGTCTCCACCATTCCTCCTCTGCCCAGTCCCTGACACTGGGGGTCCCAAGTCATGGTTGTTTGCCTTCACATGACTGCAGAGAGTTTTGTTTGTGTGTGAGAGGGTTGTTGGTTCAAATTATCCAACTACAACTACAACTAATCCAGAATGCGGCAGCTAGACTGGTGACTGGGGGCGGCCGCCGAGACCATATAACACCGGTCTTGAAAGACCTACATTGGCTCCCAGTACATTTCCGAGCACAATTCAAAGTGTTGGTGCTGACCTTTAAAGCCCTAAACGGCCTCGGTCCTGTATACCTGAAGGAACATCTCCACCCCCATCATTCTGCCCGGACACTGAGGTCCAGCGCCGAGGGCCTTCTGGCGGTTCCCTCATTGCGAGAAGCAAAGCTACAGGGAACCAGGCAGAGGGCCTTCTCGGTAGTGGCGCCCGCCCTGTGGAACGCCCTTCCAGCAGATGTCAAAGCGATAAACAACTACCTGACATTCAGAAGACATCTTAAGGCAGCCCTGTTCAGGGAAGTTTTTAACGTGTGATATTTTACTGTATTTTTGGTTTCTATGGAAGCCACCCAGAGTGGCTGGGGAGGCCCAGCCAGATGGGCGGGGTATAAATAATAAATTATTATTATTATATCAAATTGTATGCTGTCGGAGGGTTCATGCTGTTGTCTTTTGTCGGTCTGTGTATATGTTCACGTGTTCTTGATGATTACGCCGATGCATATTTCCTGTGTAGCCTTTTCCTGTAATCCAGCAAGGGATAAAATATTACAAGCTTCCCATACATATTGCTCAAACGCACTGCAATTCCCCCACCCCTGTGTTTGTAAGGTAAATATAAGAGCATCCCATTGTGCTGTTCTTATTGTCTTTTAAACAGACCATTGAAAGACACACAAAGGAGAAGTGGCTGGCTAAGAGCTCGATTTTCTCAGAACAACAAAAGAATGAGTGTTCTTCCCCACTGTGCTTCTGATAAAAGACAACGTCCAATTCTATCAAGGCCCCCACTTTGCTATTTTGCCTATGCTTGTTTTCCGGGGGAAATACAGACACAGAAATGCAAAATTCACCTCGGCATTATTTCTCCGCAAATGCTTTTGTTTCTCGAGTAGATTTCCAGAGCGTTCATAGTGATTTCTCTGCTAAGAACACTTACCGAATAACAGCGGGGTGAGAAAATGAAATTAAAGACTCAGACACAGACCTGGAGGGAAGGTGGGAAGCATGAACATAAGTGGTGTGCCTTCCTGGAGTCCAGGAACACCAGCGTGGTCACTTGACATGCAGCCTTGCTGGTTCATGTGGGTAGCAGATCCAAAGGTTATCAAAGCTGTCCAAAACCTGGATTACGCTAAAGTGATTTTCTTCAGCAACCTGTTCCTGAGGCAATGCATGAACGAGCCTGTAAAAGATAGACATGCTGCCTATTCCCTCTTTTAAGGAACAGTTCCTTATAAAATGCACTGCGCAGCCATTCCTTCGAGTAAGAAACCTTGTTGCACAAGATGAGGGAAATTGCTGTGTGTCACTCTTCTAATCATGGGTGTAGCCAGGGGGCACAGCCACCCTCCTAAATCAAGTAAATAAATAAGAATACGCAACTGAAAGTAGAAATAATCAGAGCATTTGCTCAGCTAAGCACCACTTGTACCATAGAGTGGTCATTCAGTACCTTGCAGGAAAGGGTAAAAAGCAAGATGAGCGTCGCACCCCATTGTCGCCTTTGACTGGACTTAACCATCTAGGGGTCCTTTACCTTACCTTGTGGAGAGTAAAGACCTGGCTAAGGTCAATGACGACAGGGGAGCACCCAGTGGGTTATGCTTACTGAGTTTGTGCAGAAAAACTGCTTTGGGAAAATGGAGGCATTTGAGAAGGAAGTGCTGAAAAGGTTTTCAGCAGCTCCAAGAAAACTTGCTTTAGTTTAGATTTTTAAAAAGGCGTGTTCTTTGTAATTTTTCAAAATATACTCATTAGCCGCATAAAAGGTACACCCTGGTGTTAAGTTTTTATTTAAATTCCTAGTTTTCAAATGACTGAAGATTTTGACTGATGTTTCTGAGCACTAGGGGTCAAAAGAAAGTGATTTAAAACAACTGTTGAGACATTTCATTCCAGTTCTGCTAGACAGAGCCAGACAGAGGAGGATGACAGGTAGGTATCCTGGTCCTCCGCCGCAGCATAAATAATGGCTACTCCTGCTTCCTATTTGTGTTGAGAACCACTAAGAACTCCATAAGTTCTTGGGGGACCCAAGTCTGTCTGACAATAATGTCGGCATGCAGAGGGTCGAAAGGCCAGCTGGCTAGCCCCAGCTGGGTCGTCCCTCCCAGCTGTCCTGCTGCGAAGACCCATCGGCCTCTGCTCCAACGTAAATTAGTGACCCAGGCTTCAAAGCCAGGGCACACTACCAGCAGAGCAAACTGTGCACACAGAATAGGCATGAGGCTTGTGGAAGCATACTACAACTACGGATTTATTAATCATAGATCAGGACAAAGAAACATGTTCTCTCTCTTTGTCTTCTCAGAGAGGCAGAGAAAAGCAAAAGCTATTCACAAATGGAAGTTCCCAGCATACTGTGCTGGAATGTAAACAGTCATGTGACACGTAACAATCCCATGTCTGCTCCTTAATCTGGAATGGAAATTCTCAACAAATAATGCTCACTTTGCCCACGTAATTCCAGCCCCTGCTCCCTCAAAAGTGTTGTTGCTGTTGTTGTTGTTTATTGAATTTATATACCGCCCAATACCTGGAGGTCTCATGGTGGTTCACAGAACAAAATCAAAATATAAAACCACAAAATACATAATCAAAATTAAAACATCAACCCAATAACACACACCCCAAGCACATTTTAAAAGGGCATATGATGTCAATCAGATCAAGGCCTTCTTGAAAAGGAATGTTTTTGCCTGGCGTCTAAAGGTGTGTAATGAAGGCGCCAGGCAAACTTCCCTGGGGAGAGCATTCCACAGATGGGGAGCCACTGCAGAGAAGGCCCCGTTCTCATGCTGCCACACTCCGGACCACTCAAGGAGGAGGCACACGAAAGAGGGCCACAGAAGGTGATCTCAGAGTCCGGGTAGGTTCATATGGAAAGAGGCAGTCCTTGAGGTATTGGGGTTCGAGGGATGAAGACGCTGGGACTGCTAAGGTTTGGGCTTCCTTACAAATTAATAATGATAAAAATATAAAAACATATAAACAATTATGGACACAATTTCTCATCAGGCAGACAAAGCAACCATACTTGGGAAATTCCTCACAGGGTTTGCCAAAACTTTCTTTTGTGCTGTCTGTCTCCCAGCTCATGTTCCAGGGTAGCCCAGGGAATGGGGTGATCATTGCAAGCACCCCGAAGCGCTTTCCATTTGCATTGGGATGAAACAGGGCTCCATTATTCCTTATTCTGAGTATGGAAGGATCGTGCACAATCAGGGGAGAAAGATGGGGAAAATAACCCTTACTTGGTGGACATATAAAATTACGAGGCTGAATTATGCATGGGCTGTGAATAATTCATGCCTGTTTCCAGTTAGTCAAGTTAAACTAATAGTGTAGCTTACTTCTTTTTTTCTCTTTTTTAAAAGTAGTTGCTTATGTGAAGCTTGCTAGTAAAGGATTTATCTCTGGAATGCTATATATCAGGGGAGAAGACCTTGGAGGAGGAGTGTTTGTTTGAAACAGATGCAAAGGCCAACTCATGGATTCTGCTCTGAACAAAATAAAATATCCAAGTGCATCTAAATCACCAATCTAACTTTATTATGATACGGTGGCAAATTATGTCTTCTCCTTCTCCTCCTCCTCCTCCTCCCTTCTTCCATTATAAAGGGCAGAAGATAGTGGAGCTTTATAGAAACAGTATCATGCCTAGCAAAGCAAGTTTTCTAAATTTTCAGCTGAGCCTTTTGAGACATATTAAATATTTGGATCCCTCCCACCCGCTAAAAAGAAAATGAATACATTTTATGCTGGTTTTCCATTTTTGGGGGCAAATCTCTATTTGGAATGAAATACCTAGCTGGGTTAAGATGCAGGTTTTGCAACAGCCTGACTCAACAAAGTATCTCATATACCCCCATTTTCCTTGATTTTAAACCTTTTATCATAAACTGTCCATGTGAGTCAATTGGCTTCTTCATCTGCACATTTGATGTGTGGGGATTGAGGGTAGCAAGGGGAATGGGTAGGAATGGGCTGGCAGAGGCAATATTTTCCCCCCAAGACCTTGCTTTGGATTCTACCCCACTGAGATTTACAGTGGTACCTCGGGTTAAGTACTTAATTCGTTCCGGAGGTCCGTTCTTAACCTGAAACTGTTCTTAACCTGAAGCACCACTTTAGCTAATGGGGCCTCCCGCTGCCACCGCGCCGCCGGACCACGATTTCTGTTCTCATTCTGAAGCAAAGTTCTTAACCCGAGGTACTATTTTTGGTTTAGCGGAGTCTCTAACCTAAAGCATATTTAACCTGAAGCCTATGTAACCCGAGGTACCACTGTACCTTTTCTTTTCTGGGAAACCTGGGGAAATTCTCACCTGGTACAAGGAGTGCATGCTCATTGCTCTGACTGCACTGGCAAACCTTCTGTTACCCTTGCTAGTTCAACAACTCTCTTCCCAAGCTTTTAATACAGGTCATTATTATTGTGGGAATGTTGTGGATAGTAGGAGAGGATATATTGATTAATATTATCCTTCCTCACTCATGCTAGGGAGCTAGTAAAAGGTAAAGGGACCCCTGACCATTAGGTCCAGTCGCGGATGACTCTGGGGTTGCGGCGCTCATCTTGCTTGACTGGCTGAGGGAGCTGGCGTTTGTCTGCAGACAGATTCTGGGTCATGTGGCCAACATGACTAAGGCACTTCTGGCGAACCAGAGCAGCGCACGGAAATGCCATTTACCTTCCCGCCGGAGCTGGACTTTGACTTGCTTTCAAACTGCTAGGTGAGCAGGAGCAGAGACCGAGCAATGGGAGCTCACCCCGTTGTGGGGATTCGAACAGCCAACCTTCTGATCGGCAAGCCCTAGGCTCTGTGGTTTAGACCACAGTGCCACCTGCGTCCCTTAGAGAGCTAGTAGTAGAGCACATTCCCTTGCACATTGCTGGAAGCTAGTTGATGGATTTGTTAGAACCATATGTTGAGCAATCCAGTCGCGCTTGTCAAATTCCCCTGGCTGGAGCAACATTCCCTTGTGTGTCCACTCTGGGCAAACAGGAAATGTATTTGACTGCTTCAGTGATGTTGCATCCCACAAATATGATTTTATGCTCTCCAACGTTTCTCTGATGAACATAGGGAGGACTTATTCAATTATTATTATTATTATTATTATTATTATTATTATTATTAGGCTGTTTTCGGATGGCTCAGGGGCTGGATAGCTCCATGCCCTCTCTGATGAAAATAGGGACAGCCTAAGGAAAAGTGGGACATTCAGAGACCAAATCAGAAACTGGGATGGCTTCTGTAAATCTGGAACTGTCCCTGGAAAATAGGAATAGGGTCTGTGATTGGCCCTGGCACAGAGCTATGCCGGTGAGAACTTTGCAGGAAGAAGACAAAGCTGGACCTTGATTTACCACATTGGTGCCACTGCTGATTTTGATGTGTGAATGAGGCTCCTAGCACTGGGGCATTTTGAAGATTAGGGCTGTCTGTCTTTGAACCAGAGTCCCGAGATGAGTCATGTCGATAGCTTGTTTCCTTTTGATTCTGAGCATCAAGGCATTCTGCTTATGGTGGGGAGGAGAAAGAAACTGGAATATAAAAGGCATCACAGTGGTTCTTCATTTCCTTTCTCCCTCTCCCACATAAAAGAAGGAAAGAGAAATATACCAGCTTGAGTCGAGATTTCCCACCCACCCCCAGTACTTTTGATTAATTTTTTACAGTGTTTCTCTCTCCTCGCCTATATGTCCTGCGTGCAAACTATCAATGGCAGCTTCACTAAGCGTCATCAGTCCACAAAAGAAAAACAGCTTGATAATTGTCTGTACCCAAAAGTGGTGTAATCTCAAAAGCAGCGGTAGACGGTGGTAGCAGTGATGATGACACCATAAGGCCCCCGGGTGTTGAAATACAATATTAAAATTATTTCAGAGAAAATTACAGTGAAGTGAATGGGGTGGGTCCTATCATCTATATATGTCTCAAGTGTCGGAGGCCAAGGTAAAGAGATGAGTCTTCTGCATACATCAGAAACTACAACTCTCATAATCCCAGACCCCACCAAGTGTCCCTATTTTCCAGGGACATCCATGATTCATAGAAGCTGTCCCGGTTTCTGATTTGATCCCAGAATGTCCTGCTTTTCCTTAAGGTGTCCCTAGTTTCATTGGAGAAATGTTGGAAGGTTTGGAGTTGTCCAACCCTTAAGCCGTCTCAAAGCAATCCTGTATAAGGAAGGGTTTTTTTAATGTTTAATTGTGTTTTTATGTATGTTGGAAGCTGCCCAGAGTGGCTGGGGCAACCCAATAAGATGTGTGGGGTATAAATAATAAAATTGTCATTATGGAATGGGACATCCCTATTTTCATCAGAGAAATGAGCTGGCTGGGCTCTTGTGGGTTGGAGTTCACTGACATACGGAAGGCCACCTTCATACTACTACTACTACTAGTAGTAGTAATTATTATTTATACCCTGCCCATCAGACTGGGTCACCCCAGCCACTCTGGGTGGCTTCCAACATATATAAAAACATGAGAAAACATTAAATATTTTTTTAAAAAAACCTTTCCTATACAGGGCTGCCTTCAGATATCTTCTGAAGGTTGTATTTCTTTGGCTTGGGGGTCACATAACTCCATACCCTCCAACATTTCTCTGATGAAAACAGGGATGTCCTAAGGAAAAGTGGGACATTCTGAGATGAAATCAGAAACCCGGATGTAAATCTGGGGATGCCCTTGCAAAATAGGGACACTTGGTCTGCACCTTGCCTGAGAAAGATACCCCATCATGTACCCATGGTGAGTTATCACATGGAGCAGCGGTGCAAAAAAGCCATGGGTTCTTGGTTATAACCCTGAAGATCTTGACACTGAAGCCATATATATACTGTGCATTTAAAGCAGCATCATACCACTTTAAACACTCATGGCTTCCCCCAAAGAATCCTGGGAACTGTAGTTTGTTAAGGATGCTGAGAGTTGCTAGGAGATCCCTATTCCCTTCAAAGAGCCACATTTCCACGAGTGGCTCAACAATCAATCCCTCTTCCCAGGAAACCAGTGTAAAGCTGTAGAGCCTCCTAACAACTCATTTGGATCAAATCTATGCTTCCAGGTGTCATAAGAAAGCTGCAGAGATAGTGCAGGATAGTACGTGCCCTGGAAATGATCTCTTTCAGCTTCTGCCTTCTGAAGAAGGTACAGGGTTATAAAGACTAGGACTAGCCGCCTGAGAAACAGTTTTTATCCAAATGTCATTTTGGTTTTAAATGTAGTGTAAGGCTCAGTCCCTGCTCCTGCCAACCTAGCAGTTTGAAAGCACATCAAAGTGCAAGTAGATAAATAGATACCGCTCCGGCGGGAAGGTAAACGGTGTTTCCGTGCACTTCTCTGGTTCGCCAGAAGCGGCTTAGTCATGTTGGCCACATGACCTGGAAGCTGTACACCAGCTCCCTCGGCCAATAAAGCGAGATGAGTGCCGCAACCCCAGAGTCGTCCGCGACTGGACCTAATGGTCAGGGGTCCCTTTACCTTTAAGGTAGTCTCTGTGGGAGTATATTGTATTTAATTATGGGGTATCAGAGTTTTTAGGGGGTTAACCAGGCTGGGATAGCTGGGATAGCAGGCTTGTTGGTTTTTGAATGTCTGATGTAGATTTTTTCAGTTTCATTGTTCTGTATGAGACAATGACAATAAAGATATCGTATCATATCATATGTGCTTTAAATGTATGGTGCGTACACTGCCGCAGTGTACGCACCATAGGTACGCACTAGGTGGTAAAAGCACTAGGTGGTAAAAGCATGGCAAAAAGGAACATTTCCCCTCCCCTTTCAGTTGATATTTACATGTCAAGTGTGGATTGCAATTCATTTTTTAGGGGTCGTGAGAATTTGATTGACAACTTGTAAGACCATTGAGGACAGGCATAGTTGTTATCGAACAGCAGTGTGGTCACATGATGTGGCATGAATGGGAATAAGAGAAGATTCATGCAATGGAAAGGGTCACAGTTCAGAGACATAGCATCTGTTTGGCATGCAGAAGGTTCCAGGTTAATTTCCAGGCATCTTCAAGGAGGGACCCATGTCTGAAACCCTGGAGAGCCTCTGGCAGTCAGTGTGGACACTACTGAACTAGATAAAGCCAGTGGCGTAGCGTGGGGGGTGCAGGGGGGGCCGGCCGCACCGGGCGCAACATCTGGGGTTAGGGCAAATCCATGGGTTAGGGGGCGCAAATCCACGGGTTAGGGGGCGCAAATTACTTGCCTTGCCCCGGGTGCTGACAACCCACGCTACGCCACTGGATAAAGCAATGGTCTGGCTCAGGTTGAGGTAGCTTCCTATGATCCCAACAATGGGCAGAATTCAGTGTTGCATTGTTCCATCAGCAGAAGCATTTCTGCTTGCCAGGTGAAATTATCACCCCTCCTGCCATGCACTGTTCTGGGGGGGGGTTCTCTCAACCCCACCCACCACCCCAAATTGGCTATATAACATTACAAGGTTGTTACTATCTCAATCTATTACAGTGGTACCTCGGGTTACATACGCTTCAGGTTACATATGCTTCAGGTTACACACTCCACTAACCCAGAAATAGTGCTAAGAACTTTGCTTCAGGATGAGAACAGAAATCGTGCTCCGGCAGCACGGCAGCAGCAGGAGGCCCCATTAGCTAAAGTGGTGCTTCAGGTTAAGAACAGTTTCAGGTTACATACGGACCTCTGGAACAAATTAAGTACTTAACCTGAGCTACCACTGTACAGTGGTGCCTCGCAAGACGAAATTAATCCATTCCGCGTGTCTCTTCGTCTTGCGGTTTTTTCGTCTTGCGAAGCACGGCTATTAGCGGCTTAGCGGCTTAGCGGCTATTAGCGGCGCTTAGCGGCTTAGTGGCTTAGCGGCTATTAACGGCTTAGCGGCTTTAAGAAAAAGGAAACAAACTCGCAAGAACTCGCAAGACGTTTCGTCTTGCGAAGCAAGCCCATAGGGAAAATCGTCTAGCGAAGCGACGCAAAAACCGAAAAACCCTTTTGTCTTGCACGTTTTTCGTTTTGCGAGGCATTCGTCATGCGGGGCACCACTGTATAGTATTTGTAAGACTGGATTCCGAACATCATTGACTTTGTCCATGGCAAGTTGCATTTATATGCAAGTTGTTCATGTGTAGTGAGTTTGTACAAGTCTTCAATCCAATCATAGAAGGGAACTGCATTTTTATTTTTCCAATTCACCAGTATCAGTCTTTTTTGCTGAGAAAAGAGCACAGAAAGTCCACTTGTCTTGTCCTTTTGTAAGGTTCCATGTGCTGGGGATATAATTCAAGAGGGTATTTTGCTCTGTAAATGTAAGGTTGTTCCGTACAGTTCTGTTGATGGTTTCAGTTACCTTCTGCCAAAAATCTTTCAATATAGCACAATGGAAAAAACACATGTTTTAAAGAAGCATTATCCCTATTGCATCCCCAACAGTTAGATACCTTAGAAAGCTGTTTTTTAAACAAATGTAAAGGGGTCCAGTATATTCTAAATATTATTTTTTGTTGAATGAGCCTCAAGGTAAGATCCAGAGACACCCAGAACTGGCTTGAGGGGGCACAGGGAAAGAGAAGGGGGAAAGGCCCATTGCACTAGTAGGGTTCATTGCACAGGGTCCCTCTATTGCAGATAGCCTGATTCCCTTGTTGGATGGATGTATAGAGCATTGCATGGAGAAGAATTTTAGTGGGGATGTGCTCTTTCCATGTTGCTGCTTAACACTGCAAGTTTCATTTGGACAAATTGCCATCAACGTTTGGCTGGAAGAATACCTCCTCCCTGCCCCCCCCCCCCCACATTCCCACACAAAGGAAGCAAAAAGATGGATGTAGCAGTCTGGAATAAAATATTAAATTTCATTCCCCCACCAACCCACCCTCCAGCATCTATCCACCTACATCTCATGTTAGGACTGGGCTTTCAGTGCTCTCTCTAATAGGTTTTCCATCTGCTATTCTCTCCTTTTATTGCTGTGTAACCACATTACCTTATGTAGCTGCCTACCGATGCTGCGGACAAGGGGTCTCTAGCCGCTGCCTAACTGTATAATTCAGTTAGAAAACTGCTGCTTTCAATCCCGGATATCATTTTCTGCTTATTTCACACAGTAAGCTAAAATGATACGGTCCTAATGTCAAGCTGCAAAATGCACGAGTGCCAAAGGAACAGTCTTTCTAAAAACTGGAAATGACTAGCATATGTTATGGGCATCTGCAGGAGGGAAGGAATAGACTATACAACCCATTGCATGTCTTAGTAGAGCCCTGGGGGGGGGGGGCGGGCAGGAGGCTAATTTCAGACTTTTCACATGCAAGGTTTTAAGAAAAGACTGGAACATTTGTCAGTAACTATTTCCAGGATGCTAAATCACATCTCCATGTGAGTGGCATTTATGGGCACAAGGTGGAAAAGGCAAGCCTAGTCACCTTAAACTCTATGATGTGATCAGATCAGATCAGGGGCCACAAAGGGAAGTTGAAATTGGGTCCGGGAAGATCAAATCCAGAAAATGGTAAGCAAATCCACAAAACTGCTGCAATCCAAAGACAATTGGAAAGCTTTTCCTATTACCTTCCTCCTTGCAGAGTAATATTGAAGGTCAATTTGGGAGAGTCAAAATGGCTTCAGGATTGCTCTCCTGTACTAATTCAGACACGTGGTTTATATGCTTATGTATTGGTTTGCTTTGCACATTTATGAAAATTAATTCTATATTTGAGAATTCTTATACAAGAATTCTTAGAATTCTTATACAAGGGCTCTAACAATGGGTCACCTACATGGTTCCCGGGTTGACTCTAGATTTGTCAATAGAGACGTTCGAAAACCGAGGTACCACTGTAATGGCTTACTTGATTGCATTTTCTGGGTAGCCTGGCCATTCCTTTGAGATGGTAAATACCTGAATCTCTTACACATATTGATAGTTCGCTCAGCTTAACAGATAACTTGCCAGACTGTATTTGCAGGGAGGTGTTAGCAATTTCAGCAAATCCTTTCCATCTTTCTCAGTTTTTGCCCTATAGTTTGTCTTGACATAATCTAACTTTACTTTTCCTCCTTTAGCCAATTAACAATCTATTTTTACTTAATCCTTTATAACATTTCTGCTAAAGCCATATAACTTCATTCCAACATCCTTCTAACATTCATTAATTTTACAATGTTTCTGTAAATAATCTTTAAATTTCTTCCAATCTTCCTCCACCGACTCTTCTCCCTGGTCTCAGATTCTGCCAGTGATTTCCGCCAATTCCATGTAGTCCATCAACTTCATCTGCCATTCTTCCCGGGTGGGTAGATCTTGTGTCTTCCAGTACTTTGCAATAAGTATTCTTGCTGCTGTTGTAGCATACATAAAGAAAGTTCTATCCTTCTTTGGCACCAATTGGCCGACCATGCCCAGGAGAAAGGCCTCTGGTTTCTTCAGAAAGGTATATTTAAATACCTTTTTCATTTCATTATAGATCATCTCCCAGAAAGTCTTAATCCTTGGGCATGTCCACCAAAGGTGAAAGAATGTACCTTCAGTCTCATTACATTTCCAACATTTATTATCGGGCAAATGATAAATTTTTGCAAGCTTGACTGGTGTCATGTACCACCTGTAGATCATTTTCATTATATTCTCTCTTAAGGCATTACATGCTGTAAACTTCATACCTGTGGTCCATAACTGTTCCCAGTCAGCCATCATAATGTTATGTCCAACATCTTGTGCCCATTTAATCATAGCTGATTTCACCGTTTCATCCTGAGTGTTCCATTTCAACAGCAAGTTATACATTCTTGACAAGTTCTTAATTTTGGGATCGAACAGTTCTGTTTCCAATTTTGATTTTTCCACCTGGAAACCAATTTTTTTGTCCAGATTATATGCCTCCATTATTTGGTAATAGTGGAGCCAGTTTCGCACTCTATTTTTTAATTTTTCAAAACTCTGTTTCTCAGGCGGCTAGTCCTGGCCTTTATAACCCTATACCTTCTTCCAGAAGGCAGAAGCTGAAAGAGATCATTTCCGGGGTGCGTACTATCCTGTGCTATCTCTGCCGCTTTCTTATGGCACCTGGCAGCATAGATTTGATCTAAGGTGGGAAGAGTGCACCCAATTATTCTCTCTGCAGTCTTTACAACCCTGGATAGCATTGTTTTTTCCCTGGCCGTGCAGCTCCCAAACCATACACACAGACCATAAGTTAGTACGCTCTCCACAGTGCAATGGTAAAATGCCATCAGCAGGTCCTTTGAGAGACTGTCTTTCTGGAGGATTCTCAAAAAATATAACCTCTGCTGTGCTCTCTTCACCAGGTCTTTGCTGTTCTCTCCCCAGGTTAGGTCGTTTCTCAACTCCATTCCCAGAAATCGAAACACTGAGACCTGTTCCACGCACTTCCCCTCAATAATAAGTGGCTGAATATTCAATTTACATTTCCTAAAGTCCACAATGATCTCTTTTGTTTTCTTTAAGTTAAGGAGTAAGTTGTTTTTCCTGCACCACTCCCCCAACTGCTCAACTGCATCTAACTGAAATGCAACTTCAGAGGGCTGCACATTTGGCTAGACAGTGGTACAAGAAGGGAGCATTTAATTTAAACTTTTTCTCCAGGGCCTTTATTTCTTTGCACTCAAAATCTCCCCCTTCTCTTACCCACAGAGGAAAAATACAGGAGCTCCTCAGTATCCCCGCTGTGACCAAATTTGCAGCCGCTTCCTCCAAGGCTGTATTTCATTTAAAATAAAAGGATGCATGTTGTCACATGTTTAGGTCTCAATATCCAAGACGCTTCTGTTTGAAAGCCTGAGCTCATAATCTCAGCAAAAATTCCTTATACCATCCTTAAGAATTCTTACAGATGTTTTACTTGAATGGGATGCTCTGAAATTTGTCTCAAGGGAAATCTGGTGGCAACACTCCGGGGTCTCAGTTGTATTTTCTTTAACTGGGGACTACATCGCACATATACAAAGCAGATGCTATACCACCAATCTTTTTGGCACAATGCAAGTCAACAACCAATTGACTCACATTGTGTGGAAGCAGAAAGTTTTGTAGGGCATGATCTGGTTAAAATGAAGCATCCCTGTCAGGAGCTGCTGGAGTTGCATGCCATGGGGCAGCCCCAAATGTTTTGCTCTCTGAGGCAGAGAACAAGATGGTACCTCCTACCTGGCATTCCATGTACAAATGCCAACCAGATTGGGAGTTGAATCTTTCTTCAACAGCATCCTCCGCCACACCTGAAAGGAGAAGCTTCACATAGGACAAGCTTCCTCAACCTCGACCCTCCAGATGTTTTGAGACTACAATTCCCATCATCCCTGACCACTGGTCCTGCTAGCTAGGGATCATGGGAGTTGTAGGCCAAAAACATCTGGAGGGTCATGTTTGGATCATGTTTTTGGCCTACAACTCCCATGATCCCTAGCTAGCAGGACCAGTGGTCAGGGATGATGGGAATTGTAGTCTCAAAAGTTCTGGAGGGCCGAGGTTGAGGAAGCCTGACGTAGGAGCTGTATGATGGGCTGTCAGGGACGTCCCTTCCCAGAGTGACAGTGAAGACTCTGGGGAAGAAGGGGGGCAGGCTGAGGGGAGTAGAGGCTTGATTCCGGGCCACACTGAGAATGATGCAATCCTCTTTCATCCTGGAATGCAGGCTATAAATTCCCAAGACAGCACAGGGCAGACAGAGCCTGTGTCAGAGGAACTGCTGCTGTTAGATTTGGCTCAAGAGGAGGAGGAAGGGCAGGCTGCCTCTGAGTCTCCTCGAAGTAGGTAGAAGAGTACAGACACAATGCCAGCCCAGCAGGAGGCAGAGCAACTGGTGGAGGATATCCTTCTGGCATCGACAGCAGCATCCAGTGGGTCCAACTGTCTCATTGGGAGAAGATTGTGCCGGGAGGGCTCAGACTGACTCTACTGTGTAAATACTAAATAAATCTAAGAGTAATAAACCAGCCAGATTGCTGTGTCTTGGTGTGAGAGAGACACCGTAAATCCTGACATGGGCCATGTGGTGCACACAAGCCTGTCCATTCCTTGTCTCTCGGTGTTTGCCACCTGAGGCAGGTGTCTCATGCTGCCTCATGGTAGGAATGGGTGTGTGTGTGTGCAGCTGTCTCAAATTGTGAACTACTGAACTGCAGGTCGCTGCTTCTTGGCAGAGAACCATCAGGCCCTGGACCACACCATCCTGGGCTAGAAGGAATGTATGAGGATTTCCTGTTCCTGTTGAACCTCAGTTGAGGAATTTCCTCTTGAACGCTGGTGTTTTCCTGAATCCTTGGTTGCTCTTTGATCCTGATCCTGGTTTGTCCCACAGTTTGTCCCCTTATTTCTAGCTCTTGGTTCACCTCAGAGGACTACCCATGGGACAAGGTATTTATGGTCCTTGGTTCTTCTCGGACTCAGACCCATGGGACAGCCCTGACAATCCCATTGATTCCATTGACAGCTGCTTAAGTGCTTAGTATAAATCCAAATCAAATATGTGTTGGAAATATCTGGCAGGGGGGTAAGATTCAACCACATTCTGGTAAATTCTAGTCATGTAATTCCACTGGATTTGGAGCCGTTGCACAAGAATCTCACTTCCCCCACTAAACAAGACTTTCTGTGAGCAGGAAAGGGATGATAAAATGTACGAGAAAGTGTGGAATGACATTTTCTCATTGTAATGTCATTTCACCTTGCTGCAAACAAATCTAATTGAATGCTCAATAAATAGGTCATCCAGAAGCGACCTTAGGAGACTTTTGGAATGCAAAAGTCAATTTGCAGGTTACTATCTCAGTAGAATAGAAGAGACCCATTTGTTTGCTCAACTTCTCTCTCTCTCTCTCTCTCTCTCTCTCTCTCTCCTCTCCTCTCCTCTCCCCACTGTGAAGTTCTGCTTTTCTTCCCAAAGTTGTTCTCATTTCACATGCTTGAGTGTCAAAAACTTCCTTGAAAAAATAGCCTTGTTTCCTATTTCCTGCTCACAATTCTCAATGTTTCTTTTCCCCCTTTTTCTTTTGTCATGCTAACAGCATCTATTTTTATTGGTGATAATTGCCTACTTCACTTGGGTCAGAATGCTCCTTTCTGATCTTCTTTGTGAATCTCTGAATTCCCCCATGGAATATGCTGTACTTGTTCTGCTCCAAAACTTCCATCTATCTCAATGGAGAGAGGTTAAATGCAACTGACAGCGACATGCTTAAAACAAGGACAAAAAGATGAGAATAAATCAGTTTCTTTTGAACTACCCAACTTCTAAAAGGCAAGATGAGAAAATAACTGATGGAAATGGAAGATGTCACCTCCCTGAAATGTCAGGTAGCCAGAGCTTCCACTGTCCTTGCTGTGAGTGGCGGTGGGCTTGTTATTTATCAAGTGCCTCCCATTTTTAGCATGCAAAGTGCCTAATAGTTCAGCCATCCATCTTCACAGCAACACTTTCCGCAACAGATGAAGAGCTAGCATGGAGTGTTTATGGTTATTTATTACATTCATAACCTGCCTCCAAGGAGTGCAGGGCAATGTATGGTTCGTTCTGCTCCCTCCCCGTTTTATTCTCACAACAGTTCCATGAGGTAGGCATTAAACTAGGAGATATTGACTACTCATAGCTGAGTAGGTAGCTGAGTATTTGGGACTGGTGCAATTGTGATGAGACAGTCTTCTGTGACTTATTTGGCTTCCCTAATATTACCCAATACATTTGGTTATAGATTGTAGCTGCAAACCAGGGATACAGGTGGTGCTGTGGTCTAAACTACTGAGCCTTTTGGGCTTGCCAATCAAAAGGTCGGCAGTTCGAATCCCCGCAATGGAGTGAGCTCCCATTGCTCTGTCCCAGTTCCTGCCAGCCTAGCAGTTCAAAAGAACGCCAGTGCAAGTAGATAAATAGGTACTGCTGCGGCGGGAAGGTAAACGGCATTTCTGTGCACTCTGGTTTCCGTCATGGTGTTCCATTGTGCCAGAAGTAGCTTAGTCATGCTGGCCACATGACCTGGAAAGCTGTCTGTGGACTGAAAGTGAGATGAGCGCTGCAATCCCATAGTTGCCGTTGACTAGACTTAACCATCCGGGGTCCTTTACCTGTTTTGCTTTAGTTTGTGCCTGGAATCAAGCAGCTGCTATGGGAGTATTAAAGTACTCTCTTCTAGGGTGCAATCCAACACATTGCTATGTGAAAGGATCCATCAGTTCAAGGATTTCTGTTTTTGCAATGTTCTTTCCCTCTGCTCCATCTGCACAACCCCTAAATCTAAGGGTACCCCTACCCCTCTGGAACAGGAGTGTTGAGGAGATCCTTGTCCTGACACTGTAGAAGAGGTGTTCCTGCTTGAAGACCACCGTTAGTGCACAGTTTTCATGGGTACAAAGGACTCCAGTCCTGAGATCCACTGCCTACTTGCTGCTGAACATGAAGGGTGGTAGGAAAATAAATTTTATTCAGAGTGGACCTATTGCAATTAGTGGCCCTAACTTCATCATGTTCATTAATTCCCATGAGTTGAATACCACCCAAGAAGTCCACCACTCACTTTCCTTCCTGGGGAAATGCACCCCAAGTTCCTTGCCATGAATGATCCATTCAGTGGAGGGGAGATGGAGCCATCTGCAAAAACTGCTGCAATTCACAGATCTGCCAACTTTTAAAAATCAGTCTCACAGAAGACATCTGTTGACATGTAGAAAATATTCACAGGTTGTGGTTCGAGGACCCGACCCCCGCAATGTGGAAAGAATAGACAAGGACACGTTATATAAGGTTAATGGGCAAGGAAAGGCCACAACTTTATTGATTACAGCAGTGAAAAGGTATTGGCTTAGGCATTGGATCTCTCAAGCAAGTGGGTTTATTCACCAGTAGGTGGAGCCTGTTGATGCTAATCCAACTATAGGCTCTCCCCTGATGTCACCGAGGGTCGTGCCATGGCCTCCCGCCAAGCAGGCATCGGACAGAAATACACGACCGCCAGATTCCTTTAACGGAATACCCCTAAATTGAAGGCATAGGCGATGGCCACACCTAGCTCTTCGACACACCACAACACATTATTCCAATGCCTAACCTACCCACCAATACCACAAAAGTTGTGACGATTGCTACGAGGTAGGCGAAAAAACCAAAAAGCCTAATGCCAAATGGAAAAACTCCTACCAGGCCCCCTAGACAACCAGGACGACCAACCTAAGGTCCATAGCAAGGCCAATGACCTAAGCCCTAACTCAAGGGAGTGGAGGGTGGGTGACTCTCGGCGAGACGACGAAGAAAGAGGCCGGGGAGAGGCTGGCGCCGTAGCAAAAGGCTGCTGAACACGCCCCTTCCAGGCACCTGGTTGGATGCCTGCCGAGGGGGCGTGGGCGCCAGCCAGGTGAGGGGGAGGCAGGGGGCTAATGCCCCCTGCTAGGGGCGGTGCTCAGCTTCCGCCCACAACCACTCCCCTCTCTTGCAGGGAGGAGAGTTTTAATAATAATAATAATAATAATAATAATAATAATAATAATAAATAATTTATTTGTACCCCGCCCTTCCCAGATGGAGCTGGGCTCAGGGCGACTAATATAATAAAACTAACACAGTATACAAAGAACATAAGAACATAAAAACAGGCAATCAATGAATTAAAATACATCTTAAAATGAAAATTAAAAGACTTTGTCTCCATTATTTATTTATTTATTTATTTAATTTAAATGTTGCCCTTCATCCATAGATCTCAGGGTGGTTCACAACATAAAAATATAAAAAACACAAAATACATAATAAAGATCTTCATGCTATGAGGAGCTTCGTTTACTGCAGATAAGCTGGCAACTGTACAGAACTATCAGATCCCATTACCTTTATAGTCTCCTAGGTGGTAGAACTAAGGGATGCGGGTGGCGCTGTGGGTAAAACCTCAGTGCCTAGGACTTGCCGATCGCATGGTCGGCGGTTCAAATCCCCGCGGCGGGGTGAGCTCCCGTCTTTCGGTCCCAGCTCCTGCCCACCTAGCTGTTCAAAAGCACCCCTAAGTGCAAGTAGATAAATAGGTACCGCTTTATAGCGTTTCCGTGTGCTGCGCTGGTGCTGGCTCGCCAGAGCAGCTTCGTCACGCTGGCCACATGACCCGGAAGTGTCTCCGGACAGCGCTGGCCCCTGGCCTCTTAAGTGAGATGGGCGCACAATGGGCAGGGGTACCTTTAGGTGGTAGAACTAATCACTAATGAATCTTTATTTTTTTCCTATCCCTCGATGGCGGGGTTTGACTTGGATGCACATAACTTTCAATGGGGAACTGAGCTTTGTGTTTCCCACCAAGTGATTTCCTTTAAATTGTTTGATGAAGTCTTGATGTTGCTAGGATACGGGGTTGTGCATGAGCTTAAAAACCCTATGGCAGCTGTAAGTGTAAGGAAGCTGAGATGCAGACAATTAATAAACTGGACTTATTTGTGCAACTAAATGTTTTAAGGAAAGTTCTGTGGCAGGTGTAGGAACATTTCACCCCTCTATATGTTATTGGACTATGACACCCATCAGCCTTGAATTTTGGCCATGCTAGCTGGGGCCGATGGGAGATTTAGTTCAGCAAAAATAAATTTAGTAAGTAAAAAATAAAATAAATAAAATGAAATAACTGTAGAGCCAAAGGTTCCCAAACCCTGCTCTAGTGGAACAACATCTTGGCTATCCTGTTTGGTCATCCAAGACACTTCTTCAGATTGGAGCTAATATTTATCGTAATAAAAATATGAACACTGGAGTAACATTACAGGTGAGCCAAGCTGGGTGTGTCACTGCAAATGTTTTTGCATCCCTCATCATGTTCATTGGGTTTCATTATTGGGATGGGCAGGATGCTATAAAGCATATGGAGAATTGACTCATCCACTGTGCCAGCAGGATAACACAGTGCAGTAAAACAGAGGGGCAGTCCAGTTGCCCATCGTGCTAAGTGACATCATCGGCATGCACACCTGAGCACAGATGTTGCCCATATTGCTCTCGATAAGATGATTCCTTAAGTGAGGGTTCAGTTGCGCTTTCTGTATCACTCAACCAGGGCTTCAGAATGAGGGTGAAGCAATTTGCTGTCGTTGCCAGCAACTGCATAGCCAAATTGGATGGGATACACAACATCATCACATGCACAATGTGAGCTTTTATTGCTACAGCTTTCACCATCCCTGACCATTGGCCATGGTGGCTGGGTTTGATGGGGCTTAGAGTCCAGCAACATGTGGAGAACCTCAGAGTCCCCATCCCTGTCCTATTGGCTGGGATCAAATAGTGAAGGAGAAAAAAAAGTTCTGTTAAAAGTGTTACTAGCAGAAGATTGGGGTGGGGGAATGGCAGCAAACAGATGCTATGATAAGAAAAATGCATTTCATCCCACAGGGAAGCTGGGGCAATTGCATTTGTGTTTGTTCTAGACCAGTCTTGCAGATGAGCTCATAGGACAAGGCAAATTTGTTGGCATAGCACCAAGGACAGCTCATTGTGCGTGAGTTGCTCTGGCTTTATCAAGGGTGGGCTCCATGATCACTGCAGATGGTGACAGCAGCCGCGAAATGAAAAGACGCCTGCTTCTTGGGAGAAAAGCAATGACAAACCTAGACAGCATCTTAAAAAGCAGAGACATCATCTTGCCAACAAAGGTCCGTATAGTTAAAGCTATGGTTTTCCCAGTAGTGATGTATGGAAGTGAGAGCTGGACCATAAAGAAGGCTGATCGCCGAAGAATTGATGCTTTTGAATTATGGTGCTGGAGGAGACTCTTGAGAGTCCCATGGACTGCAAGAAGATCAAACCTATCCATTCTGAAGGAAATCAGCCCTGAGTGTTCACTGGAAGGACAGATCCGGAAGCTGAGACTCCAATACTTTGGTCACCTCATGAGAAGAGAAGACTCCCTGGAAAAGACCCTGATGTTGGGAAAGATGGAGGGCACAAGAAGAAGGGGACGACAGAGGACAAGATGGCTGGACAGTGTTCTCGAAGCTACCAGCATGAGTTTGACCAAACTGCAGGAGGCAGTGGAAGACAGGAGTGCCTGGCGTGCTCTGGTCCATGGGGTCATGAAGAGTCGGACACGACTAAACGACTAAACAACAACAACAAATAGAATGGAGTGGAAGAGGAGGGGAGAGAGGGAAAATCCTCCTTCTGGAGATCTAGAAATTTCATATTTCAACTTGGAAATGTATCTCATTGGATGGAACAAACCGTTTTCACCAGAGATGTGAAACATAGTTTGGGGGGGGGGGGAGGAAGGTTTTTTTCAGTGTGCTTCTTGCACTTTTTGAATGCACAATTTACACCTCCACAATGACTGAGGGCAAAAATTCTTTGCAGCTCTGCTAACTCTGAGTAGAGTCCCTAGCTATAAGCTGCTGAGATATACAATCTGTATTTGTTTGTATGTGCTCCACTGATATTTAAATGAGATGTTTGCCATGGAAACCACAGAATCTCAATGCATATTCTAGTTAGTTATAAGATATGGGCTGCCTTCCCAAAGGGCATTTTCATATAATCAGGATCCACCTTATGCTAGCACAACACTAAACTGCCTCAGGTCAATTTCACAGTACCTTGTGTATTCTCGGAACAGGTATTTTGGTGGCAATCAGGTGTTGAAATATGTCCATCCTCATGACTGGACCAGGTGATTGGTACCACTCATCTTGGCCTGAATTTGCAAGGTTATCACACACACACACACACACACACACACACACCACTACGGGAACACAGCTTGGAGAAGCTGGAAGCAGATTCTACTTGTTATGTTGTTTTGGTTTACACTGTGATTCTGTACTGTGCAAATGCATATTTTGGTATGAGTTTTCAGTATAGGAATGAATAAAAAATATTATATAACAATATTATATTATACTTCATATAATGAAGGTGAAATGCTGTGCTTGATCAATGGTAGCCACTGTGGTGCCCCATGATGTTGGATTCCCCATTCCCATCAGCCTCCATCAGCACGGCCAATGACCCGGGTTGATGGGAGTTCTGGTCCCTCAAGGGCTCCACATCAGGTCCCCCCATGCTAGAGTTTGACTCCATATTAACGTCCAAAATTTGATATGTGCTGATAAACCCAGATACATTTTGCGACTTTCTAAAAATCCATACATAAACCAGAAGTTCTCAGAATCACCTGAGGCTGTAATCCTACATCCGCATACCTAGAAGTGAGCTCTGTTGAATGAAATGGGACCTGCTTTTGAATAGAAATGTATATTCGCATTATGAATTGTGTCTATTAGCATTCATTGTGACTGTTGAGATTCACCAGATTTTGACATTCTTTGTGTCATTTGTGGCTTGTTATGTTTACCTAGATGATGAGGCACACACCTCATGTCAATTGTGATATACACATGTTTAATGCTTCACTTTTATCTGCAATGTGGGTGCCCAGGCTGTAGGTGAGAACTCACAGGACGGTGTCAGTGCTGGATTTATGTATAAGCTAAACAAGCTATAGCTTAGGAATTCACTCTCTTGCCCCCCCCCCAAAAAAAAATTAAAGGAATTTTTTAAAAGTTAGAGCTTAATAATTATTTCACTATTAATATACTTTTGCTTAATTGTATTTCAGTTCAACAATTATTTTGATAAAATACATATTTTGTTATGTGAAAAATGGCTTTAAATACCTATTAGGTCCATAAATTACCACATAGCATATATTCAAGACAAAAACCAGCAACAATTTGTTGTTGACAAAGGACAGCTGGACATATAAAGGGCCCCATTACCTTCAATAGCTTAGGGCCTCATCAAACCATAGTCTGGCCCTTGACGGTGTGTGTCTGTATCTTATGCAGAGAACACTATATGAAAGAAAGAAGGCTTCTAGCATAACCCTCCCCCTGACATGCTAATTTTCTATGTGCAGGGATTCCTCACCCCATGGAGTCAAGTAAGCTCCACCTGCTGATTCTGAGAACCAGCCCTCTTGAGGATCTACCAAAGCAAACATGTAAGAAGCAGGAAGGAAAGGAAACTCTGCCTCCTTTAAAGGACAATATCAAGTCTAAAGGTTTGTGAACCATTTCCATTAGACCATTTCTTGGTGCTCTGGGCCTCCTAAGGGTGCTGAAGATATTTGTTATATTGCTATAAAACAATTGCAAGTAGATTGTTAAAAAGAATTGAGAGTTCTTGCCATTACTTACAGGTTTTTGCAACACATTTGCAAAACTATTGCAATTAGTTTAAAATGTTTGCAACTTATATTTGTTTATATTTTCCCTTCCTTATTATTGAAATTCGGGGCTCAGCAGGCTTGTCTTTCACTTCAGGCAGCAAAGTATCTTGGGCTGGCCCTGCCCTCAATGTTAGTCCTCTGTTCAGCCTTTGCCTGTATTCAACAAGCTTCTTACATATTGAATTCCACCTCTTTTTTGGCCATTTTTCTTCCAGTTATCCTTAAGTCCTAAATTTAATGCACATTTTTTTCTCCCCTTATTTATTGTATTTTTATTCCAGCCTTTCTCCAGAAATCACATGGTGTGTGTGTGTGTGTGTGTGTGTGTGTGTGAACCTCACAAAATGAAATAGCCCCAACTCATAGCTCAATTCTTTCTTGGAAAGAGTCTTAGCAATAAAAAGATTTTATTAAGGCAAAGTAACCAGTAGGGCATATGCACTGCTAATGAGATACCAGTTTTTGAAAAAGACCATTTAGATAAAGTTAGATTTTCAATGTTTCTTTTTTTAAAAAAAAAGCTCTTTAGACGTGCACATGCAAGACTAGCTTTTGACACCAGCCTTAGAATATATGAAACATGCAAGAGTAATAATGCAAGCACTTGTAGTTCTGAAGGCATTTCTTGAGGAGACTGTTGAAAGGGTGTGATGGGGGGGGAGAGAGAGAGAGAATGAAAAGATGTTCCCAGCGTCCAAGACAGTGTTATTTTCAGATGCCAGAGCTATCTCGGCTAACAAACATGGAACTCATTTGCTGAGGCTTCCCGTTTTCTGAACTCCTTCATAACAAGACCCTTGAGAATTTAGTTTACAGTTCTCACTTCTGAAAATCACTCTCAGAACTGTGCAAAGCAGCTCGTGTTCCCTCTTGCAGAGTAGCCAGTTGGATATTGTTGACAGTGACAGGTTGTTTAGCCCTGAAGTTTCCATTTTTTAGGCTTCTGATAATTGCTTCTTCCTAAAAATTGCTGGCATGCCTAGCATAGAATTTAATTTAGACTAGAATCCACATTGTCTTTCTTTCTTTCTTTCTTTCTTTCTTTCTTTCTTTCTTTCTTTCTTTCTTTGATATCACATATGCTCATTTGAGCATCCCAAAGTTTTATTTTACCACCCCCTCCTCCTGTTCTTTTAACAGCAGCTTGATTTGCAGACATTTGTAGTGGGCAACAGTGGCGTAGCATGGGTTGTCAGCACCCGGGGCAAGGCAAGTAATTTGCACCCCCTAACCCATGGATTTGCTCCCCCTAATCCTAACCCCCAGATGTTGCGCCTGGTGCAGCCGGGCCCCCCTGCACCCCCCACGCTACGTCACTGGTGGGCAACGCTTATCTCCCACATTCCTGCATTATTTCCTGAGATTCCTGCATTGCAGCGGGTTCGATTGGATGACCCTTGGGGTCCTTGCCAACTTTACAGTTCTATGATTCCACTGTGCTGTGAAAAGCTTCAGTTGCTAATTCCTGCCTATCAAGCTACAGTTAGAGAACCAGGGTCAGGCCAGGATCATCTTCTTCTTCTTCTTCTTCTTCTTCTTCTTCTTCTTCTTCTTCTTCTTCTTCTTCTTCATTCTTGGTTATTGCATCATCCATTCCCAATAAGCTGGGCTGGTTTCACAACAGGTCTAATTGTTGAGATATTCTCTTCCACCTTAAGGGACAGATGTGTGGAATTGTTGCATGTCTGTCTACACTCCAGCACAGCTTGCTGGAAACTTCTGTTTGTGTATAGCTTTTGCTTTAGCTGTTTTGCTTCAGACACGAAGGAGATCAGACATGTTTCCTTTTGTCCTGATCTACGCTGAATAAAGTTGCTTGTAAATATGCTCACACAGCCTCCCGTGCCACTTGTGTTTGTGCAGTGTTTTTTTTTTTATAAATTTTTTATTGGTTTTTCAACACATATTAAATGACAAAACAACACAATACATAAACAAACAAACAAACATATAAACACGTATAATTTCTTAACCTTTCTTTCCTTAAACCTTATTTCAGCGACTTCCCCATACCTCCCCTTTCTGCATCCCTGTTTTAAATCAATCCAGCAACCCCTAATTTCAATTTCTTATAGCACTTTCTTTAAATCTTTTTTCTCATATCCAATTGTTTGTCACTGCAATTCTGTTTTGCTTTACCCAAGACATTTTAACATTCATTAATTTTACAACAATTCTTAAGATAAACTTTAAATTTCTTCCAATCTTCTTCCACCGTCTCTTTCCCTTGGTCACGGATTCTGCCAGTCATCTCCGCCAGTCCCATGTAGTCAATCACCTTGGTCTGCCATTCTTCCAGTGTGGGTAGTTCTTGTGTCTTCCAATACTTTGCTAAGAGTACTCTTGCTGCTGTTGTAGCATACATAAAAAACGTCCTATCTTTCCTTGACACCAATTGACCTACCATGCCCAGGAGAAAAGCTTCTGGTTTCTTCACGAAAGTGCATTTAAGCACCTTTTTCATTTCATTATAAATCATTTCCCAGAAGACCTTAATCCTAGGGCACGTCCACCAAAGGTGGTAGAAGGTACCTTCAGTTTCCTTACATTTCCAACATTTGTTATTGGGCGTATGGTAAATTTTTGCCAGCTTGACTGGGGTCATGTACCACCTATATATCATTTTCATAATGTTCTCTCTTAAGGCATTACATGCCGTGAACTTTATACCGGTGGTCCATAACTGTTCCCAGTCAGCAAACATAATGTTATGACCGATGTCTTGTGCCCATTTAATCATAACTGATTTAACCGTCTCATCCTGTGTATTCCATTTCAACAGCAAGTTATACATTCTTGATAGATTCTTGTGTTTGTGCAGTGTTTGCTCTGCTGAATAGCGTGCTCAATCTTCTAAAGCTTGGGCCGCAGATTTATGCTGCACCAAGGACCGGAGTTCGCCTCCAGACACTCACACAGGACATTCACCACCTTCACTGGTTCTGATTTAAAAGAGAGGTAGAGCCTGGGTATCATCTGCGTACTGATGACCACCCAGCCTGAACCCCCTGATGATCTTTCCTAGCAGCTTCATATAGTTCTTAAAAAGCATAGGGGAGAGGACAGAGCCCTGAGGCACCCCACAAGTGAGAGACCAGGGGTCTGAACACTTATTTCCCAATACCACTTTCTGGACACGGCCCAGGAGGAAGGAGCAGGACCACTGTATAACAGTGCCCCCCACTCCCAGCTCCTCTAGACAGTCCAGAAGGATGTCATGGTCAATGGTATCAAAGGCCTTTGTCCCTAGCCTGCCAGAGATCACTGACCAGCGCAACCAAGGCGGTTTCAGTCCCATAATGAGGCCTGAATGCAGATTGGAAGGGATCCAAATGGTCCGCATACTACAGGCGTGCCTGAAGTTGTTCAGCGACTACCCGCTCAATCACCTTGCCCAAGAATGGAAGATTTGCAACTGGGTGATAGTTGGCTGGGGCCATATTGGCTGGGTCCAAATATGGTTTTTTAAGAAGCGGTTTAATAACCACCTCTTTCAGCAGGTTTGGGAAGGCTCCTTCACAGTGAAGCATTCACCACCCCGTGGAGCCCATCACCCAGCCCTTCCCAGCTCAATTTTATGAGCCAGGGTGGGCAAGGGTCAAGGAGACAGGTGGTTTATTTCACTCATCCAAGCAGTTTGTGATCCTTCAGGTATGTTGCACCATCAGGGCCTTAAAGCTAAGCACTTTGTGTTGGAGTTGTTACATTTCCTATTTCTGTCCCACAAGCTAGAGTGAACCTAAATGGTCTAAATTAAATGGAGGGATTACCTAAACATGCTGAAATTGCAGAACAATTGTAGCAAAAGAGAAACACCGGGAGCAACTATTAATTTCAGATTAAGACTGTGTCAAGGATTGAAGGCTAATCCATTAAACTAAAGTGGCTTTGATATGAAGCTAATGTGAATCAATGTCAGGGAAGTCAAATCATTAGAGGTTACCAATCAATTTCATTGCTGAGATCAAGCAGAGGTCTGAGAGCTTTTGATAGGATTATAATGAAAGTCAATAGGAGAAATATGAAGTCCCTGATTCCTTTTCAGTTAATATTTGATTGGATTATGGGGAGGGGAAAGGATTAAGCTACGGTAAGAAAAGGTCATTGGGAATTCAGAACGATTCCCAGCAACTCAATTGTTTTAATCAGCACCGCTGCTGTGCCTGCTGTTGTTCACTGCAACATACAGGTTGCTCAGTCTTTGCCCTCCCCCAAAGTGGGATGAATTTAATGTGATATGAATTTGCAAGCTGCACTGAGACAGGTCAACTGCCCCTGTGGCCCCTCCCATGCCACTGGATAAATTTCGGGTGTTTTTCCTTGAGGAGAGCATTCCAGAACTGATTCTAATAGCTGAGGAGTCCTTCTCAATGCCTGTCACCACCCACCGAACTTCAGAGAATTGGAGAACTCAAGAAAAGGCCCCTGAAACTATTGGTGTACAGAACATATGGGCAGTTATATTTGGGTTATAGGTAGATCACCACTAAGTTTCTCTTCTTTACATTGTAGCACCATTGACCTTTCTCAAAAGGAACTCCAAAACCTTGTACCATCTTCAAACTACTGGATGGTGCTGTCAAAGGTATCTTCTTCTTCTTCTTTGGTGATCACTCATAGCTGAGTAAGATTGTCTTCCATGAACATGGTTTTAACAGTGAATCCGTAAATGACTGTGGAGGACAATTGTGGATCTACATGTCCTTCCACAGTGGGGACATAGGTTTCTGGGCAGGAGTTGATCAAGGTGAAGGTTTGCCAAGCGTGCCTTCCTCTTAGCATGTTTCTCCCCTTCTTCCTGAGTTTGAGTGTCTTCAAAGTCCATGACACCATTGGTAAAGGCTGTTCTCCAATTGGTGCGCTCGCAGGCCAGTGTTTCCCAGTTTTCAGTGTTTAGGCTACAATTTTTTAGATTTGCCTTGAGAGAGTCTTTAAACCTCTTTCATTGACCACCAGCATTACGCTTTCCATTTTTAAGTTTGGAATAGAGTAGCTGCTTTGGAAGACAAAAATCAGGCATCCACACAACATGACCAGTCCAACAAAGTTGATGCTGAAGAATCATCGCTTTGACACTGGTGATCTTTGCTTCTTCCAGTACACTGGCATTAGTCTTCCCAAGTGATGTGTAAAAATTTTCGGAGACACCCTTGCACGAATCTTTCGAGGAGTTGGAGATGGCGTTTGTAAGTGGTCCATGTTTCACAAGCGTACAGTAAGGATGGTAGTAAAATAGCTTTGTAAAGAAGCATTTTGGTTTCCCTGTGAATGTCCCAATCCTCAAAGGTATCATTGCACCTGCTGTGCATGCCCAGAGAAATATAGTTGCAGTTGTGCAAACAAGAGGCAAAGAGAGCCTGACCCCCTAAACGTGACTTGGCTTTTAAGTCCTGTAGCATTCACACTATGCTAAACATGGGTCAGCGCTCTTATCGGCTTGGATAAAACACTCACAAAGTCTTTATCATCATGAAACTGTGCATTAGTCTTTGGAGATAAAAGGCTGAGTCATCTTACATCCATAGACTGTCACCAAGGTCCTGGGGCTTTGCAGAGCAGTTAAAAACAGTGCTGTTATGGTTGCTTGCAAAAGGCAAAACACACACAACGCTTCCTGCTCACACCTCCCTCAAGCACCACATTCCTGGATATATTCCCATTTTATCATTATTAACCCAGATGTGTCTAACCGCCCCCCTGGTGATGCTGTGGGAGTTTTTGGGATACCTGAGAGCCAGCAGTCAAGAAAAAGCAGTAAGCTTTTTTTCATTTTTTTTTGACAGTCACTACAGAAGTGGTTCCCTTGGCAACTGAAATCACACGAAGTGTCCTAGTGCTCCTATCTGGCTACAATTTCTTTTCAGTTTAATACTGCATGTCTAGGCTTCACATTGAGAATTCAATTCTGTCCTAGGGCTTTATTCATAATCTGGAAGTTACTTACGATATACTTTGAATTTAGACGGGCTACTGACAGGTTCAAAAAGACAGACTGTTGATTTATGTAACAACTCACAATATATTACTTCTTTGTAGGAGCGAGACGGTCTTATATTTGGTTTGGTTTTTAAAGGCATTTTTTTTATATGCTGGTCTCATTTCGTTGCTGAACAGAGCAGCTGTACTTAAGGTTTGGCCTTGCTGAGTTTTAAGCAAAGGGAGTATTAACAGCCACACTAAGACTAGTGATGATAAGAGAACTCTCCTCAGCTTGATTCAGAATCAGCTCAGGGACTGTGAGCTTTCTCAGCAAGCTCTTCTTAAAGAGGCTGCCCTGTTCCCCTGTTCTGAGGCTTCCCTTGGCTCATAATATTGGTGCAGGAATGATAATGGTGGCACATGCATTCACCTTGATCTAGGGTTGCCATGTTTCAAAAAGTGAAAATCAGGACACAAAAGTTGTTTTAATCTCTCTCTTTTTTAGAAAATTGGCCCAAAACAACACTTCCAACATGTGCAGCTATATTTCCCCAGACAATTTAGCCAATTTTCAAAAATTCAGCCCGGACGCCATTTTCGACAGGCCAATCCCAGCTATGTCCTGGAAATTCTGAATGCATGGCATTGTCCACCCCTAGAAACTCCAGTTCTCACGTCAGTCATTACCAGACATCTTCTCTGGCCCCCACCATACAATGTTTTAATAAGGGTACTTGGGAGTAGCCATTTTTTTCTCTGTACAGTTCCTCAGGAAGGCACATTATGATGTACAGTCACTTCCTGAGAGATTAATAAGAATAAAAAATTAGCAGGAAAGTTACTAGCTGCTCCAAGAATCTGAAAAGTGGTGGGTTGTTTTTGCTGGGTTGGGTTTTATTTGTTTGTTTGTTTTTGCTTTTGAAGAAGAAGAAGAAGAAGAAGAAGAAGAAGAAGAAGAAGAAGAAGCAAAAAAGCAGCCCTTGAACCACCTTGTGTTGTTGTGTTGCTGGACCCATGCATGAATTGGTGTGTAGATTATGTAGACTAATCCTCATATCTACATTGCAATCTGCATGGGGACCTGGTGGGTTCAAAATAAGGAGGTTGGCTCCCAAATGTCGTGTGAACAAGATTCTTCCAACCTGCTTAGTGTCATGAAGAAGATGGGTGAGGATTGCAGATGGATGGGTCTGTCTAGTTCAGTGTCTCTTAGTTTCTTATTTTTCTGAACTTAAATTCAGTTATCCATATTTCCACATCAGCATGCTTTTAAGAAACGAAACAAAAAAGCCCTCATGAAAATGCATTTTAATGTGAATTTCTCCTAATATACACTGGTTTATATATAATTTTGTTTAATACACACATTTTTGCAAGGCACTTATCCTAACATAATGCATTGTTGCATGTTTCTTTTTATTCATATGTGCATCATTATCAGTGGCTCCCTTATTCTCTTATTAATAGCAAAAATACCAACGTAACAGTTGCCGGAATTGATTTCTGGCAAGTTCCTACTGAAAAAAAGCCCTGATCATTATGCGCTCTTTAAACCAGTACAGTGATACCTTGGGTTAAGAAGTTAATTCATTCCGGAGGTCCGTTCTTAACCTGAAACCATTCTTCTTCTTTTTTATAAAATATTTATTGAGATTTTACAAAAAACAAAGGTTTACAGAATAAAAAGAAAACATATAAAAAGAAAGAAATAAGAAAAAAACATACAAAAATACATAAAAAATAAAAAATAAAAATAAAAATACAAAATGCAAAAAGTGAATAGGTAAAAAACAAACAAAACAAATCCAGTTTTTTTTTCCTTTAAACTCATTCGCTTGTTTCCTTGACCTCCTCACACCTCCCCTTTTTGTATTCCCATTTACATAATCAAATCAGCAAATCCTTACCCTCTTTCATTTATCTTGACTCTATATCTTAACATATTATAACTATATATTTTCATCCATTATCAATCCATTTTTGCATATTCTTATTAACTTTGTTGCTAATGCCACTTATTTTCAATCCAACATCATTTTAACATTCATTAATTTTACAGTGTTTCTGAAGATGGTCTTTAAATTTCTTCCAGTCTTCTTCCACCAACTCTTCTCCCAGGTCTCGGATTCTGCCAGTCATTTCCGCCAATTCCATATAATCCATCACCTTCATCTGCCACTCTTCCAGGGTGGGTAAATCTTGTGTCTTCCAATACTTTGCAATAAGTATTCTTGCTGCTGTTGTTGCATACATAAAGAAAGTTCTATCCTTCTTTGGCACCAATTGGCCGACTATGCCCAGGAGAAAGGCCTCTGGTTTCTTCAGGAAGGTATATTTAAATACCTTTTTCATTTCATTATAGATCATCTCCCAGAAAGCCTTAATCTTTGGGCACATCCACCAAAGGTGAAAGAATGTACCTTCATTTTCTTTGCATTTCCAACATTTATTATCGGGCAAATGATATATTTTTGCAAGCTTGGCTGGTGTCATGTACCACCTGTATATCATTTTCATAATAGTCTCTCTTAAGGCATTACATGCCGTAAATTTCATACCGGTGGTCCACAACTGTTCCCAGTCAGCAAACATAATGTTGTGACCAATATCTTGTGCCCATTTGATCATAGCAGATTTAATCGTTTCATCCTGCGTATTCCATTTTACTCAGGGTGGAATGTTTTGATCCATTTAATGTGGGACTTTAAAAAGGGCTGTTGTTATCGCTGTTTTTCCATTTAATCATGCAGATATACAGTCTCCCCGGTACAGCTGATGGCTTAGCTGCAAACAAAAATGATGGAAGGGAGTCAATGTGTGTGCAAGCAAGGACATGGCAGAGTTTCAGTTTAATGAATTCAGCAGACAACAGAGGTTCTACTGTGTATTCGAGTGTGCAGTGGCATAGCGTGGGTTGCCAGTGCTCGGGGCCACCCGAAGGGAGTGGGTGGGTGGGAGGGACACGGAGGGAGTATGCATGTGCATTCAACTGCCTTATTGCATCTGCGTGACCCAGGATATCGCAGCCGCAGAGATAAGAAGAGTCGTTTTAACAGCAAGTTATACATTCTTGAAAGTATCTTAGTTTTGGGATCTAACAGTTCTGTTTCCAATTTTGATTTTTCCACCTGGAAGCCAATTTTTTTGTCCAAATTATAGGCCTCTCTTATTTGATAATAATGAAGCCAATCTCGCACTTTATCTTTTAATTTCTCAAAACTCTGCAATTTCAATTTGTCTCCTTCTTGTCCCAATATTTCCCAATATTTCGGCCATTTGGCCTCCATATTGAGCTTTTTCTGAGCCTTTGCTTCCATTGGTGACAACCACCTTGGGGTTTTATTTTCAAGTAAGTCTTTATATCTTATCCAGACATTAAACAATGCTTTCCTGACAATATGGTTTTTAAATGCTTTATGTGCTTTAACCTTGTCGTACCACAAATATGCATGCCACCCAAAAACATTATTAAAACCTTCTAAGTCCAAAATGTCTGTGTTCTCAAGAAGCAGCCAATCTTTAAACCAGCAGAATGCTGCTGATTCATAGTAAAGTTTAAGGTCTGGCAGGGCAAATCCGCCTCTTTCCTTTGCATCAGTTAATATTTTAAATTTTATTCTAGGCTTCTTGCCCTGCCAGACAAATCTAGAAATGTCTCTCTGCCACTTCTTGAAACAGTCCATCTTGTCCAAAATTTGCAATGATTGAAACAAAAATAACATTTTTGGCAATACATTCATCTTTATAACTGCAATTTGACCCAACAAGGAAAGCGTCAAATTTGACCATATTTCTAAGTCTTTTTTCACTTCTGTCCAACATTTCTCATAGTTATCTTTAAATAAGTTTAAGTTCTTAGCAGTCATATTAACCCCCAAATATTTTACTTTCTTAACTAATGTTAAACCTGTCCCCTTCTGAAACCTCTCTTTCTCAATCGGTGTTAAATTTTTCTCAAGAACTTTAGTTTTTGACTTCTTCAGCTTAAATCCTGCCACATGACCAAATTCTTGAATCAGTTCTAATACTCTTCTCGTACTAGATTCTGGCTCCTGTAATGTCAAAAATAGGTCATCTGCAAAAGCTTTCAATTTGTATTGTTTGGCTCCGACCTGAATACCTTTAATCAGACAGTCCCTTCTAATCATATTTAACAAAACGTCCAGGACCGAAATAAAAAGCAAAGGGGAAATTGGGCAGCCTTGTCGTGTCCCTTTCTCTATCTTAAATTCCTCTGTCATCACATTATTAACTATTAGTTTAGCCTTTTGTTCTGAGTAAATTGCACTTATACCATTTTCAAACCCTTGACCAACCCCCATCCCCTGAAGATTTTTCTTCATAAAATTCCAAGAAATATTGTCAAAGGCTTTCTCCGCATCTATGAAAATTAAAACTGCTTTGGTATTGATGTTCACTTGCAACTTCTCCAAAATGTTAATTATATTCCTTGTGTTGTCAGACAAGTGTCTACCTGGGAGAAAGCCAGCTTGGTCCTTATGTATCTCTTCCACTAATACTTTTTTTAATCTATTAGCCAAAATATCAGCAAATATTTTGTAATCCACATTGAGCAGGGATATGGGGCGGTAGTTCTTAAGTTGTGTCTTTTCCGACTCAGTTTTCGGTATAAGCGTAATATAAGCTTCCTTCCACGACTCTGGCGCTTTTTTCCCCTCCAAAATTTCATTACAAACCTCCTTTAGTGGTTGAATTAACCAATCTTTCAAAGATCTATAGTATTTTGAGGTTAAGCCATCCGGCCCTGGAGATTTATCCAACTGCATATTCTGAATGGCACCTTCTACCTCCTGTTCTGTAATTTTGTGGTTCAGCATTAACTTGTTTTCTTGAGAGATTTTTTGTAATCCATTTGTTTTTAAAAATTGGTCTATATCAAACTCTTTCTGTGGCCCTTGTGTATATAACTGTTTAAAATACCTCTGGAAGCATTTTCTAATTTCCACTGAATTCTGAATGTTCTTTCCTTCCACTTCCAAATTAGTGATAGTATTGAGCTTTTGTCTTTTTTTCATTTGCCAAGCTAACAATTTTCCACATTTATCAGCCGATTCAAATGTCCTTTGTCTCATTTGTTTGATTTTCCATTCAATTTCTTGGTTCATCATCTTCATATATTGCACTTGATATAACTTTATGTCTCTCAGAATCTCTTGTGACTTTGGTTTCGCTCTTAGTTTCTTCTCACCCTCTTATTTTTTCCAAAATTTTATCTTTTTTCTCGTTTTGGGCTCTCTTCTTTATTGTATTCTGTTGAATCAGAAACCCCCTCAAAACTGCTTTGCTTGCGTCCCAGATTATTCTTTTTTCAGTAATAGTATTCAAATTTATCTCAAATTTATCTCAAAATAGTCTCTCAAGGTTTTTTGGGCCTTCTTGATAACCTCTTGATCTCTAAACAAGCTGTCATTCATCCTCCATCTGAAGGAACCGGTTGGTGTTAGTTTCATCTCCATTTTCACAGCATTATGGTCGGAGCAAGTTTTTGGGCAAATTTCCACTTTTCGATTCTTAGGTGCCAGTCCTCTAGTTATCCATATTTGGTCAATTCTTGTCCATGTCATTTTGGCTTCAGAGAAGAATGTTCCCTCTCTTCCTAAGGGGTTCTTAATTCTCCAAATGTCAATCAAGTCCATATTGTCAGTCAGTTCAAAAAAGGTTTTTGGTAGTTTGCCATCTTTAGTTACAACCTGTCTCTGCGACTTGTCCATATTTGTCCAGAGCAGCGCACGGAAACACCGTTTACCTTCCTGCTGGAGCGGTACCTATTTATCTACTTGCACTTGATGTGCTTTCGAACTGCAGGAGAAGGGCCGAGCAATGGGAGCTCACCCCGTTACGGGGATTCGAACCGCCAACCTTCTGATCAGCAAGTCCTAGGCTCTGTGGTTTAACCCACAGTGCCACCCGCGTCCCTCCACAGTGCCACCCGCGTCCCTATTTCAGTGGTACCTCAGGTTAAGTACTTAATTCGTTCCAGAGGTCCGTACTTAACCTGAAACCATTCTTAACCTGAGGCACCACTTTAGCTAATGGGGCCTCCCGCTGCTGTGCGATTTCTGTTCTCATCCTGAAGCAAAGTTCTTAATCCGAGGTACTATTTCTGGGGTAGCGGAGTCTGTAACCTGAAACATCTGTAACCTGAAGCGTCTGTAACCTGAAGCATCTGTAACCCGAGCTACCACTGTATATGTATTTTTGTACACATTATTTGGTGAGCAAACTGCATTACAAAATTCAGAGAAGCATGAATTTCAAAGGATGGTTTCACGTATTGTTTTGTAAAGTGTGGGTTATGTTGACTTGCCTTTCAATGCAAATTGAATGGAATTTCTTCCTCATCCCTAGGGCACACATTGTTCTCAGTTAGTTACCCCCCTCCCCTAATAATGGTGGTGCCAGTTATCTACTGAAAAGTTATCTACTGTGTATCTGACGAAGTGTGCATGCACACGAAAGCTCATACCAAGAACTAACTTAGTTGGTCTTTAAGGTGCTACTGGAAAGAAAAATTTTTTTTTGTTTTGACTACTGAAAAGAGTTGGAGATGTACTCAAAGGAGCAGTATAACATCAAAAGACTGGGAACCACAACTTCCCTTTTGTGTACAGGACATTTGTAATTTGTGATTTTCATATTCAGAGGAGTCGCAGTCATGTGTTTGATTTGTACACGTTCCAGCACTGGACAGCTTATCAGAGTAGATACATGGTGGTAATTTGTGGGGTTAGCCAGTGACGGATGAACCAGCTTTCAGAATGCCCATCACTAGCAAAGCATATGTTCAAGGGAAGCAGGTTCTGCTCTGATCTCTGCTACTCCAGTTGAACTAACAGGGCTTGCACAAGAGACGGCACTGATGCCAATTCCTAAAAATTCAAAACCTCAGTAACTAAAATCACACCTCCAGAGAGCATTTATTATTGTGTTTCCCCTTTGTTTGTCAGAGCAGTGTGTGGAAGCACCCTTCCATAAATAATGGGAAAGTGGAAAGTGAGCGTTACTGTGTCTTGTCCTATGGGTTCCTGCAAAGTGTGCTTTGAACTGGTGAAGCTTGTCAATGTCCTATCCCTGGTCAGCTGTGATGGCCTGGGAATTGGATTCAGAGGCTGAACCTGATGAATCCCAGCCTGCACAGGAGTCCCTGCCTCTAGGACCAGCTGAGCTGGGGCTAGGCCTTGAACCTGAAGGGCCCTCACCTGTGCCGGATCCTCAGGAGCTGAATCTGCTCTGGCTCCGGACGTGATGGAGGACCCATTGCCTGCAGGTGCTCCACTCTCAGCCCCGTCAGGGGAAGCTGAGGTTGCCTCTGGGTCTGGTAATCGTCCAGCCTCTCCTGAGCTGCAGAGGCTCAGGGCAGAGAGGCAGAGGGAACTAAGTTCTCGCAGGAGGAGTGCTCGCCTCCAGGCCAGGAGAGGCGAGTCACCTGTGGACCGGGACCACCCTATGCCTCGGGGCAGATAAAAGCCAGCCAGCCCAGTCCCAGGTTGCGGGAGCAACATTGTTGGTAACCTGTTCCTGCTGGCACCCTGTCCTGCTGTTCTGCCACAGTTCCTGACCACACCTGACTCCTTGCCTTGGACCCCGCTTCAGCCTTAACGGGCAGCCTCCATACCACACCCTCGACCTCGGACTGGACTCGAACCATGCCGCACGGTAATCCCCTGGGACCAGCACATCAGCATTCTTTGAACCATGCGAGCCACAAATGCAAACTGTCTTAGTTCAAACAGTTAACTTCCCCAGGAGTTCATAGGTGTTCAGATTCTGCTTCATCAAACACAATGCATAGTTTTGTGGCAGCAATAGATTTATTGTTTATTTCGTGAACTACAGTCCATATTATTGGAAAGCTCTTTATGGTTTGGGGTCCATAGAGAGCAGTTTGGCCCCACAACATCTTGAGAACTGCCGTCTCCCGACGGAAGTCATCAGCTGCAGCCCTACCTCATGCCCTGCTGTCATCAAGGTATGGTGGGCACAGTGACTCAAAATAGGGTACCGGCACCAAGGGACATGGGTGGTGCTGTGGTCTAAACCACTGAGCCTCTTGGGCTTACCAATCAGAAGGTCGGTGGTTCAAATCCCCACGACGGAGTGTGCTCCCGTTGCTCTGTCCCAGCTCCTGCCAACCTAGCAGTTTCAAAGCATGCCAGTGCAAGTAGATAAATAGGTACCGTTGCAGTGGCCATTTCCGTATGCTCTGGTTTCCATCACTGTGTTGCGTTGCACCAGAAGCAGTTTAGTCATGCTGGCCACATGTGGACAAACGTCGGCTCCTTCAGCCTTAAAGTGAGATGAACGCTGCAACCCCATAGTCGCCTTTGACTGGACTTAACCGTCCAGGGGTCCTTTACCTTTACCTTTACTGGCACCCACAATGTAAATTTCCCTCCCCTAAAGGTTCACGTGACTGCTGCAATACAGACTTCTGCCATACTATAAACATTGTTTTATTCTACTGTAATTTTTTACTGCCTAACTCTTTCTTCTTCTTCTTCTTCTTTTTGGTTAGGGTACTCTGTAAGCTGCTTTGAGGGTCACCGGGGAGAAAAGTGGCCTATAAATTTTTAAAAGTGAAGCAATAGACCATCAAGGCTACACCTCTGGAAGATGTTATTCCCGTAGCAGTTGGATGGGAAGGGCAAGAGGGGACAGGGCTGCTTATCTGGCTTCCCAACAAAGGGTCATGGCCCATTATCAAGAGGGGGAGGTGGGAGGTTGTAGGGAAGTCAGTACAGTGCAGCCCCAATGGCAGAGCCAATTGGATGTTCCCGCCACTGTGTCCACACCAACTTGACCACTTCTCCCTTCTCTCTCTTTATAATTGGCAGTGACCCTGGTGATGTGAAGGAGGATAAGCAACAGCATCCCTCTCACCTTGCCTGGCTGATTGCTGCTATGTTACTCTGGTTCTTTCTGGATCTTGCATTGCATTGTTTTACAAAATAATGTTTGGGATGAGAGAGAGAAAAAAGTTGTGTGAATCCTGCATACCTGACTCTTGGACCCCAGACTAGTGTTTTGTAGGCTGTTTGAAGTGACGTTCATTAATGAAAGATTGTCAGTCTCAAAAAAGTGTCTCTGAAACGAATGGGAAAGAAAGACGGGGTGTGTACTAAAATGGTTTGTTCGCATTCATCTCAAACTAGTGTCAAAGCGAAAGACTTTTATGTTGAAAGAACGGCTGAAGATTGGGACAAAAAAGAAATGGAGTGATTGATTGACAAGTAGGAAATGATAACATGAATTACTTACAAAAGGTCAGACCTACCTCCCTGCTGAGGCTTTTCAAATATCACACAGATTATTTGTATAGCGAATGGTTGGTATTTAACCTCATTTGAATGGACTGCTATGTGTTTGCTCTGTTTCTAGCTTTGAAGTGCCTAGGATAATATCTGTGTTATATTCAATTTCTTCCTATCAATACATTCCTAATGAATATTTGACCTCTTCCAGTCTCTTCGGATTTTGGGGTGGGGGGTGGGAGTTCACCTTGAGAACCATAATTAGCTGCTGTGGCAAGGATTTCAAGGGCTTATAGGTTTCTTTGCAGTTTTCTCAATGTTGAGTTAGGTTATTATTGGATGTTCTTGTGAAAACTCAGTAAAAGAATCTTAATGATGTCCTATCACTGGTAAATCATTGGTTTTGAGAGGCTTTATCTGACTTGTCACATCATCCCCCCTCCCCATTTCTAATGTTTTGTGTGTGAGTGACATTGCCTACATATAGGGCAGTATACAAATCATCATCAACATCATCATCATCATCATCTACTGTGCCTAGATATAAAAGATGTGTAATCTGTGTTTTCATGCAACCCAATCCAGTGCATGTTTGTTCACAAGTCAGTCCCATTGCATTCAGCGGGACTTTCTGTTCTTTAAATTGGCACAGGATTGCAGCATTAGAATAAATACCTTTGGCCACCAGTGCAGTGTTTTGCAGTACCCTAACTCCAGTCAACAATCATTTTCTAAAAATATAAAAGTAAAGATCATGTAAACCTTTGAAGTTCAGTTTATCTATTGAGACACTGCAATCATTACCCATTTTCCAGTTTTTGACAGCACAAGAGGAAAATAGTTAAAGGTGTACTCAAGTTGTTGGAAATACAGTGGCACAAAAGAAATCTGGAAATTTTAATATACTCTTTGCAGCTGGTTCCTATGTCTCTATACAAATTCTTGCCTCTTCTGAGATTGAAGGGGGGGGACACACCAAACAAATATGTGCCAAGTAGGGACACGTAAATAATTACCAACGGATCAATAAATCCATACAAAACAGCTTATTTTGCAGTAGTACAATGTAGTAGCTGATGGATTTTTGGAAGAGGCTTTGTCTGCTGGAAGGCTCATTATCGCATAAAAGCAAAAATGGATTCAAAGTAATAAGGTTCAGCACCTCCTTCTCTCTATGCCCACACATTTTTTGCTAATGCAAAGGGACAAGATCCAGGCTCAGTATTGTGAGAAGCTATTGCACTGTGACTAAGAGCTATCTGTTGCTTGCTGTGCCTGGCCTCGCTACCAAATTGTGAGTAAAAATGAAGGGAGAAGGAATGGGTTTTCTGTGCAGTCAGTCTGAAACGGGACCCAAAATCCTCATTTTTCCTCCTCCAAGGGAGCATTTCTAAAATGCATTAACTTGAGCTCTTGAGTCAATGTATAAACAGAAAGCCAGCTGTAAAAACAAGTGCTCAAAGCCCTCTCCTTTATCAGTCTGTGACAGCAATGGATGACCTTGCCAGTTCCAGTGGAGCAGGGATGGCACGTCTGGGTCTTATCTCACATCCTGACCACAAAGATGCACAGACCTTGTCAGGTCTGACAAGAGACCAGGAACGGCGCCAGGAGTGCTCTTAGAGTTGGTGACCTCCTGCCCCAAGATAAGAGTATAGGAACAGGAACAACCTTTTATGGTCAAGAGTACCGGAACAGGAATATCTGTTTATGGGCATGGATGTCAACTTACGTGTATAAGCTGACATTGACGTGGTTGGATTCCTGGGAAAGGGGGGAGAGGGTGCCTGGAGGATATATATACTGCATGAAATTTCTCATTTCTTTGGACTTGCTGTGGACTGACCACACAAGTGCCTTCTGCTATCCGGAGAGCAGAATAAACTCTTTCTCTGAATCAACCTCGGTGTCATTTGACTTCCTTTCTCCCTCCCAGGAGCAATGCAGGGCCCACCAGTAGGTAGAGTCTAATAAGGCTACAAAACAAAATTTAAAATGAATGTGAAAGAGGAGCAGAAACATCTGGGGGAGGGGAAGTTGTCTGCTCAGGAGGAACATCTGGGGGGGAATTCATTTTTTGGGGGGAGTGGAAAAAATCCTATAAAATTAGCAAAAGTCCTTTGATTTTTTAAAAAATGGTATGTATTGCATCATTGCAGGCTGCCACTAGATTTCACTGACAGTGAGATTTCAGATGAATATGTAGATAAGCCTTGGGTGTCCCTTCCATCTTATGATTCTGTGAAAACTCTGATATTGAGAGATACTGAGTTTCTGTGTATCTGTGGGCAGTGGCGTAGCAAGGTCAGGTGGTACCCGGTGCAGAAAATTTCTTGTCACCCTCCCCATTGAATTCACACACCCCTCTGCAAAAATGCTTTGACTTTCTTTCATATTTTCTTACAAAGAAATGTGGATTCTGGACCTCTGATAACAAGTAGTCGACTGTGGACAGATACTTAAATCTACAGGATGGATTGTGTTTTGGCTTGTGTTACAGTGGTACCTCGGATTAAGTACTTAATTCGTTCTGGAGGTCTTTTCTTAACCTGAAACTGTTCTTAACCTGAAGCACCACTTTAGCTAATGGGGCCTCCCGCTGCTGCCACGCCGCCGGAGCACGATTTCTGTTCTCATCCTGAAGCAAAGTTCTTAACCCGAGGTACTATTTCTGGGTTAGCGGAGTCTGTAACCTGAAGCGTATGTAACCTGAAGTGTATGTAACCCAAGGTACCACTGTATTTTAATTATAGGAGGCATGTTCCAAGAGACTGCTATCTACTCCCACTATAAATAAACTGGCAGTGATCTACTCATTGGATTGACCAATCTTGTCCAGCTTTTGGGGGGGATCCAAAGTTGCTGAGCTCTTGGGGGAAGCTTGCCGCCCTACAGCTGAGGGGGACGCGGTGGGCGAACCGTTTTGGCAGCGGGAAGCCTGCGCATGCCTAAGCCGCAGCGTCTCTCACAGACAGTTAGTGCCGCACACCATTTTGTCACCCCCCTCAGAGGTGACACCCAGGACGGACCGCCCCCACCTTGCAGTGCCCCGTCTGTGGGGAGCAGAAAGGAGGTAACTTTACAGAGGCAAAAAGAAAAGGAAGCATGGGGGAAAGGTTCTGCAAATCTCTTCCAAATTTGGGGTCTTAATGAGGGACCCATTGAGATCAGGGACTTAAAAGGGGAGTCTGGGAAGACTTTCAGTGTGCAAGGGATTGTTGACAGGTGAGAGGCCCCACCTACATGCCAATCAAGTGATGTCATAATGGCATTCTGTGGTTGGTAGGTGGTTGGCCCCACCCACCTGTCAGATTTGCCCCATGAAGCCAGATCTCCATCCCTAGATATGCTTTCTGATCTGGATACAGCACAAAAGAGCAGCTGAATGTTTGGATTGGAAACATTTCTGTTCCCTTTTATTGCAAGATGTAGCAGTGACGCATTCTCCTGAAGAAGCCCCTTTTCTATTGCTAAGCACAAATTAGCACGCTAATATGAACCTCACTGCTATAAAAATGAGCGGTGAGTAATAATTTTACCTCCTTTCTTACTGTGACCATTTGTAGCCAAAAGTACACCTGAAATTAATAAAATACTTGTTGCAAAGTCCGGACACCTTCACTTTGAAGCAAGGTAAGGAGAAACAGAGTTCCTCCATAAATTCAAAGGATGTGTAATTGGTAAAAGTCCAACTAATAGCAAATCAGTTCAACTACCGTGTTTTAGATTTCTTGCAACACCAGCTATCCCCGAAATTCCATTAAATATGATTAGTTTAATTATTTTGTCCTTAGTAGAAGAGTGCTAATTAACTTGGTAATGATAAATATGCATTTGAATGTCAGTTTAAAACCCCTAAAGATTCTCATTATCCTTAAAATCTGAGGTATGGATTTTTTAATTTTCTTTTTTTAGCATTAGGATAACCACAGAAAAGATTTCTTCAAAGTTGAGAGAGGAACTCAAAGGTAGCAGGCATGAAAATGTCGTAACAATTCTGCAGTTCTTATCAAGGCTTTCTTCCAATGGAATGAACAAAGAAACGTGAATTTTTGGTGCCACCTTTTCTTCAAATGCTGTCCACATGTGGATAACAGCAATACAGATGCAATAAAACAGAGTACAATATAATAAAGGAGCAATAAAATAAAATGTAAAAAGGATGCCTACATTGTCAGTGAAGACTCATTGAAATCAATAGACGCAAGTAAAGATTAGAGTGAGCATAGCCTAGTTGGAAACAACCAGTTTAAACCAATTTTAAACATTTTTAAATGTATTTGCAAATCAGATTGTGGGTCAAAGTACTGATGAAATAAAATGCAGTTGCTTGGGCCTGAGGATCATCATAGATGGGGATGGATGGGCTACCACTGGCAATATTTATCAGTCAAAGAGCTTATTGGAGTGTGAATGCTCTGAACATGTGACAATAAAGATTAACTTGATAATAATAATTTTGTTATTTGTACCCCACCAATCTGACTGGGTTGCCCCAGCGACTCTTGGCAGTTTTATTCTACATTTGGTGGGATGGGGGAGGGGGTGTTTGACATTTTATTTGTATTTTTATTGCTTTACAGAAGCTGTTGCAAAAGATGGAGTGAAAATAACTCAAGTAAGCAAGTAACTAAAAGTTTAATGCAGGCTTCCTCAGCCTTGGCCCTCCAGATGTTTTGAGACTACAATTCCCGTCATCCCTGACCACTCGTCTTGCTAGCTAGGGATCGTGGGAGTTGTAGGCCAAAAACATCTGGAGGGCAGAGAGCCTGGTTTAATGCAACCCAGTCAGTATACAAATGAAATAACTACCACACCCACACAACTTAAGTTTCTGGCCATTCCCTCCCTGCAAGAAGTGAAGCTACAAGAAACCAGGCAGAGGGCCTTCTCAGTAGTGGCGCCCACCCTGTGGAACGCCTTCCCATCAAATGTGAAGGAGATGAGTAATTATATAATATTTAGAGAACATCTGAAGGCAGCCCTATATAGGGAAGCTTTTGAAGGTTTAATATTTTTACTATGTTTTTATCTATGCAGAAAACCACCCAGCATGGCTGGGGCAACCCAGTCAGATGGGTGGAGTACAAATAAATTTTTTTTTTATTATTATTATTATTATTATTATTATTATTATTATTATTATTATTATTTACCTGCAAGACAATACGGGAGGAGGGAGAATAGGAGAGGGAGGGAAATTCAGTCCACTTGGTCAGTGACATCACTGGATGCAACCCAATATCTCTGACACACACTGTACTACTCTTCTAGCTGTCTGAGACCATGGGAAAGTGGAAAACGCCAGTAAAATCAAGGAATGGATTTTACACGTCCTATGTTTTCCCTGGGACGTGGGTGGCGCTGTGGGTAAAACCTCAGCGCCTAGGACTTGCCGATCACATGGTCGGCGGTTCGAATCCCCGTGGCGGGGTGCGCTCCCGTTGCTCGGTCCCAGCGCCTGCCAACCTAGCAGTTCGAAAGCACCCCCGGGTGCAAGTAGATAAATAGGGACCGCTTACTAGCGGGAAGGTAAACGGCATTTCCGTGTGCTGCTCTGGCTTCGTCACGCTGGCCACATGACCCGGAAGTGTCTGCGGACAGCGCTTGCTCCTGGCCTCTAGAGTGAGATGAGTGCACAACCCTAGAGTCTGTCAAGACTGGCCCGTACGGGCAGGGGTACCTTTACCTAGGTTTTCCCTAGACTATAGCACTCTGAGATATGTATTTGACCTATGACAGTGCTAACCCCCAAGGATTTCATTAGAAGGCAATGCAGCATTCTTACATTTCCCCCTGCGAAGCGTTCTGTAACTTACAAAGTTACAGAAGAAAACTGCAGAGGAAGATGCCAATCTTTTTTTGCCACCCCAAGGTGATGATATTCGGTGATATCATTGGTTTATCTCATGTTCAGGTTAAATTCTACATTGAAGTACGTTTGATCTTCAGTGTACGTGAGTTATGAAGGTGCACTAATTAGTGGAAGACTTGATACGATGGCACAAAGACAATTTTCCTACTCCTCTTTATATTGTTGAAATCAACCCATGCCAGGATTTATTACTTCTCGCAGGCTTGACCCTGTCAGCCAATCAAAGTTGCACATGTCTTCTAATTAAAAAAAGTAATTTCCCCAGTGAGTACAGATGTTTCCCTATAACTTAGTTACACATCTGTGCAGTCAAGAAGATAGTGATTACACTTCATATATCCTCGACAGAATTGGGACTAATGAAATGTTATGGTTTGGGACATTTTATCAAACGCAACGGGACCAGTCATTGGGAGGAGATCAGTGTTGCTCACCCACACTGTACTCAGCATTCAGAAATTCCTTGAGATAACTTCTAAGAATGTCGTTAACGCTGCTCAAAAAAATCCAAAAAATATATTTAAAGGATGACTATGCTCTCTGAAGGATGAAATCTGAGCTTGATGTTGTCAATGATCCATCGCCGGAGCCTCTTAAAGTTGCAATAATACAAGGGCTATGAAAAGCAAAAGGGATGTAAGTGCCTTCAACTTACAATGATAATGAGTACAACAGTTTGCAGGCATAGCTGTAAATCAAATGAACTGTAGCTATAAAGGAAGCACTAAGGCATTTGGATGGGATCCTGGACTGCTTCTACAATAAAAAAAGGGAGTTGTGCATTCAAATGAGAAGCCATCTATATTAGGTTCTGAGGAGCGCCCTGAGATGATATTGTCTTTGGAAAACTACTCAGAGTTCTTATTTAGTTTTTGGTAGGTTTTTAAAATTAATATTAAATAATATTACTGATAAAGGTAAAGGTAAAGGGACCCCTGAGTCGTGACTGACTCTGGGGTTGCGGCGCTCATCTCGCTTTATTGGCCGAGGGAGCCGGCGTTTGTCCGCAGACAGCTTCCGGGTCATGTGGCCAGCATGACTAAGCCGCTTCTGGCGAACCAGAGCAGCGCACAAAAACGCTGTTTACCTTCCCGCCAGAGTGGTACCTATTTATCTACTTGCACTTTATTGTGCTTTTGAACTGCTAGGTTGGCAGGAGCAGGGACCGAGCAACGGGCGCTCACCCCGTCACGGGGATTCGAACCGCCGACCTTCTGATCGGCAAGTCCTATGCTCTGTGGTTTGGCCCACAGCGCCACCCGCGTCCCATAATATTACTGATAAATCATATCATATTTATCAGTAATATTATTTAATATTAATTTGATATAACAATATGATATAAAAACAATGATATAAAGATACGTGCAGAGACACAATTGATAGAGGAGATCTGTGTGAGAGACAGAATAGGTAAAGGTAAAGGACCCCTGGATGGTTAACTCCAGTCAAAGGCAACTGTGGGGTTACGGCCCTTATCTCGCTTTCAGGCTGAGGGAGCCAGCATTTGTCCACAGACAGCTTTCCAGGTCATGTGGCCAGGATGACTAAACCGCTTCTGGTACAACAGAACACCATGACGGAAACCAGAGTACACAAAAACGCCGTTTACCTTCCCATCACAGCGGTACTTGCACTGGCGTGCTTTTGAACTGCTAGGTTGGCAGGAGCTGGGACAGAGCAACGGGAGCTCACCCCGTCAAGCGGATTCGAACCGCCAACCTTCTGATCAGCAAGCCCAAGAGGCTCAGTGGTTTAGACCACAGCGTCACCCATGCACAAAATTGAGAGGTTTTTCTCAGGCTGAGAGGCTGAGAAAGATGTGTGCTGTCCAAGGTTGGAGCTGGAAAGATGTGGATCTCTGTTTGTGAATTGAAGATTATGATAGAAGGTTGATAGACTATAATTTGGGTCTGTTTCTATTTCTGTTTTGTTTTGTTTTTCCTCTCTTTTCTTTCCCCTTTTATTATTTTGCTCTTTCTTGATATTAGCTTTGTTTGATTTTTATTGTATTATATGTTTAATAAAATTGATGAGGAAAAGAAAAAGAAAGGAAAACTACTCAGTCAGTCAGATTTATTGCACATAGCCGAAGGCTGCCGCAATGTACACAGAATCATTCAACAGTTAAAAGGAATATGCTGGATTAATACAAAAAAATTAAAACATTTATATTATCAAAACCTTACCTACTCTAAACAGAGTTATAGAAGTACCTTAATATTCAGGTTAAGACATTAAACAATAAAATTTATAGGCTAAAATTACCACATGGCCACTAATATATTAAAAAATATGTTAATTAATACAATGTACAATTATATTCAGAGTTTGGTGATAAAGATAGAATATAGCTTGTTGTTGTTGTTGTTTAGTCGTTTAGTCGTGTCCGACTCTTCATGACCCCATGGACCAGAGCATGCCAGGCACTCCTGTCTTCCACTGCCTCCCACACTTTGGTCAAACTCATGCTGGTAGCTTCAAGAACACTATCCAACCATCTCGTCCTCTGTTGTCCCCTTCTCCTTGTGCCCTCAATCTTTCCCAACATCAGGGTCTTTTCCAGGAAGTCTTCTCTTCTCATGAGGTGGCCAAAGTATTGGAGTCTCAGCTTCAGAATCTGTCCTTTCAGTGAGCACTTAGGGCTGATTTCCTTAGGAATGGATAGGTTTGATCTTCTTGCAGTCCATGGGACTCTCAAGAGTCTCCTCCAGCACTATAATTCAAAAGCATCAATTCTTCGTCAAATAAATTCATCTCCTACTACTCAGTCATGTTCCTCTTCTTGGAGCTGGGACAGCTAACTTATTTCACTTCAGACCATGTTGGACCAAGTCAGGGGAGGAGAACCTTTGGCATCACGAGGGGCATGTTACATTCTGGGCAACCTTCAAAGACAGACACACCACTGGGAGGTGGAGCCAGACACAAAAATGGGTGGAGAAACAGATGTTAATTCTACCTTTGTTCCGTAAGCCAGTTTCTACATGCACCTTTCCCTCTCTACCCACCATCCAGCCTATCAAGATGTGTTGTCAGAGTTCAAGGGTGCATGCTAGCCAGGCAAAAGCACTGAAGGATGTCTGTGTGCAAAGCAAGGCTGATGTCAGGGACCATGCTGAGGAGGGCTGCACTGAGGAAGAAAGGTGGGAGCCACCCCCTCCCCTGATCCTGAATCTTCCCAGGAGCAGGAGGACAGTATAGATTTGGAACAGTGGTTTGCAGAGGGGCATAGTTCAGAATGCAGAAGCTGGGAAATAATGGATGGGGAACAGCTAGCAAAAGAAACACTGGAAGAGAGAGGGTTAACAGATTCACAGTCATTGGAAAGCATCCCTCCACTCTCCCCAAGGTCACAAAGAACTCATAAAGTGTCAGAACAGAAAGTGCAGAGGGTACAAGCTCAAATTATGAGACGTAGGAGTGACGTAGATTAATAGGGATGGAGGGGTATAAGCCTTAATTTGGAGCACCGCCATTTCTAGGAGATGTGTTTGTTCTCTTGCGGTGATTATTAAAGAATTCTAACTGGTAAGACATTCTTCTCATTTGATCATCTTATCTACTGCCATGGGGGGCTGCGGGAGGCTGATTCCCTGAAGCATGACAGCTGGTGAAGAGGATTACATAGCGAAAAGGCGTGTGGCTCAGGCATGGCATGGGGAGCAATTGAAGACCAAAAAGAGAGGCCTGGAGGCTGCATTTGACCTCTGGGTCAGAGGTCCCCCACCCCTGGGCTAAATGAACAATTTATGCTAAAGAAAGAAAATTCAATTGTTATAAACAAAAATTAAAAAGAGTTTGTTCCCCCCCACCTCCTTGAAACCTCGTGATCTATTCATGTAAGATTTTTCTTCTTCTTCTTCTTTTTGGTTAGTGGTTTTTATTTACCTACATACCATGTTTTAAGATGAGTCCCACCTCTCACAAGGTGGCTTACAAATACAGCTATAACACACACACACACACACACACACACACACACACACACACACATATACACAGCTGTACCTCTAGAAAAAGTGGTGCCAGAACTTTTCCCTTGTTCTCTTACAATGGCAATGGTGCTCACCAGAGAGCTGGCGGAGCTGAGTTCTCTGTGTGCGCGCACACACACACACACACACACACACACACACCATACGTCCCTATGATTAGTTAACTGGGATATAGACAGAAATTCAGAAACAAACTGAGCTCAAAAATATCATAGGCATTGTATGGGGCTTGGGAAGAGGTCTTTTAAAATTTGATCCTGCAGTGTCGTTTTAAACTTTGTGTTGTTGTTTTTTTTTAAAAAAACGAGCTGCCTGCATGAGTTTGGCTTCCATTTCAATTTGGAATTTCCTTCTCTGAAAAGAATTCTTGTAGTAGAAGAACATCAGAGATAGGGTTTTTTAAAAGTGTTTTGTATATTGTCTTGGCTTTGTACATTGCTTTTTATTAAACTGATTTTGTTTTGTTTTGGAAAAGAATTGAAAACAAAAGAGCATGCACACGCACAAATGCACTTAGAGGCATAGGTGGGAATGGAGAAAAACCACTCGAAAAAGTAAAATCTGCAGCTAGAGCAGGGGTAAAATGATATACTGACTCATCTCATAGCAGTTGCCCAAGTTCTATTAATTGGGATGGGCGGGAGGTGCAGAAAAAGAAGGCCATTTTCCACCCAGAGAGAGAAAGAGAACTGAGTTGGGTCCATGGAGGATTTGCCCATCTTTTCTTAACAGAGTGCTGATTCTTCTTTTGAAAGCTACAGATCTAAGGTCTTGTTTGATGAGTGTGCTGGTAGGTTTCCCCTCTGCTTTATTCTTCTTTGGATGCTGTGGAAAAGCCTGGACCCTATTCTTAGGGAATCCCTGGGCAAAGGACCTCGCCCTGTGGTGACTTATTTAGGCATGGAAGGTAAAATGCCACTCAATCAAAGCTGGGAGGGTCAGCTGCAAAGAGCATCCTGGTATTCATTCCCGGGGTTGCCATGCATTTTTCTTTCAGAGGAATCAGTGCCCAGAGATGTGGGTGGGTGGAAAGGTACGTTTTCTGAAGACTTCACATCTATCCACACCATACTAACTATACTGCCAGATTTAGCTATAAATATAAAGCAAGTGGTAGAAGCTCTTTGGGGACAGTGCAACACATTCTCATGACACAAGATGGATCCAGTAGCAAGAGCCCAAGAAGTCCCCCCCTGCCCCCCAAAATATGGAAGGGTCACCAAGAATGTGTCTTCATAGCATCATGAGTATCCTGAGCAGAACAAGACAATGATAGAGGCAAATTGTGGATGAAAGGTAAAGGTAAAGGTACCCCCTGCCCGTACGGGCCAGTCTTGACAGACTCTAGGGTTGTGCACTCATCTCACTCTAGAGGCCGGGAGCCAGCGCTGTCCGCAGACACTTCCGGGTCACGTGGCCAGCGTGACGAAGCTGCTCCGGCAAACCGGCACCAGAGCAGCACATGGAAACGCCGTTTACCTTCCCGCTATACAGCGGTACCTATTTATCTACTTGCACTTAAGGGTGCTTTCGAACTGTTAGGTGGGCAGGAGCTGGGACTGAATGACAGGAGCTCACCCCGCCGTGGGGATTTGATTATTAGTTAAATGTTGTTGCTAAGAAAACTGTTCCAAGGATGGTTATCGCTCCCAAGGAAAATGAGAAGTGTAGAATTTTAAAACCGTAATAATAATAATAATAATAATAATAATAATAATAATAATAATTTATTTATTTATATTTATACCCTGCCCTTCCAGGCTCAGGGCAGCTAACAGCAAATATAAAACATTGATTAAAATGTGAATTAAAAACAGCATAAAACAGCACAGAATACAACAGAAAGTGCAGCATCAATATCAATAAAATTCAAAAATTCAGGGGTCATTTTTTTTTGCGGGGGGGGGGGGACAAGACAAACCCAGTCAGTAGACATCGAATGATCACCAGGGCTAATTGGCCAGGTTGGTCCTACTAGGGCCGGCAAGGAGGTGTGTGAATAAGAATTTAAATGTGGGGTCCCAGAAAGGGTTTCTTCATAGAAGAGGAAATGGAAAAGGGAATAGAGGATCATGCTAATTCAAATTGAAGGCCAGGCAGAATAGCTCTGTCTTACAGGCCCTGTGGAAGGAGATCAAGTCCTGCAGGGCCCTAGTCTCATGGGACAGAGCATTCCACAAGGTCGGAGCAGTCACTGAAAAATCCCTGGTGGAGGACAGTCTGGCTTCCTTAGGGCCCGGGACCTTTAAGCTATTATTATTCATGGACCTTAGGGTCATCTGTGGAACACACCAGGAGAGGCAGTCCCGTAAGTACGAGGGTTCTAGGCTGCAGTACTGTAGATCTTGGTTCTTACACCAAAAGTAAATGAATATACCCAGAAGTTTCTGGTAGCTAGGTATTTGGGAAGACATATGAGAGAGTCATGAGTTACAGCTGCTTTATGCTTGCACTCTCAATAAATCAGCTTTGATAGTTTAAGAGTTCAGTGTGAGATTGTTAGGGATGAAACACAGGTCAGCTTCATGTAGTTTGGTAATATACCTGAGAGGCAGGGTATATGAGGGGACATTTAGCATCCCCATACTCATATAATCCATGTTTAGGAAGCAGCACAAGATTATTATTATTTTTTAAACTTTTTTTTATTCAAAATTAAAACAAAACATATTATCCAGAAACATATCATCCTTATCCCCCCCCCATTTTCCTCCCTCCCCCCACCCTCCCACACAAAACCCACCCCCCCACCCCATCCCCGGCTTCCCTCAGTTCCAGTCTTTGATTTCTCTCAGAATGCTGTTTTCTGCATGTTACACAGTTGTATAGATCCTCAAACTATTTAGCTGATTATCATCAGTAAAAAGTTTGTGAATGTTTATTCAAAGCCGGCCAAGGAGTCCAGTTCACTTTGTTGCGTCTTCAAATACTTTGTAAAGGGTTCCCATTCATTTTTAAAGTCACGGTTATCCTGGTCCCGTAGCTTATATGTCAGTTTTGCCAGTTCTGCATAGTCCCATCAATTTTTCTTGCCTGGAAGCAGCACAAGATTACACCCTGTGGACACGGTTCTATGCTGTTGCATTTTGTGTGCAGGATTAATCACATATCTAGTTGAAAACAGTCTAGACTGGAGAGATACCAAGCAATATTTTTAAAAGTGTACTGCAGAAACTTTGCATGCTAACCCCCAGACTACCATTGGTAATGTAGGTCGAGAATAAAAGCAATTTATCCAAATAGTCTCTTTTTCTGGACAAGCCAGCATGAATTGTAATTTGGGTAACATGAGCTAGTAGCAATTATTAACAGAGACTTATTTCCCAGAGTAACAAGGGGGAAAGGCCATCATAACTGGGCATGCAGGAACACAAGTCCTTTTTTTTTCCTTTTGGTTATTTTTACTGGGCCAAATCTGAAGTGCAACCCCAAAACTTGCAGAACATTGTAAAACATCCATTCCAGCTCAGGAAAACATTCCCCCCCTTCCCCGTGCCACAGCTCAAATTCTCTGTGAAAAGGGCAACATCCTTTTCAAAAGGGAAAAAAGAACTGTAACACCAGTCACATAATTTCCTTGCCTCATTCCTTGTTCTTTCAAAATGGCTTTTTCGGATAGCAGAACTCTCCTGCCAAATTCCATAAAGGAAGAGACAGGGAGTCAAGTCAAAATGGAAGTGTCAGATTCTTGAAACATTCTTGAAATATTTACCCTTCTGATAGTATAAGTGAGGGGAAATGAGCTGCATTCTGCTCCTTTGCCAAGACTAGTTGCCTTTGGACAAAACACAATTAAATAAACATTCTGTTTAAGGTAGGCGTTTTGTGTTCATGTATAAAATATAGATGCAGATATGCCTTAGTGATGCTGGAGCCAATTTTGCATGCTTGGCGAGCCTGGAAGATGTGGGACATTTAAGACACAAAGAAAGAGAGTTGCTTTGTGAATATAGGAAAGCCTTAGACCTGACTGGAGGAGAATGGCAAAAAGGAAAGGAAAGAAATCACTGTGTATTGGCAATATCCGAATTCTCTACTAATTTTGCTGTCAAGTATACTCAGTGCTTTCCCCCCTAGAAAAATAGGTTCCAGTACTCACCATGAAGTTGTGAGTGCCACACTTTTTAACAACAACAGAAAAGGGGATGCCAGTACTGCGTACCCTTGCGTACCCCCTGTGGGGGAAAAGCACCGAGTATATCGTTAAGTATGATTGGTTTAATTGACACAGAAGTGCAACATGCCTGTGTATTAATGAAGGCTTTAAATGGAAAATGGCTAAATGTGTATTGCTAACACTGAGGTTTTTTCACAGTAGTTTTCTAAAATATTTTAAGCCCCTTAATGGGTTCCCTGTTGATTATTCTCTAGTTCTAAATGGAATGTAATCTTTGATCATGTGATGAGGCTATTGAGTTGCAAATCGCCATCTTAAAATGGTGGTGGTTTTAATTATTCTCTGAAGGCCACAGAGAACAAAAGGATGTGATAATGGCTCTCCAAGAAGCTGCATAGCCTTAGGCAGGATAAGGCAGGCTGGAGAAAGAGACACCATTTTTATTTTTGGAGTTATCCTTTATTTCTAAGAAGCTGAGCCTGTGCTGGACAGCACCAGTGGTGTCGCAAGGGGGGCGGGGGGGGCGGTTCACCCCAGGTGCCATGTCTGGAGGGTGACAAGAAGGCACCCCACGGGGTGCTCACCCCGCTCTCATCGCAGCACCACAGCCACATGGGGAGGGTCCTCTGTTCATGGCTGTAGCGGCGAGCAGAGGATCCCGCCACCGTCCCTACGGCATTCGGGTGACGGTGGTGGCAAACCACTATGTACAACGCATGCATAGTGTCGCGCGCATGCGCTGCATGTAGTGCCACCGCACATGTGCTGTACATAGCGGTTTGCCGTTGGCGCCGCCCAAGCGCCGTACGGACGGCGGTGGGATCCCTCGGTCACTGCTACAGCCGCAAGCAGAGGATCCTCAGTACGTTTCCGAGCACAATTCAAACTGTTGGTGCTGACCTTTAAAGCCCTAAACGGCCTCAGTCCTGTATACCTGAAGGAGCATCTCCACCCCCATCATTCAGCCCGGACACTGAGGTCCAGCGCCGAGGGCCTTCTGGCGGTTCCCTCATTGCGAGAAGTGAGGTTACAGGGAACCAGACAGAGGGCCTTCTCGGTAGTGGTGCCCGCCCTGTGGAACTCCCTCCCATCAGATGTCAAGGAAATAAGCAGCTATCTTATCTTTAAAAGACATCTGAAGGCAGCCCTGTTTAGGGAAGTTTTTAATATTTAATGCTGTATTGTTTTTAACACTCGACTGGGAGCCGCCCGGAGTGGCTGGGGAAACTCGGCCAGATGGGTGGGGTATAAATAATATATTATTATTATTATTATTATTATTATTATTATTATTATTATTATTATTGTTCCGCCACCGTCCGTACGGCGCTTGGGTGTCGCCGGCAGCAAACCACTACATACAATGCATGCACGGTGTCCCACGCATTTGCTGTATGTAGTGACGCCACACATGCGTAGTACATAGTGGTGCAACGCGTGCACAGCCAGCGGATTTACCCGCCCTGGGTGTCAGTTAGCCTTTGTTCACCCCTGGACAGCAGAAGACATTTTTGATGTATCTTTGATGCTTTTTTATGAGTTCTGCAAGTAATCTTTGAATAATATTTTTATGTGTCTGGACAATGTTTTCTTCCAAAAGGAGTCAGTTCTTATGCTTCCAGTCATTTCAAACTGCTGAGTATTAATATTTGCAATATACACAGTATGTTGCAAATGAACTATGATCTGAAGCACAATGTTCAACAGTGACGAACTTTTGTAATCAGTCCTCTTTTTGCTTGCTTTGTTCTCTTACATCCGAGATTTGTTTTACTTGATTTGTTCTCTTAATCCAACATTCTGGATAACAAGATATTCTGAGATACACTTCATGCAAATAGTGTTTGTGTGCAGTTAATTTTGGCGCTAAAAATAATACACCTGAGCAATTGTTTGGATCTTGTCGGCTACAGTACATTCAAGGTTCAAATATAATCTGAGTGACCATGAGCATGCAGGTACAAATGCAAAACTCGGCATGCCCCTTTGGCATCCCAAAACCCTGTTTTGTATAGAAAAACCATGGTTCCAGTCCTCATGTTTATGGGCAAAAGCTTAGGAATATGCAGTGCATGCCTGGTGAAGGCTTAAAACAGCTTGATTTCCCTGCACAGCTCTCCCGCTTGGCTGCTGTTCTCTTCACCTGTGACTTCACTATTCATTTAATTTGGTTGTCCCTCCCTTTCTTGCTCTGAATTTTTGAAGGCCCAAATCCAAGGGAGTAGAATGAATTATTCAAAACAAACCAGATAATTGGATTTGAACTGTGGCTACAAGGTATAAAAATCAAGTGCTCCAATTTAACTGGTTTGTGGATAGAGGGTGCCTGTCACATTCTGCTGATTACTTAGCTGTGCCCGGGGATTGCTGTATGTATCTGATTTCCTACTCACTCCTCAGCCCAATCAAGATATTTTAGGCTGTTTTGCATCTCTGGTTTGATTTACAATGTTGTCTGCAGGGCTGAAAGGCATTGCAATACATTCCAAAACCTACCCAACCTCAACCCATTATTTTTCCACCATAAGCAGCTGGGCCCGGGGAACATTTGAAAACAACGTCACAACCAAATGTGCAATTCATTGGTCAGTGTGTCTAAAGGCAATTGCTGGAACGTGAGCTTGTTATTATCAGTTCAAATTACTCTAATTGGCTCTCACCATCAACACTTTGGCTTCCTTCCCTCTGTTCCACTGCAGAGTAACAATTCCCCTCTCTGATTTCTGCACACATATTCCCTCCCCACCAGAAATGTGACGTTTCTGAATCTCTTGAGCTCCTCACATTTTGAAAATGCCAAGAGACAAAGGCTTGCGCTTTTGAGCAGGGCATGTGAAAATATCAGTAGTAATATGCAGGTGATAAATCTGTTAGGCCTTTTAACAGTTGTATTGATTTTTGTCTGGTGATATTTCTGTCAAGGAGAGACATCTAATCTAACCGAAGGTGATGTTACATATAGCCCGAACTGAAAACCATTATGAACTCCTAACCGGCAATAAGTATATTTATAGAGTCTATGCAGCGTAGCTCAGATTGAATCTGGTTTATCAGGGCGTGCCATATTTCCACACTGCCCCCCCCCTGCAAACTGCCCCCCAAGAGCCGAATCAGATTTATAGGTATTTCATTTACCCCATTTCTAGACATAGCTCTCTCATGGTGATTAATAGGAGCAAGGCACAAACATTTACCTGCAAGGTGTCACGGGAGATGTAACATTGCATTTGGAGGCAGGAAACCCAGGTTTAGACTCTTACCCCTTCATACACGAACATTCAGACATGAAGTTCACTGGGTGGCCTTGGGCATGTGGTGATCTCCTCCCCGCTCCAACACCTCCTCCAAGAACTTATGTACACAGAGAGAGAGAGAGAGTTGTTATGAGACTCAGTGAGGTAGCTGTGAAACTTTTAAATCATCTTACATGCTGGGAAAACTGATGGAGAAATAAGCTGACAAGGAACCTGGTTTATTGCCGGCAATGCTGGAACGACACATTGCCTGCACAATCCCCAATGGCCCGGCTACGGCTTCTCTGCAGTAAACCAGTACTGCAAGGAGAAATTTCCAAAAGGGAAGGAGTCGTGGGTGGGAAGGAAAGCTATCCTACGGATAAATAAAGGAAGGATGGGACTGCTTCACCCAGCAGTCTTGCTAGGAGTGGCAAGCCATAACAGTGCTCACTCACTGTTCGCTGCCCAGTAGTTGGTATCCAGAAACATATTGTGAAGGATACACGGAGGATACATTTAACCATGAATATCTCCTCTATTCCAATATTTAGGATGTGAGTAGTTACCTTATGTATCCCAAGGTTTGCAGAAGTAGTGTGTGTGTGTGTGTGTGTGTGTGTGTGTGTGTGTGTAAAACAACAACATCAGAGGGACCCCCCAAAACTGAATATGTGCAGTGAGCATTGAATACTGATCAATATATTTGTGGGTGGTGGGGAACAGGAAGGGGGTCTGACTGGAATGACTGGAATCTGGAAAAGAGGTACTGCACACTGCAAAAGTTGGGCGGGGGGAGGAGCGCAGTCCTGAGGGGGGTGAGAATGTGCCTTCCCAGGCACAGGTTGCCGCTCAGGTGCATAGAGTGGCATGTGCGCCCATGGGGCAGAGCTAGCCATCGATGGCAGACATTTAGCGTGCCACCCACCAGTGCCACCCAAGCCTCCCCTGAGCTGTCAAAACAAAGGGGGAAGGCCGCTGGCAAAGCGGCACAGCTCCCTCCCTTCCCCCGATGGCTCGGGGTAGGCTTCCAAATTTCACCCCACTCAGCAAAGACACCTGGGGCGGTCTGCACCCCCGCACCCCCTTCCTCCACCCCTGGTTGCAGGCACTCTTTATCACAACTAACAGCCATTGACTGACCTTTCCTCTATGGACTTGCCTAATTGTCTTTTAAAGAATTTCAGCCAGTGACTATTCCCATATCTCAAGGCAGCAAATTCCATAAAGTAATTACATGCTTCATGAAGATGTACTTTCATCTGTCTGTCCTGGATCTAACGCCACTAAATTTCACTGGGGGCCACCAAAATCTGGTATTATGAGACAGGGAGGAATATTGCTCTCTGCTGACTTTTTGTAGCATGAGCCATGCTTGACTTCTCCTTAGGGCACACCTACACAAATGTGCTGCAGTTTTGGGGTCTGCCCACTATAAATGCAACTGCACTAACGAGAACTGGGGTCCCCCGACATGGTGCCCCTGAGTGGCTACTGGTGGCGCCCATCAAGGCTCCATGCTGCTATTATTCCTTTTGCTTTTGGGCTGGGGTGTGGGTGTTCCTGAGCATCACGAGTTTTTCTTCAGCGAAATGGCTATTCTGTGGCATCCGCAACAGTTTTATAGTTTGGGGACACCTAAACTAGAGCATTCCTTGCAGCAGAATTACATAAAAGCTCACAGCCACTTGCAGTGCCATTCAAAAGCATATGCGTGGAGACTCCCTGATTCAGATTGGGTGACGTATTCACAATGAGCATGCTTTAGTGGTGAAAGGCAGGTTCAAATCCCTACCCAGCCATGAAACTCACTGGGTGACTTTGCCTAATTGATGCTTTGTCTTATTCTTGTTGTGAGAATAAAAGAGAAATAAATGTGTGCTTCTTTCAACCCCTTGGATGAAAGACAAGATACATGTAAATAAATTCATATTCGAATATTTTAAGACTCTTGTTTTTAACTTTTTATTGTGAAGTTTTATTTTTTATGTTTGCAAACTGCTTAGATGTTTTCTTACAATCAAGTAGCATATAAATGTTGATAGCTGAATAAATGAATGAATAAATAAGGTAAGGTAAAGGTAAAGGGCCCCTGGACAGTTATGGTAAGTCCAGTCAAAGGCAACTATGGGGTTGCAGCGCTCATCTCACTTTCAGGCCGAAGGAGCTGGCATTCATCCACAGGGAGCTTTCTGGGTCATGTGGCCAGCATGACTAAACTGCTTCTGGTGCAACGGAACACCATGATGGAAACCAGAGCATACGGAAACGCAGTTTACCTTCCTGCCGCAAGGGTACCTATTTATCTACTTGCACTGGTGTGCTTTTGAACTGCTATGTTGGCAGGAGCTGAGGCAGAGCAACGGAAGCTCACTCCGTCGCAGCGATTCGAACCGCCAACCTACTGATCGGCAAGCCCAAGAGGCTCAGTGGTTTAACCCACAGTGCCACACAGGAGCCTACACAACACAAAACACTGTTGCTGTAGGTAGGCTTTATTTTATTTGTTTTTTTATCTTATATTTTGGAAATGTACATCCAGGTTTTTTTTTCTTTAATTTTTTTTGGGGCCCCCAAGAGAGTGGGGCCCTAAGCTATAGCTTGTTTAGCTTATACGTAAATCCAGCACTGGTTATGCTGTCCAGTGATATGTCAGCTAGCTGCTCTGCCTCCCCTCCTCCTTCTCCTAACACTGCACAACTCTGCTGTTCTCCTGTCTCAGAGCTGCTATCTTCTTCAAAAGCCCTGCTGTAATTCAATACTGTCTCTCTCATCTCTGGAAGCTACAGGAGAAGGTGGGGGATGATCTCCCCTATTCCTCATACTTGTCCTCTTCAGTCCATCCCTGATATCTATGAAGAAGTCTAATTGTTTTTTAAAGCCACCATCAGGGACTGGCTGGATGAGGAAGAATGGAGGGTGCCACCTGCCCTAGATCCCGCCCCCAGGGACGACATCAATGATGACTTAGACCTAGGATCATGGTGGTGGGACGCTAGAGTGCAGTCTGGGGAAGGAACAAGTGAGGAGGTGCTTGAGGCAGGAGGCTTGAGTAATCAAGGGGGGTTCAGAAGAAGGACAGGGCTGGAGGCAGAGGTTGTCGGTGTCAGTGCAGACAGAAAGGTGTCAGAGATTGTCCCTGCTACCCAGCAGCTGGGCAGTCCCATTCTTGTTGACTCTCCTTCCCTGCTTGTCCCTTCACTTGAGGAGAATCCTGCACATTGCTGAGCAGCAGGCCTGCAGGCTCAGAGGAGGAGCCTACCCCCTTGGTGCAGCCTTCGCCTGCTTGGTCAATTTCAGCAACGTCTCAAGCTGAATGAGTTAACTGCTATGTTGTTGTTGTTTAGTCATTTAGTCATGTCCGACTCTTCGTGACCCCATGGACCAGAGCATGCCAGGCACTCCTGTCTTCGCTGTGTTGTTACTTTCTGTGAATAAATTTTATTTATTTATGTATGATTAATACTTTTCAGATATATACATTTCACTGATTTTACAATCCTTTTGACATTTCAAAACATGACTTCCTCACCCCCCCTTTCTGCGGTTCCTTAAATGCGTTTTTAATATCTTCTGCATATCCAATTGAACTTAATTTGCTCATTTATTCGTCTTCTTTAAATATATACTCTTATGAAACTGCAGGTTATTTCGATAATACTGCCAGTGTTCTTATCTGTTTACAAATTATCTGTAAAAAATTCAATAAACCCTTTCCATTCTTTTATAGAAAGTTTGTTATCTTGATTTCTTAATCTTCCGGTAAGTTTCGCCATTTCTGCATTCCATAGGTTTCTGTGAATAAAGTTTATTTGCATTTCGTGCCTCGCGTTCTTTCCTGCCCTGTGGATGACCTGTGCTTGCCTGACAGCTCCTTGACAGCAATCCAAACTGGGGACCATCACTCTATCTTACCCCAGCGCCTTCCTTTGGGAGGATTGACATCCCGAGGTAGGATTTAATTCTTTACTGTGTCATGGAAACCCCCTAGATTTCCCTTCTAATTTGTTGTTTATTCATACTCTGCAAAGAGGAATACCCAGCTGGCCGTAATACTTGGATGAAATTCTGTTCTGGCTGCACACCATCTGAACTGATTGCTTTTCTCCCTAGACAATTGCCTCTTAATAGACAATATTTTCAGCAAAGACTTATCCATCCCTTTTGAAGCTATTGATGATATTTACTGCTCGGAACAGCATTGGTCTCCTGGGTCTCCTTAGTTTCACACGAGAGCTAGCCAGCAAGGATGGATACCTGTCGCTTCTTAACAGACCGATCAGACTAAAATGGAGCAGGAGCCCTGCCATTTTGTCAGCAGCTGAAATACAGAGGCACTTTAATATACAGGAGGGAAAGGCTCTCATCTTCCAGCTCACGTAATTGAAAACATTATTATTAAACCATTTTGAAACAGCGGTGCTGTACGCTGGCTCGTCTGAGGTGGCGCAGAATGGAAGCACAGGGCTGATAGCAGGAACAGAGTTGTCAATGGATGCCCTGTAACACCACATCAAACTGGGCTTTCTTTTTCACGGCTTTTATTCCACTAGCAGAACACCCCTTCTTGATGATAGGAAAGATGGATAGGAACGGAGTGTGTGTGCAGATTTCAGAAATCCCTGGACAGTGATTTGTGCCCTCACACGCAGCCTTTTCCCTCACAGCAAGGTTATCCGATGTTGTTACAATAGGGCTGGGGAGACCCAGGTTCAAATTCTGACTCAAGTCATGAAGCATGAGCCCGTTGCTCTCTCTCAGCTCCACCAACATCACAGTGCTATTGTGAGGATCGGAAGGGCGTAGGGGAGAATGATCTTGGAAGGGCCCAAGCTCAGCTGCAAACCATTTTCTTTGCATTCAAAGGTTCCAGGTTCGATCCCTGACATCTCCTTCCCAGTTAGCATGGGAATGCAGTACATTGGAGGTGCAGGGGACTAATTCAGATTGGGAACCCAGACGCTATTTCCAAGGGACAGTCCCAGATTTACTGAAGCCATCTGAGTTTCTGATTTGATCATGGAATGTCCCACTTTTCCTTTGTTGTTTAGTGGTTTAGTCGTGTCCAACTCTTCCTGACCCCATGGACCTGAGCACGCCAGGAACTCCTGTCTTCCCCTGCCTCCCGCAGTTTGGTCAAGCTCATGTTAATAGCTTTGAGAACACTGTCCAACCATCTCGTCCTCTGTCGTCCCCTTCTCCTTGTGCCCTCCATCTTTCCCAACATCAGGGTCTTTTCCAGGGAGTCTTCTCTTCTCATGAGGTGGCCAAAGTATTGGAGCCTCAGCTTCAGGATCTGTCCTTCCAGTGAGCACTCAGGGCTGATTTACTTCAGAATGGATAGGTCTGATCTTCTTGCAGTCCATGGAAGTCCCTATTTTCATCAGAGAAATCTTGTAGGGCAGGCTTCCTCAAACTTGGCCCTCCAAATGTTTTGAGACTACAGCTCCCATCATCCCTGACCACTAGTCCTGCTAGCTAGGGATCATGGGAGTTGTACGCCAAAAACATCTGGAGGGCTGAGTTTGAGGAAGCCTATTGTAGGGTATGGAGTTATTCAACCCCATAGCCATCCAAAGGCAGCCCTGTAGAGGGAAGGTTTTTAAAAAGTGTTTCATGTTTCATGATGTTTTTATATACGTTGGAAGCTGCCCAGAGTGGCTGGGGCAACCATCAGATGGGTGGGCTATCAATAGTAAAATGGTGGTTGTTGTTGAATAGGATGTCCATATTTTCATTGAAGAAATGTTGGAGGGTAAAGGTAAAAGGTAAAGGACCTGTGGACAGTTTAGTTCAGCCAAAGGTGACTATGTGGTTGTGGCACTCATCTCGCTTTCAGGCTGAGGGAGCCGGCGTTTGTCCACAGACAGCTTTCCAGGTCATGTGGCCAGCAGGACTAAACTGCTTCTGGTGCAACAGAATACCGTGACAGAAACCAGAGCGCATGGAAATGCCATTTACCCTCCCTCTGCAGCGGTACCTATTTATCTACTTGCACTGGTGTGCTTTCAAACTGCTAGGTTGGCAGGAGCTGGGACAGAGCAAGGGGAGCTCACTCCATTGCGGGGATTCGAACTGCCGACCTTCTGACTGGCAAGCCCAAGTGGCTCAGTGGTTTAGACCACAGCTCCACCCACTCCCTACAGTTGGAGGGTATGGGAACCTGGCATGGGCTGTTCACGCATCCCACATATGCAGTCTCAATCTGGATTCAGACCTTCACACCTGCAATTTGCTCCACTAGAGCATAGCAACTAGGAAGACTCCGAAAATGTGTGCTACACACAGCCTAATAATTCCTTTTAGTCTGAAAGGCACCCCTTGCAACTATGGTTCATGCAAAGGTGGGAAAGGGGCAAAAATCCAATTTCAAAAGCAAATGTAGATTTTAATCAATGTAGCATTTTCATTTAATGTACAGATATGCCAAGACAAGTGGAATATCTTCCAGGTAGCTTTAACCTGGATGCTAGTCTATGTATCAAATAAGCAGCAATAAAGGCCAGTGGCTCATTCTGTGGTACACAGGCAACAAGCTGTAACTATCTACATTATGAAGTGCCCATCACATTGGCAGATTACAGGAAATAAAAATCACCAGGATATTGTTCTTTATACTCCCAGCCATCCGCAGAGTGATGGCTGAACCAAGCCCATTCTGCCCTGGAAATGTATTCAGGAAATTCATGTCTGTTTGATAGTGAAAATAAAATACAGTGGTACCTCAGGTTACATACGCTTCAGGTTACACACTCCGCTAACCCAGAAATAGTGCTTCAGGTTAAGAACTTTGCTTCAGGATGAGAACAGAAATCATTCTTCAGCGGCGCGGCAGCAGCAGGAGGCCCCATTAGCTAAAGTGGTGCTTCATTGTTAAGAACAGTTTCAGGTTAAGTACGGACCTCCGGAACGAATTAAGTACTTATCCCGAGGTACCACTGTAAAATAAAAATAAAAATCAGACTTGGAACTGGATCTATAGTTTTCTTTTTATTTTATTTTTTGAACTTTTCAGATTTATACATTTCACTGATTTTACAATCACTTTGACATTTCAAAACTTGATTTCCTCCCCCCACTTTCTGCAGTTCCTTAATTTTTAATATCTACTGCATATCCAAATGAACTTAATTTGCTCATTTGTTCATCTTCTTTAGATATATACTCTGAGGAAACTGCAGGTTATTAAAATAATCCTGCTAATGTTCTTATCTGTTTACAAATTATCTGTATATATTCAATAAACCATTTCCATTCTTCTATAGAAAGTTTGTTATCTTGATTTCTTATTCTTCCGCTACGTTTTGCCTTTTCTGCATATTCCATAAGTTTTTGTATCCATTCTTCCTTTGTGGGGACTTTTTCTTCTTTCCATTTTTGGACAAGTAATGTTCTTGCTGCTATCGTCGTACACATGAATACGTTTCCAAACATTTTAGTTTGGATAATTCACAAGAGAAAAGCTTCTGATTTCTTTTCTTTTCTTTCTTTCTTTCTTTCTTTTCTTTCTTTCTTTCTTTCTTTCTTTCTTTCTTTCTTTCTTTCTTTCTTTCTTTCTTTTTTTCTTCGAACTTTAAACACCCTTTTCATTTCATTGTACAGTGGTACATAACATTTCATAACATAAAACATACCTACATTACTCTATATAATACCTACCTATACTGTACATATCAACATACCTACACTCCTACCCCACATGGACACCCACCAAGTGAATTGACTTCCAGCTGTTCTTGTTACGCTACTTTATTTTTCCAACTAGCTTAAACACATTTCATTATTTCTTTAATCTCTTCTTCTACCTTGACTTTACTCTCCTTTCACTCTAATCATTTTCTGGATTCACTCAATATCAGATGTCAGAAATTCTACTTTTTCCACATAAATTTTGATGTATTCCTTAAAGATAGCCCACTCCTTATTCACTTTTTGTACCATATCTCCTCTTATCCTCCCTGTTAGTTCGGCAATATGGAAGTATTCCATCATTTTAGATAACCAGCCTGTTTTAGTTGGGACGCTGCTGCTTCTCCATTTTTTGGCAGTCATAGCCTTGCCGCCATAGTTGCATACATAAATATTGTTCTGACTGTTCTTTTTATTTCCTCTGACATGATACCTAGGAGAAAGGATTCTGGGTTTTTTCCCCAAATGAAAATTTAAACATCTTTTTCAGTTTGTTATAGATATTTTCCCAGAATCCCACTATCTCTTTGCACTCCCACCACATATGTAGAAAGGTTCAGGTTTCCATGGCAATGATTAATAGCCATCATCCACCTACAGGGATTCCTAGCAGTCTCTTGGGAAGTTGTGGACTCTCCTTCCTTGGAGGTTTTTAAGCAGAGGTTGGCTGGCCATCTGTCATGGATGTTTTAGCTGAGATTCCTGCATTGCAGGGGGTTGGACTAGATGACTCTTGGGGTCCCTTCCAACTCTACAATTCTATGATTGTTTGATGGGAGTTGGAGTCCAACAACATCCACAGGGAACCACATTGTGGAAGGCTGTTGTATACCAATTATTCAGGGAGATATTGTCATATACCCTGGCTGTTGCGCCTTCTTATTTGTTTGCGTTTTGAATTTCAGAAGAATAATTATAATGAAAAACAAGACAAGACCGGGGAAAAAGAAAATCCTACAAAGGCAATCCATTGTTATTGACAACATGAAGACAGTGCCGGCAAACATGTTGGAAAGTGTTCAATTAGAGATGCGGTAAGTGTAAAGTAACTACAGGGAAAATCACAGCAACAAAACAAAGCTGAAATGTGAACTCCATTGATAATGCCAAAAAGCGCTCAGAGACCTATATTGTGACAAAACGTTCTCATACCGTCCTGGAGCCTTAAAAAGCCATCTCGACTGCAGGGAATTTCCTCCCTTGCAGGGGAAAATTTCAGTGACAAACAGTGTTTTAGCTTCCAAAATAACGCTCCCTTTCCTTTGTCACAAGGCAGTTGGCATTCCCTACAGCTCGAGGCCTGTATAATCTTCCACTAAATTAACATCTGTAAGGAGCTGTGAGCACACAAGTGCAGGAAAGAACGTACTAAATTTGAAAGAATTCAGAGGAGGGCAACAGAGATGATAAAGAAAGGTTTGCCATAAGAAATGGAATTATTATTATTATTATCATTATTATTGTAGCAGTTACCTGCAGCACTTTTAAGGCACTATCTATAAAAAGGTAAATAAAGGGAAAGGACCCCTGGACAGTTAAGTCCAGTCAAAAGTGACTATGGGGTGTGGACCGTCTATTTCAGCATCCTGTTCTCCCAGTGGCCAACTAGGTTCCTATGGGAAGACTACAAACAGCAGCTGACCTCCCTACTCACAATTTTTAGCAACTCGTATTCAGAGGCTTGATGCCTTTGGCAGTGGATGTCGAACATATAGCCACTGTGGCTATACCGGTAGCCTTGTTCTTCATGAATTTGTCTAATCCTTGTTTAAAGCTATGCTCCAACTCCACGTTTGTGTGGGATGTGATATGTAAGTAGCAGTCAAGTACAACATTCCTTGTTTTCCTAGAGTGGACATGTGGGAGAATGTTTGGTCCAGCCCATTGAAAACTTCCTGTTTCCTCCTGGCTGGGACATACTTCCTTTGCATGTGACTGGAGGTGGGCATGACCTTACCTGTCCAGGTAACAAAAGGGACAAGGCATGCAGTGCTCTCTCTCTCTTTTTGACTTCCTCCGTCGTTGGAGTAGCTTTTTGCTAGAGATGCTCTGTTCACTTCCAGCCAACAGAGGACACTGGGATTATCCCCATAAGGGATAGAATCATAGAATCATAGAATCATAGAATCATAGAGTTGGAAGAGACCACAAGGGCCATCGAGTCCAACCCCCTGCCAAGCAGGAAACACCATCAGAGCACTCCTGACATATGGTTGTCAAGCCTCTGCTTAAAGACCTCCAAAGAAGGAGACTCCACCACACTCCTTGGCAGCAAATTCCACTGTCGAACAGCTCCTACTGTCAGGAAGTTCTTCCTAATGTTTAGGTGGAATCTTCTTTCTTGTAGTTTGGATCCATTGCTCCGTGTCCGCTTCTCTGGAGCAGCAGAAAACAACCTTTCTCCCTCCTCTATGTGACATCCTTTTATATATTTGAACATGGCTATCATATCACCCCTTAACCTCCTCTTCTCCAGGCTAAACATGCCCAGCTCCCTTAGCCGTTCCTCATAAGGCATCGTTTCCAGGCCTTTGACCATTTTGGTTGCCCTCCTCTGGACACGTTCCAGTTTGTCAGTGTCCTTCTTGAACTGTGGTGCCCAGAACTGGACACAGTACTCCAGGTGAGGTCTGACCAGAGCAGAATACAGTGGCACTATTACTTCCCTTGATCTAGATGCTATACTCCTATTGATGCAGCCCAGAATTGCATTGGCTTTTTTAGCTGCCGCGTCACACTGTTGGCTCATGTCAAGTTTGTGGTCAACCAAGACTCCTAGATCCTTTTCACATGTCCTGCTCTCAAGCCAGGTGTCACCCATCTTGTATTTGTGCCTCTCATTTTTTTTGCCCAAGTGCAATACTTTACATTTCTCCCTGTTAAAATTCATCTTGTTTGTTTTGGCCCAGTTCTCTAATCTGTCAAGGTCGTTTTGAAGTGTGATCCTGTCGTCTGGGGTGTTAGCCACCCCTCCCAGTTTGGTGTCATCTGCAAATTTGATCAGGATGCCCTTGAGTCCATCATCCAAGTCGTTGATAAAGATGTTGAATAAGACCGGGCCCAAGACAGAACCCTGTGGCACCCCACTAGTCACTCTTCTCCAGGATGAAGAGGAACCATTGATGAGCACCCTTTGGGTTCGGTCAGTCAGCCAGTTACAAATCCACTGAGTGGTAGCATAGTCAAGACCACATTTTACCAGCTTCTTTACAAGAATATCATGGGGCACCTTGTCAAATGCCTTGCTGAAATCAAGGTAGGCTACATCCACCGCGTTCCCTTCATCTACCAGGCTTGTAATTCTGTCAAAAAACAAGATCAGGTTAGTCTGACATGACTTATTTTTCAGAAATCCATGCTGACTATTGGTGATCACAGCATTCCTTTCTAGGTGCTCACAGACTGTTTGCTTAATGATCTGCTCCAGAATCTTCCCTGGTATTGATGTCAGACTGACTGGGCAGTAATTATTTGGGTCCTCTCTTTTCCCCTTTTTGAAAATAGAGACAACATTTGCCCTCCTCCAGTCTGCCGGGACTTCGCCTGTTCTCCAGGAATTCTCAAAGATGACTGCCAGTGGTTCTGAGATCACATCTGCCAGTTCTTTTAATACTCTTGGATGTAGTTCATCTGGCCCTGGAGACTTGAATACATCTAGACTAGCCAAGTATTCTTGTACTATCTCCTTAGTTATTCTGGGCTGTGTTTCCTCTGCTGATAGCTCCACATGTATATACTTTGTAACTAAGTCTGCCTTCAGGGATCACACTGTGCTCTGCCTGATGTAAGTAAACTTCTTTTATTGACTTTGAATAAGATTGTGGTGTCCTTATTCTTTTAAGAAGGATGCAAGGGAACTTACCAGGAACTAATAGTGAGAGGCTTATACAAGCCTGCAACCTGCTGTGTGTTTAAAAGGGGAATGTGAATGTGAATCTGAAACTCTGCTAGTGCAAGTTAGGAAGAATATTAATAAAAAAAATTATCCAGGAGATTCAGGATCAAGATGAGGAGATATGCTCCAGAGATCCTGACTGTGGGGATCCCCAAGAAATTAATAAATACAATTTGGACTATAATTTGATCTTTTTTATTTTAGTTTTTTAGTTTTAATTGAAGCATTATGATTGGATATTTAATTGGATGTTTTTTATTGGAAAATCAATAAAAATGATTTAATAAAATAAAAATAAACAATATATCTTCTCCTGCCTCCCTGAACATTCCTACAATTTGGAGGCTTCTGAACACCAATTTCTGGAAATTATAGGATGGGAGAGAGCTCTTGTGCCCAGGTCCTGCTTCCAAGATTTTCCCAGGCATGGCATGCCTGGCCACTGTGAAAGCAGGATACCAGACTAGATGTGCCACAGGCTTGATCCTGCAGGCTCTTTTCTCCTGTTCTGATGTCTATTCTCTCTGAACTGGAGGATGGGTCAGTCATTCTGCTGGCTTATCTTCACCAGTGGAATAGCTCTGCTAGCACACCATTCAGCTGACATATCAGAGGTGTTAGTCTGGTGCAAAAGGACCACAGCTCAGTGGTGGAACATCAGCCCTGCATGCAGAAAGCCCCAGGTTCAATCACACATGTTTCCAGGTGGGGTTTGTTGAAAGCTTCCTACCTTAAACCCTCGCCAAAGCCATCACTATTCAGACCAGGTAATATGAGTCAGTTTGCATTTCTTAGTGCAGAAAGAATTGATCTGATGTGTAGAGATCTTTCCTATTCTAATTAATTCAAGAGGGTTCTGTAAGCTTCTTTGTGTGAAAGAAACAAGCAGAAGGTTCATGGTGTTTGGGTTATTCCTTCAGAGAAGCTGAGTACAGCTGACTTAAACTGGTTATCTCATCTGTCAAGGTCATGATGATTATAAAGTAAGACCAGAAGGAGCCTGGGTTTCACTCTTTCTCTTTCTATCTCTTTTCCTTCTGGTGTGGTGTTCTGTATATGGTGTTAAGGTTTATTATAAGTTATTGTAAGTTTAAGTTAAGTCTGCTGCAATGGGACTTCTTATGGACAGTGCCAATCCTGAATGTATTGGATTTGTGACCATTATGCTCATCTGCCTTCAGTAGCAGTGAAGCTCTGCTGGATGAGATATTAATTGTCTCTGGTCTATTTTGGGGGAATCCTGCAACATGTTTAAGTTTTTACTCTGCAAACTATACGTCGGAGTTCTGCTCTGGATCAAGACAAGGTAGAATTTCTGTGACATACTGATGGTCTGGCTGAGTATATGCTCCACCAAATCCCATAGCTCCCTCAGCTGGAGGATCTTCCACATATGATTGCACCCTCAGTCACCCTCAGAAGAAGGTTGGGAAATGTGGCAAGCTTGTGGGGTGTGTGTGTGGTTTGGGTAGGGAAATCCAAAGTCTAAATGGATTGTGGAACACTTTCAACTCTATGTGCAACTCCAAACTAGTGGTGTTGTTTTCTTCCAATGTCAGAGGATGAACTTATTGATTTGATTCTGTTCAGCGATGCCTTTGGCGGTGATCAGAGTGAGAAAAGCATTGCACTACTGGGAAATGGGGGAAAAAAAGATTTACCTTCATCAAGCAGAGAGAGAGAGAGAGAGAGAGAGAGAAATCCTCCGGAATGTACTGTCGCCACGAACCTGATGATTTAGAAAGAAGAGCAGGTGTTCATGCCAAGGGGCACAGTAGATGTGTGAGTTGAGCTCCAAGCTAGTGATGAATAAACCCACACTATTATATAGAAAAAAATAATTTTCTGGTGGATCTATTAGCCTGAGACCTGCTTATTAATACACCTACAATCTAGTAGTGTTGAAAAGTTTATATCAGTGTGAGACAGGCAGCAAGGAAAGTGCATTGGGTATGTAGGCAGCTAACCATGGATATTTGTTTGAACCTGTGTGGGCAGGAATGGTGACTGGAGGTCAGAGGGTGGGTGATTTTCTTCCTCCTCTTCAGTAAAGCATGGGGAGAAATACTAGCGTTATGTGGTAAACGAGGTTGCCTATATTTAAGCCTACAAGCTCAACACCTCAACACCTTTTGAAATTAAGGGCACTTACAACTGGCAGGTCATGTTTCAGCAACCAAGTGCTTCTGAGTTTTTCTGCTGAAATCTGAATTTTGGTTCCAAGATTCAAATTTGGAAATTCACTTCAAAATATAAAATTGTGATGAGTATAAAGTAACACTCAGGTGGCGCTGTGGGTTAAACCACAGAGCCTAGTACTTGCCGATCAGAAGGTCGGTGGTTCAAATCCCCGTGACGGGGTGAGCTCCTGTTGCTCAGTCCCTGCTCCTGCCAACCTAGCAGTTCGGAAGCACGTCAAAGTGCAAGTAGATAAATAGGTACCGCTCCGGCGGGAAGGTAAACAGTGTTTCCGTGTGTTGCTCTGGTTTGCCAGAAGCAGCTTAGTCATGCTGGCCACATGACCCAGAAGCCGTATGCCAGCTCCCTCGGCCAATACAGCGAGGTGAGCGCTGCGACCCCAGAGTCGGCCACAACTGGACCTAATGATCAGGGGTCCCTTTACTATTTTTGCCAATGCTATCTTCATTGCACTCTTCCTCCTCTTATTTATCTATTTATTGACTAGATTACTTATATCCCATTCTTCCATTGCAGAGCTTCCCAGAGGCTCACAGTGTTAACCCAACCCATCAACTGATCAGGCCTGCAGCCTATTGACTTCAGAATGCAGGATTCCCTGTGCTCTGCACTTGTTCCCAATGGTTTTCCAGGGCATGCCATCCAGACCTTTTTTGTTTTCAGTGTGCTTTTCTGATTCCAAAATGAAAGGGCTGGATTTATGGCAAGCAGTGCAGGGAACTGCCTGAAGCATTAGGGAGTGGATTTGGGGCAGCGGCGTGGGAGGGCACCCAGGCTGTCTACTCAACCATCGACACCAATGATACTAATATCGCCTCTGGGATAGCTCAGTTGGTAAAGCATGAGACTCTTAATCTCAGGGTCACGGGTTTGAGCCCCACACTGGACAAAAAGTTTCCTGCAATGCTGGTCCCATCCAACTCTACAATTCTGTGATCCTGTCTTCACTTGCAAAGCTGGCAATACTGACCTGCATGGCCAGCTTTGTGCTAATGTATTCTCTCTCTCTCTCTCTCTCTCTCTCTCTCTCTCTTTCTCTCTGTCATATATATATTGTATATATGGAGAGAGATAGAGAGAGCATTTACACTACTTGTTCAAGGGTGTGCATGTGAGTGAATTTAACTGATTGCAATCAGATCCATGCATGCAAATGTATTGCCTTATACCTATGACATGGATTAAATCACACAAGCAAATTGTGCAGCAAAGTGATGAAATGGGCTGTAATAATAATAATAATAATAATAATAATAATAATAATAATAATGGTTTTCAATCAAGTGGATGAGGGTGCCAAAAATTCCCAGGGCACCATTTGGTCAAAAAAATGTTTTGCTGGAAGATGCAATGCCCCCAAACCCAAAAAAATATTTTCAGTAGAGGAATACTAGCTTGGCACGCCTTATAGGCCTTCAACCAAAGCTATCCAGAGTAACAGACCTTTCAGTCTTAACTCACACAAAGACCAAAAGACTACTTTGCTCCGAAAGGGACACCAGCATGAAAAGGGGTCCATGGAGCTGCTCCAGGGAAGAATTTGTCACCACACAATTGCCACTTGAAATTGAAAACCCTGGCAGAGTTGCCCTTTACTCAAATACGTGGCAAGATCCAATTAAAGTTATGTATGATGAAATCTCATCAGTGGGAAACGTAAGGAGAGCTTCAGTCTCGGCTACTGAAATCAAAGCCGTATAAAACTGCTTCACACTGGCCGCATCATTAAAGGACATTTTAAATGACCATCTCCAAATTGGTTCTGCACAGTGTGCTGCACGTCTGTGTAGCTCAGGGCTGCTTCATGCCTTACAGGAGAAGATGAGAAGGTGGTATTTCTACAGCAAGGTAACCACATCTGTTCTGTAATGTTTGAGTGGGGCAACACTGTTAGGATATACCGTAGTTTCCGTTCCACCTTAAAAGAGAACAGACTGTTGTGTGTCACATGCCTGTTTACTTCCTGCTCACTGGGACTTTCCGTTTTATATATAGCTTTTGTTACATCGTGCAAGAAAGTGTATTCAGAAAGGACTCATTCAGGTGTCCTACATGCCAGGAAATGAAATTCCTGCAGATCTGTTGTCTAAGGTTGTTAACAGAGAACAACTTAAGGTTTATGTACAGAGGTTGCAATTGGGTTGAACCGCAGGAACTACAGGTTACACGGAAAGGGGGAGGATGTTAGCATATAGTTTCCGTTCCACCTTAAAAGGCAACAGGCTGTTGTGTGTCACATGCCTGTTTACTTCCTGCTCACTGGGCGTTTCTGTTTTGTATATAGCTTTTGTTCTGGCTGTTTCCTGGACGCGGATGCAAGCAGTCATGTTTTTCCTTTGTTCTGATCAACGTTGACTAAAGCTGTAAATATGCTCTTCTGGGTGCATCTTCCGTTGTGGAAACTCTGCAGAAAGGGTGTGCATGAGTCTCGGAATGTGTCTGAGGCTCGTGTCGCTAATTGACTGATGCTGTTCTACGGGAGACCGGGAGATCATCCAGAGACGACGTGGAGGCTGCCTGATGCCTCTGTCTCCCTGGCAGTATCCCAACAAACACATGTATGCAGTGCTTTTTTTTCAGCCGGAGCATGCCAGAGCCCAGTTTCTGCACCTCTCTGCTGTGTATCATTGTGGGCCATCACTGTCTCCACCCGCTTCCTGCCTTTACGTCCTTCTGAGAAGCCCCAAACGAACATTTCAAGTCAAAACAGAAGCTGGCTAGCATGTGAGAGTCTACATTTTTCTAGATCTAGTACCTAGCTGCTCCTAGCCATGATTGGGCAAGCTACAAGGCGGTACCAATTTGCATTTCTTTTTATTTTATTTTGAATTTTATTGAAGTTATTTACAACACAAATCTACTAGAACAACTAAAACAGATAAAACCACCACCATAACATCTAAAACGAGACAATAACAATAACAATAACAATAATAATAATTTATTATTTATACCCCGCCCATCTGGCTGGGTTTCCCCAGCCACTCTGGGTGGCTTCCAACAAAACACTAAAATACAATAACCTATTAAACATTAAAACAGGGCTGCCTTCAGATGTCTTCTAAAAGTTTGGTAGTTATTTTTCTCTTTGTCATCTGGTGGGAGGGCGTTCCACAAACTTAACAACAATACACTTACAACAAAGAAAAAACATAGAAAGAAATAAAAGACTTCCTTTATCCTGTACACGGCTTCCTTATTTATTTCTTATAAAGTGTTTCCTGTATAGATAATGATTATTGGTTATCTCAAATTGTAACTTAAGAACCATAAATCCTCCTGTGGGAATTAATTGAAACAAGTCCGGGTGGTTATTTGGGGGCACTGCTTGATAAAATATTCTCTACATTTCCCCCATTCTTTTTGAAATTCTTGTCTGGGGTGGTTCCTGATTGCCTCTGTTAGTCTGGCCAATTCAATATAATCTAGTAGTTTATTAATTTGCATTTCTTTTACTTCAATCCCTCTCCTGTGTAGCGGCGGCAGGCTTTAAGCTTTCCAGTCAGGCCTACCATTGCACACATGTGCATTTGTACAAGGGCCCTTCTGAGCTGCCCTAGCCATCTGCCTGAAATTAAGAGAACGAGGGTGATGGGGCCCCACTTATCTGACCTGCACCAGAACCAAGGGCGACCCCCCAAAACAGCTAGGGAGACAGCTTGCTGTCGTTTTCAGCAACTCTGCAGGTGGCGAATGTGGTAGTTGTCGAAGCAGCATCTTTTCAGGGCTGCCCCAATTCGCCCAGTGACTTACTGTAACATCTTCATTGTGAGTTCCTGCACCTATTTTTCTTGGGGAGAAAATACTGCATGTAGGCAAACAAAGAAACAAACAAAAACATGTACCTGGAAGATACTTCATATGAAAACCACCAGCACCCTGCCATGCTTTTCTGCTATGTTAGGTGCTGTCAGGTGGCAGGGGAACCAAACCCCAGGACAGTTTGCCAGGAATGGATAAGACGAGGAAAAGTCCTTACCATCTGCTTTTTATTCAATATTTACAGAGAGAGGCTTGGGGATGCAGCCTCTTGGATTAATGGCTAAAACTCCAATCCCCTTCTCTCCTACTTCCTCATTCGTCATCTCTTCTACAGGTGGTTCTGAGGGCCCTTTGCTTCTGAGCCATTTGCTCTCCTACTTTTAAGGCTTACCAGGTTCTGGGAGATGGTGGGTCTGGAATGCTTTCTAGTGACAACGTGTCAGCCAGCTGCTACACATCCTCTCCCATTATTTCCCAACTTTCCCCCTCATCTTCCTCTGAGCTGTGACCCCCTCATTCTGAACTGTCTTCTTCTCTGGAAGGGTCAGGCTGGGGAGGTGGTCTCCACCATTCCTCCTCTGACCAGTCCCAGACAGGTGCCTTCAAAGTGGCAGAGACTCCAACAGCCAACAAGATGGGATGGACCTGGATTCGGGATTCAGATTGCTCTGACACTTGTAATCTCTTACAAATGTATTGTGTGGATATTGCTTTGGGCATATTTAGTCAGGGGACTGGATCATTCAGGGGGATGAGCAACTCCTGCTTTTTCCTCCTCCCTGGGTGCAAATGAAATGAGGGAGCTGAAAGCTGTGGAGAACTGTTCCAGTACCTCCTTGTTAAAGGTAAAGGTAAAGGTAAGTCCAGTGAAAGGCAACTATAGGGTTGCGGCGCTCATCTCACTTTCAGGCTGAGGGAGCGTTCATCCAGCTTTCCGGGTTATGTGGCCAGCATGACTAAACCACTTCTGGTGCAATGGGACACCATGACGGAAACCAGTGCACACGGAAACACCATTTACCTTCCCTCTGCAGTGGTACCTATTTATCTACTTGCCCTGATGTGCTTTCGAACTGCTAGGTTGGCAGGAGCTGGGACTGAGCAAGGGGAGCTCACCCTGTCATGGGGATTTGAACTGCTGACCTTCTGATCAGCAAGCCCAAGAGGCTCAGTGGTTTAGACCACAGAGCCACCTGCCTGCCATGTTCCCTTGTTAAACCATAATCCAGGAGGAGTGAACACACAGTAGAGTAAACCAGAGGAACAACAAAAGAACAGAGCGAGGGAAATCATGTCATCCCCTATATCCCTGAGTTAGCCATGTTCCCAAATAGCATCGCACATCAGCGATACAGTGTTGACGCAAATCAAGAGTTGGAAATGATGCATTGAAATCAAATATTGTATCAGACACCATTTCCAAATCCACAGAGAGAGTAACTGAAGGATATTTGACATCGCAATCCAGAAATATGAATATTATGGGGGGAAAGGTGGGAGCAAGTTTTCTTTCCGCTATGAGCTACACTCCAAAATGCAAAATGGCATTGTTTCCTTCTGTGTTCCCATTTCAGAAAAAGCCTGCCCACACTTACTACTTCTTCAGCAATAGAGATGTAGAACAATTGAGAAAACAGCATTCTTATTACCCCATTCCCCCCTGCAATTTTTTTCTGGTCCATGAGGGTTACAATAAATAATTTATTGCAGGGATGCTGTGCAAGTGTTTGGTATTGCCCTTTTCTCTTTCCTTACAATAGCTGCTACACAGACAGCAATGGGAACATTAAACTGCTGTATTAACTTGAATCGGCTGCGACTAGAGGCTTGAGATATCTGAAAGTGAAGCGCAGAGATATGTCCAGGGGTAATATCAAAAGAGGGGAGGGGAAAACTTTAAAAACCTCACCAAAATAAAGGAACAGGAAAGGAGGGGGCAGTGAACCTGTAATTATGACAGATAGCAAGACATTTATAGGGAGAACAAAGTCCTCAGCAATACACCATAGGCAATTCTACAGCATGTATTCCAAGCAATATATACATATATACATGACCAAAAAATTACTGGGATTAAAAACAAATATCCACTCTAGGGTTTTGATGCAGTCTTGCAGTTCCAGATTTATATAAAATAGCAAGCAAATCTTGCCTGTGTACAGCATTGCTTCTCAATCCCTGCATTAGCCTTGAGAAACAGGCTCATTTATGAAGAATAATTTATTTTTTGATAGTGCTTCTGTTGTAATGAGCAAAAGCTTCTTTCAAATTTAGTGACTTTAAAAAATTGCCGCCAGCTAGGAAACATATAAGCCTTAAAGCAATGTGGTCACACAACACTGTCATAGAGCCAGACATGCATACAAGCTTATGTGGTGTGTGTGTGTGTGTAGCATCTTGTATCATTATTACAATTTCCTTGCCCATATATGTTTCCAAGAAGATGCTGGTTTGAGACCTGGAACACTTGAGAGTTGTATTTATTTTCTTAGATTCTAACAGAATCTTATTAAGCTCCGATATTTATAAGGATAGGCCCAATTCATTATTTTAACCATTCATTCATTTGCATAACTGTTCATTTCCATGCAGATAACAAAGATAAGCCCTTCTAATTAGTAGCATACTGTATACTCAACACGGTTGAGTAAAATCGCAAGACTGGAGTGCCACAGAATTTTTACTAAACTGAAATTGCAATGTGAAGCTGAAAGAAAGACATCCCATAAATTTTGGAGAAAGCAGAAAAAGAACACTGATAAGATTATCTCGTGGACAGGAGATGGGGTCAACAAGTCAAACATTCCTATATTGCCACCAAATTTAATCAACAAATCAGTAGATTCCAGTTGGGAATAAATAAATGAAGAATTTTGAGGTTAGTTTAGAATCTCAATAGGGCTAGGTACATTTCTTGTGTGGGTGTTACCCACATCCTTACCAAATACTGGTTTTAGAGCCAGTAAAGTTTAAAAGGCTTAAAAACAACAACACCAAATGCATGTTTCAGTGAATTGTTTTCTGAGGTTATTAGAATCAGACATCAATATGCTACTTAGTGTGGGCGAGTCTGACTGATATAGCATAGCACTCCTCCCCCCCCATTTCTGACACATCTTAATGTGTGGGCTGGATCTAAGAGAGAAGCGAAAAAATAAAATAAAACAGAGCTCTGATGATTAATACAAAGCTTCAGGCTGAACAACACATTTGGCAACATCAGTGTGGCAGAGTCCTTCCTGGAATGTACTATTTTACACTACTAAATGGGAGCTGCATTTTTTTTTAATCCTCTCCCATTCCCTGAACATCAAACCCCTGGGTATCAGCAAAAGGGTTAACCTAATATCTTTCTCCCTGGTATAATGACTGGGTCCTATATTGGCTCCTAGTCAGTTTTACAGGAGAATCACTTTGAGGATACGTTATAGGGCACAAGGACATGAACCAAGGGATCAAACAAAAAATAAACGGAAAATCCAGCACATTTAAATAGTGTTTGTTTGTATATAGGGTTCCCTACCACCACCACCTGTTGAAACTTTGACATCCGAAATAGCTGTGATTATCTTAGCCATGTTCAGTTTCATTGATGTAAGGCTCCACGTAGGAATCTCAGGGTGGAATGTTTTGATCCATTTAATGTGGGACTTTAAAAAGGGCTGTTGTTATCGCTGTTTTTCAATTTAATCATGCAGATATACAGTCGCCCCGGTACAGCTGATGGTTTAGCTGCAAACAAAAATGATGGAAGGGAGTCAATGTGTGTGCAAGCAAGGACATGGCAGAGTTTCAGTTTAATGAATTCAGCAGACAACAGAGGTTCTACTGTGTGTTCAAGTGTGCAGTGGCATAGCGTGGGTTGCCAGTGCTCGGGGCCACCCGAAGGGAGTGGGTGGGTGGGAGGGACACGGAGGGAGTATGCATGTGCATTCAAATGCCTTATTGCATCTGCGTGACCCAGGATATCGCAGCCACAGAGATAAGAAGAGTCGTTCCATTATCTGGAGAGGTCACTTCCTGGAGAAGCCATTTGCAACAGAGCCCACATACGGAAGTGTGCAGCTGCATTTGTTTTTGTCTATTTTTAGGCTGGTTAATGCTGATCTTTCATCTCCCCCCATGAGCGTTGTCTGTTCCTGCTCTTTTGACTGTCTTTCCGCCCATAGACTAACATTTGCTTTAACTCTCTTGTAAGTCTTTGTCATGCATTTCCTTTAAGTCAAATAAGAGGGAACCTCCTTTTTACCCCCTTTCTTCACTCTCCACACTCCTCCAAAAAATATAGTTCATTGTTTGGGGTATTGAAGAATTTATCACTTTGCGGACCAGGCTCAGGGCTGCTTGTTGTGGGCTGCTGTGTTCTGAGTTCTTACCCCCTCTCCGTCCCTCCTCACAGTGGGTCGAAGAAACCGGGAAACTCCCTGATGATGATGCTGAGTCCTCACTGTACCCAAGACTCCTTCTTGGGTGTTTTGGGGTGCACATTGCCCTCGCATCTTCCCCTCATTCCCCGTTGACAATGGAGTCCTTCTCTGAGTACTGGACCTCTGCCATGATTCCACTATACAGCAAACTGGAATTCTGGGTTCCCCATTTTATTCTGACAACCATCCTGTGAGGTAGCTTAGACTAATAGACAGTGACCGGCCGAAGGTCACTGATGGGAAGACATAGGAGCTGCTGCTGCCTTTTGTGTTGTTCCTCTCCCTGCTGGCTTACATGAGACACAAGTGAGACAGAGGTGACAGTGGAGTATCACCCAGCTTTTCAAAGAAATATCATAAAAGGCAAGGTTCTGGAACCTGAGTGAGAAGTCGCAAAGATGCAGGAAGAGAGATATGGGGAATGGAATGGGAAGGTATCTGAAAGCTTTGCAGACTACCGAGAGGAAACAGGACAAGGAAAGTGAATCGGAGACTCCAGGAAAGAAAAATCAAATTATAATGAGAGATAAAGGCACAGGGAAGCGTAAGGAAACAGGCCTGGGTTAGTAAGTGAAGCAAGAGAAATATAAGGAGAAGTGCAAGGGTCAGGGAAGGAAACCACTATGTGAGAGAAAACTTTCGTAGGTAGGAAGGACTCCACTATAGACTAGCTTACAGATCTTGTGTTGAGAATAGTACCTAAGCCTAACTGGTCAAGGTCCCTCTGGAAGGAAAAGACAATCTGGGACTCTGATGATCCTGAGGACCTAAAGGACCACAATTCTGCCAGTCACCTAGTGAGCTTCATGGCAGAGTCCTCACCGAACCCTGATCTCCTAGGTCCTCGTCCCACCTTCAAACCAATGCACCACTCTATTTGACCCCGAAGAATGTAGCTGACAGTCAGTGGCTTGTGTGTCAGACTAAGACTGAGGAGACACAGGTTTGAATCCTCACGCGGCCATCAACCTCATAGGGTGGCCAGAGCCAGTCTCAACCACTCAGCCTAACCTACCTCACAGGGTTGTTGTGAAGATAAACGAGCAGAAGGGTTGACTAATGTTATTTCACCTTACTCTCCTTAAGAGGGAGGACAGGATTTTAAAAGTGTAAAGAATAAATGAGTTAAATGGCTGAAGCAAGTGCATAAAACCCCTACAATCCATTCACATATGGAAAAGCTTTGGAAATCAGCGCTAACCCATCTGGTATTCTCAGTGAAGCCGTTTCTCTTCAAATTCAAAACCAAATATTCCTATTTGATGAGTCTGAAATGCTACTGTGAATGCTTAATGATTTCAATGTGACTCTTAAATGTATCTATTGTTGTCGGCAAGAGCTTTTTTCTTTTCTTTTTAAAAAAGCAGAAAAAGCAGAAGGGCCTCAGGATAGTGGGAGTGACTTTCAACATTGTTCATTGCAAGTATAATACAGCACACTATTGTTTTCTTGCATAAGGTTTTGTTTTCCATGAAGATAGTTTGTGTTAGGGAAACAAGGCCAAATATTAGCTATTAAAATATGCAGCAAATATGCACTCACTCTTAAATTAATTTGTTTCATATTTAGGCATATCCTTCCTTTCTGCAACTATCACTACCTTAATCATCATCATCATCATCATCATCATCATCATCATCATCATCATAATTTATTACTACGGTCGGAGAGCAGTTTGTAAAACACATAATGGGACTGTGCTCCCAAAAGCAAAGCAGACATTTAAAACAATATACAGCAATGGCTTACATGTTTAAAAATGCACTAAACACCCAAACACATAAAATCTTTGGGAAAAACTACCATTGAAAATTGGCCCAGTCACCCATGGGTCCGAGTATGGGGGTTTTCTTGAGGGTCTAATTTGTATTGGGGGGTGGCCTGCTTCTACAGATCTGCAGACAGAATCTGGCAACTATCCGGGTTGTCTTATGATCTTTACCTAAAAGGAGAAGATCAAATTTGTGTTTTTCCGGGAGGTCAGCAAGCCTCTTCAGCAAGTGGTCGATAGTATCTCTATGTGCCTCATTATAGAAAGGACATCTAAAAAATAGATGTTCGGGGCTTCCTATATCCCCCTACGGGCAGGCACAAAGTCTCTGGGCATATGGGACTTTTTTGAAGGATCCTTCCAGGACCAGGGAGGGCAGAGTCGAGCTTTTGGCAAGTGTAAAGGTCCTTCTTGCATTTTTGGATACAAGAAAGTAGATATATGCTGCTGGTGCAGCAACATATCTCTCGGTTTCTAGTATTTTGTAGCCAGGGCACCTCTTGCCTCTCTCAAGTGGGAGAAAGAAGAGGATGGCGGGCCCAGAAAGGATCCATAAAGGAGCTATGCCAACGTTTTGGCCTTATATAATTTTAATGCCACGGGGACGAAAAAGCCCCCTTGGGTTCTGAAAAAATTAAGGATAAAATTTACAGTCGCCCCCCCCCCCCGGAGCTCCCGATGGAGTTTATGTGTAGTTTGTTGGATCCTGAAGCCTGGACCACCATACCTAAATACTTATAGTTCAAGATTTGTTCTAGTTTATGGCCTTGGAGTTCCCAGCTTCTAAGCTTCGTTTCCCCCCCAAAAGGTGAGGATCTTGGTCTTTTGCACTACCTTTATAAGCATGGGCCTATTACAGAATGGTAAGATCTACATCTTAAGCAATTATCTAGAATATTTACTTTTGAGCTAGGAACATAGGAGACTGCCTTATACCAAGTGGGGTTCATCAGACTCTGTTGCTTAGACTGACTGGTAGTAGGGACACAGGTGGTGCTGTGGTCTAAACCATTGTACCTTTTGGGCTTCCTGATCAGAACGTCGGCAGTTCAAATCCCCATGACGGAGTGAGCTCCCGTTGCTCTGTCCCAGCTCCTGCCAACCTAGCAGTTTGAAAGCATGCCAGTTGCTCTGGTTTCCATCACGGTGTTTCATTGCGCCAGAAGTGGTTTAGTCATGCTGGCCACATGACAAAAGCCAGCTCCCTTGGCCTGAAGCAAGATGCGTGCCGCAACCCCATAGTCACCTTTGACTGGACTTAACCATCCAGGTGTCCTATACCTTTTTATACCGACCCGCAGTGGTTCTCCAGGGTTTCAGACATGGAACTCTCCCAGCCTACCTGGAGATGCCAAGGACAGAACTTGGGACTATCTGCACACAGAGCAGATGCTCTGCCACTGAACAACAATCTTCCTTGAACCTTCACAGAAGAAGACAGTTTGATAATCACATCCAGAAAGAAGACTTAACCAAAAGCTCCCGGGTGCAAGCCAGGGCAGTGCGCATGGAGGTCTGGGATGCCAAGATGCCAAGACCATCCCCCCCTCTTGGTCTCACTGATGTGGTCCAAAGGAAAGCAGAGCAATACATTTGCACCAGCTGGGCTGCAGGAGTTGCCAGAAGCAGGAATAAAAAGGGTAAAGGTAAAGGGACCCCTGACCATTAGGTCCAATCGTGACCGACTCTGGGGTTGCAGCGCTCATCTCGCTTTATTGGCTGAGGGAGCCAGCATACAGCTTCCGGGACATGTGGCCAGCATGACTGAGCCGCTTCTGGCAAACCAGAGCAGCGCACAGAAACGCCGTTTACCTTCCCGCCGGAGTGGTACTTATTTATCTACTTGCACTTTGACGTGCTTTCAAACTGCTAAGTTGGCAGGAGCTGGGACCGAGCACCGGGAGCTCACCCCCGTTGCCGACCTTCTGATTGGCAAGTCCTAGGCTCTGTGATTTAACCCACAGCGCCACCCGCGTCCCTTGCAGCTGGGCTGCAGGAGTTGCCAGAAGCATGCATACAAGGTGCTAAATTGGCTACACTCACTGGGTTTAGGCAGCCAGTCAAAACGGTTCCACATTTTTTGTACATTAACTGTTTACTCTTAATCAGACCTCTTAATGCTGCAACTCTAGAGAAAATTGGTGTACTGTGTCAAGCGCTTTAAAAAAAAATGGACAGGGATTTCAATAGAAGCATTTTTCCCGAACTCCAAAGTATATACATTATCACAATATTGTTTACAGACTACATGGAATTTTAAACCTTTGATCCTAGGCCACCTTCTTTTTAAACTAGTAATGCATACGAATCACTCTATGTGCAATCTTAAGATATGCATATCTACTCAGAGATTAAGTCCCATTGTAAAGTTGTGATACTAAAGTCACTTTCCTAGGAGTAACACCAACTGAGCAGTGGGGCTTATATTTGAGATTGGGCTGCAAGTAGCTGCAAGTGAAGCAAACATCCTTAAAAAAACCGTACTTTAAGTGAAGGAAAATGATGCTTTGAGTGATGACTGATGGGGATGCAACAGAAGTGGCCAAAATACAAATATATACACAAGGATGGACTCACCATGTAAATTACATGCTCATGAAAACAATACATAGGCTGAAGCCGATAGCTGACTGATTATTAGATAAAGACGCTGCATACCCAGGCAACTATCTGATTTCAGTAAACAAGCATCATATGTTCGATTTTTTACCAAATGGAGTTTTCAAAGGGAAAGCAATAAGCCTGAGCTTAATGCTTGTTCTTGTCCGGACACTCAGTACAATATGAAAAATATTGATTGGCTAGATGAACTATTTTCCGAGCCAGAGTGGCATAATGGACCTTCATTCAGTTTGTTCTTAATGAGATTTGCCTGCACTTAGACCACTGTTGACTCTATTTTCTCCCTCCATAGCAGTCATATCTATTTCTCTATCTATCTGAAGAAAGCTTAGAAAATCCCTCCTCCCCACTAAATCCACATTTATTATCAAAGGATCGGCAGGCTCTTGAGTCTATGGGGGAAGAAGTGGTGAGACGAATTTCACACAGAAATGTTGTTTCTTCATAATTCTTTGGATTGATCCATTTCTGCTTCCGCCCAAGCGTAAATGAAGCTGTGTATGTGTTATTGGAGCTGAGCTGAAATTTCTCAGAAGATGTCTGAGATGTTTATCTTCTTCCCCATCTCACCCCTGGAAAGCAAGTCCACTTATTTATACCGGGAGTGTACAAAACCCGACTCTCCAGTTGCTACAGGAGTGTATGGGATGTTAGAGGAAGGGGAGTACCTGGGCTCCTTCTTGGGTAGTTTCTCTACCTTTGGTCCTCCACCCTCCATTCAGCTCTCACCTGTGGCTCCTAGAAGCTGTAAGCATGAGACAGCTCCCACACTGTGGGAACAGCATCTTAAAAAGCAGAGACATCTCCTTGCCAACAAAGGTCCATATAGTTAAAGCTATGCTTTTCCCAGAAGTGATGTATGCAAGTGAGAGCTGGACCATAAAGAAGGCTGATCGCCAAAGAATTGATGCTTTTGAATTATGATGCTGGAGGAGACTCTTGAGAGTCCCATGGACTGCAAGAAGATCAAACCTCTCCATTCTGAAGGAAATCAGCCCTGAGTGCTCACTGGAAGGACCGATCCTGAAGCTGAGGCTCCAATACTTTGGCCACCTCATGAGAAGACTCCCTGGAAAAGACCCTGATGTTGGGAAAGATGGAGGGCACAAGGAGAAGGGGATGACAGAGGACGAGATGGCTGGACAGTGTTCTCGAAGCTACCAGCATGAGTTTGACCAAACTGCGGGAGGCAGTGAAAGACAGGAGTGCCTAGTGTGCTCTGGTCCATGGGATCACGAAGAGTTGGACACGACTAAACGACTAAACAACAACAAAACCAGGTGAGAGTAGTTGATGGGTCTCAAACCCTCATTGAGTTAGGGACTTCCCCTGCATGTGAAGACAGGCTCTGATGGATTGAGCAGACAATCTGACAGTGGGTCCAAGGGTCAAGAAGGCATTTTCTACAGGTGCTGCAGAGGGAAAGGAGAGGCAGATAGAGTTTGTCAATCTGGGAAGGTTGCCCATATAGGAGAATGAAAACTCTGATCCTAAACCTCCGCTGCCTTGTGGGATACCTTCATCAGCAGGAAAGCGCTAACGAGTAAACCCTACACAAAACCAGGGCAGAATGCTTAAGGTAGTTGCATGATGCCTTGTACACCTCCTTCTGGCAACTCCTGCAGCCCAACTGGTGCCAAATGTATTGCTCTGCTTTCCTTTGGACCACATCAGTGAGGCCGAATGGGGAGGTCTTGTCACCTGGGCAGCCCTATACTCTATGTACACTGCCCAGGCTCGTATCCCAGGCAACATCAGTTTGACTTCACCCTCAGAGGCACACTCAATTGTCTCTTGAGACAGATGGATCCCAACAACCACCATTTCCTACAGAGAGTCTACCTTGTTTCCCCATACTCTCAGATATCCATGGAGCACCCCAACTTTTCCAAACAACTTCTGCACATGAGGAATTCTAGGTACATAGGCAGCTTCCAGATCAGATCATCAGATCATCTAGCTTGGCATAGTCTGTGCTCGTAGTGGGCAGACTTTGAGCTTGTTTGAATTACTTCACTTTTTCTTAGATTCCCAAGATCAACCAACCAGAGTCAGGTGCAAAGCACATATAGTTAGCTGTGATGGCCTGGGATTCAGATTTGGACGCTGAACCTGAGGAATCCCAGCCTGCACAGGAGTCCCTGCCTCCAGAACCAGCTGAGCCGGGGCTGGGGCATGAGCCTGAAGGGTCCTCACCTGTGCTGGATCCTCAGGTGGAGGCACCAGCTGAGTCTGCTCTGGCTCCTGAGGGGGTGGAGGACCCATTGCCTGCAGGTACTCCACTCTCAGCCCTGTCAGAGGTTGCCTCTGGGTCCAGTAACCCTCCAGCCTCTCCTGAGCTGCAGAGGCTCAGGGCAGAGAGGTGGAGGGAACTAAGTCCCCACAGGAGGAGTGCTCGCCTCCAACTTAGGAGAGGCAAGTCACCTGAGGATCGGGGCTGCCCTAATGCCACGGGGCAGATAAAAGCCAGCCAGCCCCTGTCCCAAGTTGCGGGAGCAACGTCGTTGGTTGTCAGTTCCAGTCTGAACTCTGTCCTGCTAACCTGCCGGAGCTCCTGACCTCACCCGACTACCTGCCCTGCATCCAGCTTCAACTTTTATGAACTGCCTCTACCTTTGACCTTGGACTGGACTTGGACCTCGCCTCTCGGTTAGCCCATGGGACCAGCACAGTTAGCATTAGGGGAATTCAAAAATGGAGTTTCTCTGACTGCATTCTGAGCCTAGGGATTTCTATCCAGTTTCATAGTTCAACTGAGCCCACAGTCCTTTAATACAGTCCTCCCAGCAGGTGAGTCACTGCTACTTACAGGGAGGGGTGAGATGGCAGTAAGGTTGGTGTGGTGCAAATGAACCAGCTGAGCCAATCCAGCACTCCTGCTGGTTCATTTGCACTGCACCGCCCTCCCTGCTGCCTCACCCCTCAAAGTAAGCATCAGTGACTCACCCACCAGGAGGTCAGGTTTGCATCTCCACCCCACCATGCTGTCCACTGCTGCATGCTGTGGTCTAAACCACTGAGCTTCTTGGGCTTGCCGGTCAGAAGGTCAGCAGTTCGAACCCCGTGACGGGGTGAGCTCCTGTTGCCCTGTCCCAGCTCCTGACAACCTAGAAATTTGAAAGCATGCCAGTGCAAGTAGATAAATAGGTACCACTGTGACGGGAAGGTAAACTGTGTTTCCGTGTGCTCTGGCTTCCTTCACTGTGTTCCATTGTGCCAGAAGCAGTTTAGTCATGCTGGCGACATGACCAGTAAAGCTGTCTGTGAACAAGCACTGACTCCCTTGACCTGAAAGCGAGATGAGCACCGCAACCCCATAGTTGCCTTTGACTGGACTTAACCGTCCAGGGGTCCTTTACCTTTACCTTACTAACCAGCCATGCCAGTTGTGGTTGAGAGGACGCAATAAGCATCTTTTCCCCTCTCTACCTACCTTGCGTATATAAATTCAATAAATATAACAACAGCAACAGCAACAGCTTGTGCAAGTGTTTGTACACCAATAACAATGGTATAGAATTGGACATAAGGAAGGGTCAAGAAAATTGCCTACGTCAATGGACGCACAATATCTACAGTTATTGGGTTATTTATGGCATCCTTCATTTGCAGGGGAGTGTGCTCAACTCCCCAAGTCATAATGTTCCTGCAAAGTCAGCAAGTATAACAAGGCATAGCTATTGTTTAGTTTGCTGGTTTAAAGAGAAGAAGAGCAAATCTGTGTGAGAGAACTCACTTATCCTAAGACTACAATTCAACCGCTAGAGCTTACTTTCTTCCCAGGCACACACCAACAGCTGACGTAAGCAGTTGAATAAGTTTTACAGTGGAATCCCAGCCACATCTACTTGGAAGTAATTCCTAATTGAAGTGGATGATGCTTACTCTCAGGTAAGCAGGGTTAGGATTGCAGCCTAAGCCACATACTATCGGAGTCTCTACAGAGAAGCCCACTGTTCATGTTGAGAACTTTGATTCTCTACTATTTCCAAATTGCGATGCAGAGAATCGCCTTTCTTCACTGGTGGGTTATGAAATATTTTGGCACAGTTTCATTCTGGTTAAATTTGATCTCACTCCATAATCACATTTTATACTCCCATCTGTTCTATGAGAACCCTAAAATGAGAGAACTTTCAGGGAAGTAATATTTTTGAACTACTCTTTTAAAAACAAACGGATACACAGCAGGGTTTCAGAAGAAAATAGATTATGTCCTCACCGGGGTACTCATATGACCACAGAAATGTTTGGAATAATTGGGCAACCAACATTCCAAGCAGACAACCTTTCTTTTGGGGCATTAGCTACCCCAGAAGCAAAGCATTATTTATTGATACTGTTTATTAAATTTATATCACACCTTTCTCTCAAAGGAGCCAGAGTGGCAAACACACCAGGGATAAAGCAATGCAATAAAAACATCTGTAAACAATCAACAATGAAAATCGTTAAAGACAACTGAGGGAGATACAGACACACTCAACTGCTTCACCAGCAGAGAAACAGAATTTTCAGCATCCAAATTGTGCCTAGGTGATGGGTGACAGGCAATCTCAAAAAGTAGTTGTGTGGTTTTAAGCCTTTTAAATGAAATCTACTTCATGTGTAGAATAATATTCAAGTAACAGAAATCTATATTTTCTTGAGATCGGGGAGATGAAAATGACCTCTCATGAACAAATTAGGAAACAAGGCTTTTGAAAGATACCCTACCAAAATTAACTGGAGCAGATCAGTTGTGCAGTTTTGTTTCCCAGCCATGGGCAATAATTTGAAACTCAAGTTGCCCATTCAAAGCTCAGCATATGAAAATGCATTCAATATGATCCGGGTATTTTTATGCATCCAGTTTCCATTTGCAGTATGCTATGTGTTTTGGAGGTTTAAGACTGCTGAAACAGGCAGTCTTGCTAAGACACTCTTAAGTGACACAATAGCCAGTTATCAACGGCTTACATTCATCCTCACTCTAATGTGTGCTGTTCCTTTATTTTTAAAAGAAGTCCCAGCAACTGACAGGCATAAGAGTTTCATGTATGTATGTATGCAGGTGTGATAAGGATTTATACCTTGCCTTTCAATCAAAATTCCCAGCGTGGCTATGGCTGTGACCCAGTGAATCCTGGGTCATTAGCTACTGGCGCGTCATTGTTCATGCATTTAATTCTCTGACATTTCTCTCTCAGGCAGTACAAACCACAAAGGATAAAGAAAAGTCTTTCCTTCTGGGCCCAGAAGATTAAAAACATTATTTACTAAATGGTATTCTCAGTACAGGAAATAACCCAGAAGCTGTAACTGCCATCCACTTGTAGGTAATACAAGAAAGGTTTACTGGAAAGCAAATGAAGCCGCAGGAAAATGCAACAGACCACTTGGGCAGCTCGGCTACAAAAGTCCTTTCTATTTATTGTGCGTGTGTGCTTAAAATAAAATAAAAAAAATTATGCCATTAAGAACTTGAGTTTGAAAATCCTGGGAGGGGGCAGCTTCAAAATGCATTGCAGGAAAGGGGAGATTATCCAGGACCCTTGAACCACAATACCTGCCCAAAATGCTGGCTTCATTATTGAGGGACCCAAATTCTGATCAGTACTATTCATGACTGAGGATGCCTTCCTCTGGAAGTCCATGAAAACAAGATTTAACATTTTTAAAATGCTGAGTTTTTGTGTGGGAATTTTTTTTTTTTTATTTTACCAATACAAAATTATTTTTTTAAAAAACCAGATATATATATATCCATATACAGAGATCTCAGGATTTCCCCCACCCTCTCCACGGAGTCCCATTTTAAACATTTAAAATACACAATAAAACAAAAGGAAAACAAAACCAATACCCCCCCTCCCGCAATCCCACAAACACATTTAAAAGGCCGTAAAATGTAAATCAGTTGGCAGGCCTATCTCATCTGCTGCCATCTTGGCATGGGCAGGGGGTGGAGGGCTACCTCTTTCTTCCAGGAGGAAGAGGGAGCCAACCTGCCCCCATGCGAGCTGAAGAGGGGGATTGATCATCTGAGAAGCAGGAGGCTTAAGGACGCGGGTGGCGCTGTGGTCTAAACCACTGAGCCTCTAGGACTTGCCGATTGGAAGGCCAGAGGTTCAAATCCCCATGAGGGGGTGAGCTCCCATTGCCTTGTCCCAGCTCCTGCCAACCTAGCAGTTCGAAAGCACGCCAGTGCAAGTAGATAAATAGGTACCACTGTGGCAGGAAAGTAAACGGCATTCCCATGCACTCTGGTTTCCATTGCACCAGAAGCGATTTAGTCATGCTGGGCACATGACCCAGAAAGCTGTCTGTGAACAAAGCAGTGCAACCCCATAGTTGCCTTTGACTGGACATAACTACCCAAGGGTCCTTTACCCCCCTTTTTTTTACCTTAAGGAAGCCCACTTCTCAGCTGATCAAGCCAGTGTGGTGTAGCGGTTAAGAGCAGTAGTCTCGTAATCTGGTGAACCAGGTTCGCGTCTCCGCTCCTCCACATGCAGCTGCTGGGTGACCACTTCTCTGAAGTCTCTCAGCCTCACTCAGCCTCACTCACCTCACAGAGTGTTTGTTGTGGGGGAGGAAGGGAAAGGAGAATGTTAGCCGCTTTGAGACTCCTTAAAGGTAAAGGGTAAAGGGACCCCTGACCATTAGGTCCAGTTGCGAACGACTCTGGGGTTGCTGCTCTCATCTCGCTTTACTGGCCAAGGGAGAAGGCGTACAGCTTCCAGGTCATGTGGCCAGCATGACTAAACCGCTTCTGGCAAACCAGAGCAGCGCATGGAAACGCCGTTTACTTTCCCGCCAGAGTGGTACCTATTTATCTACTTGCACTTTGATGTGCTTTCAAACTGCTAGGTTGGGAGGAGCTGGGGCAGAGCAATGGGAGCTCACCCCATCGTGGGGATTCGAACCACCGACCTTCTGATTGGCAAGCCCTAGACTCAGTGGTTTAGACCACAGTGCCACCCGCATCCCTCTTGAGACTTCTTAGGGTAGTGATAAAGCGGGATATCAAATCTAAACTCTTCTTCTCTTCTTCAAGCCTCCAGCCTCCAGCTCACACGAGCTGGAGTAGAGGCTTTGCCACCTGCTAACTGTGGTGCGGGTAGTTGCGCTTTCCTCAACGGAGCAGTCTAAAGAAGCTGCCTGTCCATGCAGTCCCTATGTGGTATGAGGGCCACAATGTGCTGGAGGCTTCACCCAGCGTTTGTCGTAGGTGAAGCAGCTGCCGCTCCCGAGCTCCTCTGTTACCTGGTCCCTCTGCCACCCCAATCCTTTTTCTTGTTACAGTGGTACCTCGGGTTAAGAACTTAATTCGTTCTGGAGGTCTGTTCTTAACCTGAAACTGTTCTTAACCTGAAGCACCACTTTAGCTAATGGGGCTTCCCGCTGCTACTGTGCCGCCGGAGCATGATTTCTGTTCTCATCCTGAAGCAAAGTTCTTAACCCAAAGTACTATTTCTGGGTTAGCGGAGTGTGTAACCTGAAGCGTCTGTAACCTGACGCGTATGTAACCTGAGGTACCACTGTATTTCTTTCAGGTTTGTGCACACCCAGCACATTTAAAGTACATTTATAGCATGTAACTTCCCCCAAAGCATTCTGGGAACTGTCATTGGTTGAGGCTAAAGGAATTGTAGCTCTGTGGTAAATGACAGTATCTGGGATTCTTTTTTTGGGGGGAGTTACGTGCTTTAAATGTATAGTGTGTACACGCTATTGCTGATTGTGGCAAGCCATTTTGGTAGCATTTGACAGTTGAATAGAAGGATATAAATAAATATTGGATAATTTTCTTGACTTTTCCGTGTAACGTTGCACAAGGCACACTGGTACATCTTAAGATTATACCTTTTTATGGTATCTCCTTTATTATGTATAAGATGCACAGAGTGGGGGGGGATCACAATAAATTTGGTCACAGGACTATGGAGCCACCTACTGGTCTTCCACAGCTGCTCTTCTCAGGAATGCTGATTTGCTTGTAGCGTATCCTGCCTTGATCTTCCTGGCTTGGGTACTTTTGTTTACATTTTCTTCATTCGGCACATCAGAAATCAAAATCGGCTCTTTTCTTGAAGCTCTGGCTACAGAGACTTTTATGTTGCAATCCTCTGCCTGCTTACCTGAATTATATTTACTTCTGAGTAGACACATATGCCCATACATCATCTCTCTCTCCCTCCCTCTCTCTCTCTCTCTCTGTTAATAATTGTTCTGTGGTGCGATACTATCAAGGTTAAGTCTCACTGCGTTGAATGGGACTGAATCCCAGATATAGAATATAGATATACTATATAGATCCTATATAGCTATAGTATATAGAACTGCAGTCCTGGAATATTGATTGCCTGCCAAGACCTGCGACCCTGCAGTTCCCAGAGAGTAATTAAGCAGACAAAACAATGACATACAATTTGGGAGTAAAATAGGCCAGAAATTTTAGTGGTTACAGATGTGAATGGTTTCGCATAGGCATTCGGTGAAGCCACATTATGCCATTCCAGCCAGCCTGCTGGGAGTACATCTAAGAGTAAACCCAATTGGGGGGGGGGCTATGACCAACATCAAAGGGACGCAGGTGGTGCTGTGGGTTAAACCACTGAGCCTAGGGCTTCCTGATCAGAAGGTCACGGTTCGAATCCCCGCGACGGGGTGAGCTCCTATTGCTTGGTCCCAGCTCCTGCCCACCTAGCAATTTGAAAGCACATCAAAGTGCAAGTAGATAAATAGGGAAGGTAAACGGTGTTTCCGTGTGCTGCTCTGGTTCGCCAGAAGTGGCTTAGACATGCTGGCCACATGATTCAGAAGCTGTCTGCAGACAAACACCAGCTCCCTTGGCCAGTAAAGTGAGATGAGTGCCGCAACCCCAGAGTCGTCTGCGACTGGACCTAACAGTCAGGGTCCTTTTACCTTTACCTTTTATGACCAACATCAAATAGGTCTCCATTGGTGGAGTGCTATGTCTGGGTGTTGGACAAAAGTCACTGCTCCCAGATCCCTTTACCATGATGCTCTTAACCAATTCATATTCCCTTAACCAATACACACACACACATGCAGGGTACTCTTAGCCAATTCATCCAACGTTATTATGCATGAAGATGAGGCTTACCACCAGCTACAACAGATATAACTCAAAGGGGACCAGGGGAAATCTTCCTGAAGTTATTAGACTACAACTCTCATCAGTCCCAGCCAACGTGGTCATTGGTTGGCAATGACAGGAGTTGTTGTCTAAGGGCATTCAAATGGCTACCTGTTTCCCACCCCTGGAGGCAGCTTTCTAGGATTTCAGACCTTCTAGGTGTAAGGCATTTTCTCTGTCACTGAGATATGGTCCCTCCCCAATGGGTAACTACTTTTCAAGCTCAGCCAAACACCATGAAGGGAATGCTCAATGGGTGTCTGCATCCTGTGAAGGTCCAGATTCAGTCCAACCCACATTGTCTTTGCTTAAAGATTCTTAGGAGAGAACTGTATGTCAGGAATAGGGATGGAAGAGAATTTCAATTCAGGACACATTCAAAGCCAATTCTATCAGGTGTCCACTTTCCAGAATAATATGCAAGCAGAAGCACAGCTGTCCCTCTAAATTCACACTTATACAAATTTTGCAATGCGCTTCTGCAACCAAGGAACATTTACAAAAATGTTCATTTTAGGGGAAAGTTTGCACAAAAATAAAGAAAATAGTATACAAAGATGCCTCATATTAGGGGAAATTGCTTGGGCTAATGTGTACTTTAGTCAAAGCTGCATATGAGAATGTGTTTATCAAGAGAAATTCGCATTAAAATGCTGGTGAATTTTCAAGAGGATCTTAAAAAAATGTTGCAAAATGTAGAGAACTGAATTGAAGATTTGAAAGTGATAAATTAAGAGAACTGCAATGGACAGCACCTTCCAAACCTTGTCAGGAATGACCTAAGGATGCAGCTGCTGGTAGAACTCCCATTTTAGGTTCCCCAACTTGCATTCCTGATATGGAGTAGCACTTACCCCGTGTCCTGACAGCATGACAGTGTATGTTTTCCTCTCCTCATCAGAGACAACAATTGACACGGGCAGGGAAATAGACATGAGTCATGGCACTATGACACTGGATAAATTCTACTGCAGTGGAACCTCGATTTTTGAACGTAATCCATTCTGTAAGACCGTTCCATTTCCAAATGTTCAAAAACCAAAAATTAAAAGGGCTGTCAGCAATTTCAATGTGGGGAAAAAAGACACGTGTCTCAGAAGCCATTCGAGTTCTGAAAAACATTTGAAAACTGGAACACTTCCGGGTTTTCAGTGTTCAGGAGCCAAAACGTTCCGAAATGGAGGCATTCGGGAACTGAGGTTCGACTGTATGTGTTATGCAGAAGAGAAGATTATATGCAGTTGTGTGCAATTTCACATCACATACACACTTTAGCAAAGCAAGATTCCTTACTGTGATGCATTTCCATAGGTTATTTTCACAAACTCATGCATACTTTACCCTAATATATGCACTTTTGTGCAACACATACTGTACTGAACTGAACTGCACTGAAAAAGCAGGCACATGAATTTCAAAGCATAGTCTGTTGTTCTGAAAGTACGACTTAAGTAGGCACACCTTCTGAATCCAATTTGTCCTCCATCCCTATTCTGAGGTTGATAGCCCATTAGTTTAACACAATCTAAGGCAGGGATACAGAGGCCAGATGTTGCCGGACTACCATTTCCACCATCCCTGACCATTGGATAATCTAGCTGGGGATGCTGAGGCTTGGAGTCTTATCACCCTTAGGCTCCAAAATAACAAGCAGATTGTACAAAAGGAAGGGAACTCACATTGCATATAGTGTGGTTGAGAGTTTCCAAAGATAGCGTCTTCTGGGCAAATGTCGAAGCCCTCGTGAACAGCGGCTGGGTACCACCAAATTATTTTTGCTGGGAAACGTGGTTCTGTTCTCCTCCCTCCCCAGCTCTGCAGCTGCTCTGCTGCCATGGGAGTATTTATTATAGCGTAAATGATGAGAAAATCAAGATAGCGCAGGGAAGAACGAACGTGTGTTTTGTAAATTGTCTCTCATACTGCAGCAACAGTGAGAAAAAGAGGAAAGCAATATGATGATTAAAATGACTATCAGACACTCACCAGCTTGGCTATATCTGAAACAGTGAAAATTACAGTATAAATGTTCCAGTGTGCAACCGGCTTATTGAACATATTAATGTGGAGATGGAAGTCTAAGGGGAACAGATAGTCCCTCATACTGTATTTGTTTCCTTGTTGATATACAGCTGCAATAATAGCTCAGGGGTGATTATAATAAAACAAGATAATATTTTAACTCTTCCAGGAGCTATAGATTGAGCTCATATATAGCATCTAAAGGGATAAATCAGAGCAGTTGTCAAGGCACCAATATAGAGCTAATTTATTTCCTTAAAAATGAGAAGAAGATGTGATTTCAGATGTCATCCCTATGATGAATGAGCCACATTCTGTAATCAGTCATCCAGCATAAACTATTATTTAGGAACTATTGGAAAGCAAACTGCCAAACATATGTTTCCCTTAAACAACGTACACAAAGACTTGGGGAATGCGTCCTGATTATCTCAGTCAACGGTTTGGGCACAACGTATGCATTTATGCAGATGTTATCTCAGCTATAAAACTCATCAAAATGTTTTACATTAAAACAACTGTGTCTGTTGCTCGCCGCCCAGTTGGTTTTTCGCTTATGGGGGGGACGGACCAAAATCAGTTCTGCTCAAGTTTTGCAGGAAATGGTTGTGTTGTTAGATGGTCCTATTAGCTATTGACACAGCTTTTGGCCCATGTTTATGAACTGAGATCATCTGCTGAGACCCTGCTCTAGGTGCTCCCATTTTCAGACATTAGGTGGGTGGCTCTCACAGACAGGACCTTTTATGTTGTGGCATCCTGAGTGTGGAATGTCTTCTCCAGGGGTCAGCAAACTTTTTCAGCAGGGGGTCGGTCCACTGTCCCTCAGGCCTTGTGGGGGGCCGGACTATTTTTTTTGGGGGGGGGATGAACTAATTCCTATGCCCCACAGATACCCCAGAGATGCATTTTAAATAAAAGCATACATTCTACTCATGTAAAAACACCAGGCAGGCCCCACAAATAATCCAGAGATGCATTTTAAATAAAAGGACACATTCTACTCATGTAAAAACACGCTGACTATCCACAGGCCGGATTTAGAAGGTGATTGGGCCAGATCTGGCCCCTGGGCCTTAGTTTGCCTACCCATGGTCTTCTCCAAACTGCTGGATTTTAGTGGTCAGTTGTTTTAGTTCTGTTTATATTGTTCATTTCTTTTAAAGTTGCCTTGCAGGTGGTGTGGAAGAAAACCAGTTATTTCTTGGTATAGCTGCTCTTCGGCAGAATTAGCAATGCCTTTAGAATTATGCTGTTTTTGACAAACATTGCACCCATGTGGCTTCTTTAAGAAAGCAGTAATGCAGGAATATGTCAGGCTTCAGGGAATAGGCTCCCCCCCCCCCTGTGGCAGTAGATAAGAGATCAAATAAAAGGAACCAGTTAGAATCTTTAATAATCAAAGTGAGAGAACAAAGAACACATCTCCGAGAAATCGTGGTGATCTTAAAATCCCCCCACCGTCCCTATTAATCTACGTCACTCCTACGTCTTTTAATTTGAGCTTGTACCCTCTGTGCTTCTGTTTTGACACTTTCTGAGCTCTCCGTGACTTTGGAGAAGGGGGGGGGGGGGAGTAAGCTGTCCAGAGACTGTGAATCTGTTAACCCTCTCTCTTCCAGTGTTTCTTCTCCTAGCTGTTCCCCATCCAAGTATTTCCCAGCTTCTGCCTTCTGAACTATGCCCCTCTGCAAACCACTATTCCAAATCTATACTGTCCTCCTGCTCCCAGGAAGATTCAGGATCAGGGGGAGACACCCTTTGTGATTTATGCATATCAATAAGGTGCAGGAGTAGGTCAGGTTTTTTTCTGTTTGCGGTTGATTTAGCTCCCCTGTTCATTTGGCCACCCAACTCAGTTCCACATTACAGAATGTTTGGCCCCTCATGTACTCATCACTATTGTTCAGGCATCAGGTTTATTATGGGTAAGCTGGGAGAGGTACATGGATTGGGACACAACAGATGATTAAAAAGATTGTATAAAGTGGTACCTCTAGTTATGAACTTAATTTGTTCTGGAGGTCCGTTCTTAACCTGAAACTGTTCTTAACTAGAGGCGTGCTTTCGCTAATGGGGCCTCTTGCTGCAGCTGAGCCACCACCACACGATTTCCATTCTCATCCTGGGGCAAAGTTCTCAACTCGAGGTAACTCTTCCAGGTTAGAGGAGTTTGTAACTTGAAGCATTTGTAACCTGAGGCGATTGTAACTCGAGGTACCGCTATATATGGAAGGGAAAGGGATATTCATGGGTTAAAGGCGCTTAGCTCTGTTTAGCGATGCTGGTGGCCAGTCTTGTAGCTGGCAAAAGATATAGATCAACACCCTCTCAGGCCTCCTAAAATTACTTCCCTGCCTGTTGTGTGCAATTCTTTCATTTGCAGGATTTCCTGTCCCACTGTTCCAATGCTTTCTTTATCAGAGTGTAAATCTACAGCAACTGAAAGACAAGAGCTGCAGTACTTAAAGCTGCTAAAGTACTGCAGCCTTCACATAAAATACGCTCTCTTTTTGTGCTCTTGTCCACAGCTCCATATTTTACTGGGTACTTTTCACTCTGGGGCTGAAGCAATCCAAGTGCAAGACATTGCCTTGCCAGCAACGTGTTTACATTATGTAGGGTATTGATTCTATAGAAATGCTACAGTATTTTATAAGCTCTCCAACCCAGGTTAAATAAAATAACCTGAGAGGTAGCTTAGGTGGTAGAACATGAGACTTTGGGTCAAGGGTTCGAGTCCCATGTTGGGTGAAAGGTTCCTGCTGTTTCAGAGGGTTGGACTAGATCAGGGTTTCCCAAACTTGGGTCTCCAGCTGTTTTTGGACTGCAACTCCCATCATCCCTAGCTAGCAGGACCAGTGGTCAGGGATGATGGGTAATGTAGTCCAAAAGCATCTGGGGACCCAAGTTTGGGAAACGCAGGACTAGATGATCCTTTTGGTCCCTTTCAACTCTACAGTTCTATGATTCTATGATTTTGCTTTCAAATAAGTGCTCCAGATCCCCTAGTTTTGGAATACTTTTGGGTTCTCCCCATTCTTTGTACCTCAAGAACAGAACCTGCCCTTTATCTGTTCCATTGGGAGCCATGCAACCTCACTTCTCATAGTGAGGGAACTGCCAGAAAGTCCTCGGACCAAGATCTCAGCATTTGGGCTGAACTATGGGGGTGGAGACACTCCTTCAGGTATGCAGGGCTGAGGTCATTTAGGGCTTTAAAGGTCAGCACCAACACTTTGAATTGTCCTTGGAAACGTACTGGGAGTCAATGTAGGTCTTTCAGGACTGGTGTTATATGGTCGCAGCAGCCGCTCCTAGTCACCAGTCTAGCTGCCACATTTGGATTAGTTGTAGTTTCCAAGTCACCTTCAAAGGTAGCCCCACGTAGAGCGCATTGCAGTAGTCCAAGCGGGAGATAACCAAGGCATTACCACTCAGGTGAGACAGTGTGCAGTCTAGTAGGGCCTCAGCCGGTGTACCAAATGGAGCTGGTAGACAGCCACCTTGGACACAGAATTAACCTGTGACTCCATGGACAGCTGTGAGTCCAAAATGACTCCCAGGCTGGACACAGTTACTCCATTCAGAACCAGGGGTCTGAGATAGTATAAGGAATCTTTCCTGCATTCTGCACATGAAGAGTGGCTTCCTAGGGGACTAATCCATATGACAGAGTCATTGATTTCCCTTTGCAACTGTTTGCCTTGAGCCAGTGCCACTTGGTCAGGTTAAGTATGCTTAATAAGTGGCGGAGCCATTCTAAACTGGGGTAAGTTTTTCTCCTGCAGAAATGCTGGCATTCAAGTATATGATTCTGCTGATTGCTGATTGATATTAGTAAAAGGTAAAGGGACCCCTGACCATTAGGTCCAGTCGTGACCGACTCTGGGGTTGCGGCACTCATCTCGCTTTATTGGCTGAGGGAGCCGGCGTACAGCTTCCGGGTCATGTGGCCAACATGACTAAGCCGCTTCTGGCGAACCAGAGCAGCACATGGAAACACCGTTTACCTTCCCGCAGGAACGGTACCTATTTATCTACTTGCACTTTGACGTGCTTTCGAACTGCTAGGTTGGCAGGAGCAGGGACTGAGCAACGGGAGCTCACCCCATCCCGGGGATTCGAACCGCCGACCTTCTGATCGGCAAGTCCTAGGCTCTGTGGTTTAACCCACAGCGCCACCCGCCTGCTCCTTTTCTGATTGTGTAGCACACAAATCTATTAACCGATTGACAGAGCCAGGCCCAGATCTTTCCTACTTCCACTAGTCCCACTTCCAAAACAGAGAAATTCTGTATGCCACATGAGGCCTCACGAGCTCAGAAGTGATATGCTCTCACAGCACTTTGATCTGCACTAATGCTACATCCTTTCCCTGATGCATAAACATGGTCAATATCTACAGTTAGGAACATCCTGTGCTGTGATGTCTTACGTTATTTATGCTATACTTGGAGGGAAAGCGGGGGCGGGAGAACTCTTATGCTTCCACAACATGCAAGCAGCATTCTTCTAACATTGCCTGATTTTTGAAATAGCATTGTTTACTAAATATTGATATTCTTCAGCTTATAGAAAATATAACAAAACAAAGCACATTTCACAAAAACCCCTTTTTAAAAGAAATATAATGTTCAATTCTAAAGTGGTGACTCAATTAAACATCAGCTTTAAAGGAGTAGCAGAGCGAAGCAATAGAATCATAGCATTGTAAAGTTGGAAGCGGCCACAAATTTCATCTAGTCCAACTCCTTGCAATACAGGAATCTTTTATAAAGCTTGTTGGGTCAAAGAGGGGAAGCAGTCCTGGATGCATCTATGTTTGCCAACTCTTTGGATGAAAACCAAGCACTGATCTGCCCCAGGCACACCCTTAGAAGATCCAAGTCCATTCAAGGCTTTAGGCCAGACATTAGGAACCTATGGCCTTGCAGATGTAGCTGAATTTCTTCTCTCATCAGCCCCAGCCAGCCTGGCCTGTGCTTAGGGATGATGGAAACTGTAACATCAGGTGGACCAAAGACTCCCCATACCTGCTGTAAGTTGCAATTCTTATCAACTGTCAGGGGCTGGACTGAGACCTGAACCTTCCCTAGAACACAAAGACAGTATAGACTTAGAACAGTGGTTTGCAGAAGGCCATAGTTCAGAGGCTGCAGAGGGGAGAAGCTGGGAAATATTGGGAGAGGAACAGCAGGAAGAAGAAGCACCAGGGGAGAGACATCTGATAGACTCAGTGTCTTTGGAAAGCATTCTTGACCCCCCCCCCAGGACCAGGTGTGCATTGAGAATAGTAGAACAGGAAGCTCAGAGGCAGAAAGTACAGATCAGCTGGCGCAGGGATGACGTAGAATAGAAGAGATGGAGGGAGAGGGACTTTACTCAGAGCAACGCCATTATTTAAGAGAGACTGCATTCCCTTCTCTCTCTCTGTGAATATTGAATAAAGTACTTGGTAAGAGCTCTTCTTGTTTATCTGCTTCTTGGCTGCCACCGTGGGAGGGATCGGATTCCCCTAATGCCTGACATCAATGGAAGTAAGCCCAGCTGAACACAGTGGGACCCACTTCTGAATAGACGTATTGTTAAAGGCTAAAAGAAACATTTTAAATTGACTAGCTTGATAAGGTCTGAAACACAATGGACATCATCAAATCAACACCCTGGGTACAGGTATGATGAAGAAAAGTAAAAGGATTATCTTTTTACGCCTTAGAAGACTAATATTGTTTGTCAGCACCCATATTTATTAGATATATTTTGATACCATGGCTTTGCTGTTTTTGTTTTACTTGTTTACTTGCTTTTATCCAATATTTTATTCTGTGAACCATCCTGAAATCTTAGGGGACCTGCGGGTAAAAAGGTAACGGTAAACAAATTTAATAAATTAATAATAAATCTGTACTTCTCCAAACAGGCTGTGCTCCAGTCTTTCTCATGTAAGCTGCTCTGTGGAAACTTCCTGAGGAGCGGAGGAATGCTTTAATTAAAAAGATATTATTTTTAATGATTTTTTAAAAATTAAGTTGCAGAAGCATGTCAAATTTCCATACTTCAGTGATCCAACAAATATACAGCCTTCATTTATTTATTTAGAGTATCTCCATATCCTTTTCAACTACGACGACAACAACATTCACCAAGTTGTTTACCTAAGACAAAATGACTAACAAATGTGTTCCAAGGAACTTGTCTGCCAATCTCATCGGGGATGAATCTTCCGCAATACATTCATGAACGCTTCAAAACATCCCTGTCTTAATCCACCCATATTTAATACTGTTCCTGGTTTTATGCCAGAACTGGGGAAACTGTTAAGCCTGTCCACATTTTTAATAATCCTGATTCTTCCTTCTCTGTGTCAAGCAAGATATGTCGACCACAGACAGCTAGTATAACACCCCAACATTTGTTTTCCCACATTTTAATTAATGATATATCTTTTATTTTTCAATATTGAGTTATTAAACATCTTGCAGCTATCAACATACGAAAAATTAATTCAGTTTTCTGTTTTGTGCCAAGTTTGGTTCAGGAGCCCCCATATTAGTTGCTGAATATCCAACAGGATATGACTGGTTTAGATAGCGTTGTAATTCCCAGTACATGGCTTGGGAGTGCTTATTGATCCATCTCTTTCACTAGCTTCTGTTTGTGCACCAGCCACACACATCCCAGGACATGGGCAGGCTTGCCACTGTGACATACATATATGACTTGCACAGACAGAACAATCACATTAGTGCTACATTGAATTCCACCCAATGGGTGTGCTTGGAGTATGACTAAATTGGATCCAACCCACGGGACGTAAGTCATGACTACCTTATCCTATAATCTTCAATGAGATCTTAGCTCAAATGGACCCAACTCCGTATATATGTGTCAGGGAACTGTCATCGGAAGAACCGGTGGTGCAAGGGCTCCCAGAGGTTGGGAGAGACTTATCAGCGGAGGAGGGAACCAGCAGGGGGAGAGAAAGAGCTCCAAGGGAAAGTGAGTCGGAAGGATGGCTCAGAGACAATTCCAGCGAGAACAGTGGGGAGGTTTCAGGACCTCCTATAGGGACACCCACTCCTCGCCGGAAACTGTCACGCAGAGAGTCCAGAAGGCGTGTTTCCGTTAAGGAGCTTTTATGCTGGAAGAAAATCCGTAAACGCCCACTGTCGGATTCTGCCAGCGACTGACGGAGCCATGCTTATGGAGCTCCGTTACAGACAGTGGTTTGTGGACTTAGCCAAACACTGAGGGACTAGGAACTTCACGCACAAGCAGCTCATCATCCCATCACAATATGAATATCCAACAGCCCGTTTCTTGTGAGGTTATGGTCAGGATTCGGGTGGCGCTGTGGTCTAAACCACTGAGCCTCTTGGGCTTGCTGATCAGAAGGTCAGCCGTTCGAATCCCCGTTGAGCTCCCGTTGCTCTGCCCCAGCTCCTGCCAACCTAGCAGTTCGAAAGCACACCAGTGCAAGTAGATAAATAGGTACCGCTGCAGCGGTAAGGTAAACAGCGTTTCCATGCACTCTGCTTTCCATCACAGTGTTCTGTTGCACCAGAAGAGGTTTAGTCATGCTGGCCACATAACCCGGAAAGCTGTCTGGACAAACGCTGGCTCCCTCAGCCTGAAAGTGAGATGAGCACCGCAACCTCATAGTTGCCTTTGACTGGACTTAACCATCCAGGGGTCCTTTACCTTTTTTTTTTAACCTTCTTTTGAGGTTGTGTTCAGCAGATTCCCTTCCTGCATACTTTCAATGCAATTTTATTTACTGATACTTTTACAGTGGTTTACGAACAGCCCTGTTAACAAACTATTCAGTTTACGAACTCCACAAAACCAGAAGTAGGTGCACTGGCATCAAGAGGCCTCATCAGGGAAAGCGCGTCTCTGTTTAAGATTGGTTTTGGTTTAAGAACAGACTTCCAGAATGGATTAAGTTCATAAACCAAGGTACAATTGTATTCCTATCCATATATAACAAAAATAAGTAAGTATTCTTGTTTCTATCCAGGGCATTTTGCTGAACTGATTTGTCCTTTATCCCACACCAATGGTATAATCCTGGAATGGAGAACCAATGGCCCTCAGTATGTTGCTGGACTACAACTCCCAACTTCCTGAGCCATTGGCCATGCTGGTGGAGGTTGTTAAGAGTTGGAGTTCAATAATACCTGGAGGGCCACAAGCACCCCTTCCCTGGTATAAACTGTAATTCTAACAAAGCACCGTATTTTTCGCTCTATAAGACGCACCAGACCATAAGACGCACCTAGTTTTTGGAGGAGAAAAACAAGAAAAAAAAATATTCTGAATCTCAGAAGCCAGAACAGCAAGAGGGATCGCTGCGCAGCAAAAGCAGCAATCCCTCTTGCTGTTCTGGCTTCTGGGATAGCTACGCAGTCTGCATTTGCTCCATAAGACGCACACACATTTCCCCTTACTTTTTAGGAGGGAAAAAGTGAGTCTTATAGAGCAAAAAATACGGTAAATACAATATGTGGAAGAACCCTGCAACTATTTCTCTCAACCAAGCTGAGCACCTTCATTTCTAATGCATGAGGAAACAGACATTTCTGCTGCCATATGCTTTCTGCTTGAATAGTATAATCAAATATAATGTGTAAAGGTTCTAACCCCCCCCCCTTATTGTTTCTTGTTACATCACCCAAATCCTGGAGCCCAATGTCTTTCGGCTTTCCACCTCCACCCCAATAATAGACTTTTCATAGAATACAAATAATTTCAAGCCATTCCCCAACTGGTTCAATCACAGACTAATCAAGTGGGACAACTTATCATTTGTATATTCTGAGTGCAAAAAATATGTTTATATTCCAGTGGAGCTAGTCTGGATGTTGCTTTTTATTTAACTTTATTTGGAACCCTTCCCGTTCTCTGATTTAATGACTCAACAAACTCACCCAGATTTCATGGATCATGAAGGCCTATCTAGGTTCTGTCTGACTTTTTATAGGGTCACCAATCACCATTTTATATAAGAGCCTTGGGTTCCCTTTTTATATTACCCAATGAGAGGACAAAGTTTAGCGCAAGCTGTTTTTCTTCTTCCCTGCACTCTTTTCTTGCTGCATGGAGGGTCAGTTTGCCACTAATCTGTTAAACTGGAGATGTTCCTACGTCGAGTTGTACCACAACACTGGCTTACTCTGAATGGTAAAAGGGGGAAAACGACTTTTTTTAAAATAAAGATTTTTATTGATACAACAAGAAAAAAGGTAAAAAGCACAAATACCAAATTATACACAATAATAACCATAGACACATAATTTTCTTAGCAAACAATAAAACATATATTGGTCTTAACACTAAAGACCCAACCTCCCATCTATTCCATATTTCAATTTCATATTACTTATTGCCAATACTCACTTTTATCATAATTAAACTTATTCTTAATAAATCTAATTTCTTATATCTACCTTGCAACTGTTACTGAAGTTCCTTGAATGCTGCAACAGAATTTAAACTACTATATTTATTTTCCAGATATTCTTTGAAAACTTCCCATTTTGAAACAAATTCCTGTTATGATTTATTCTTTATTTTTTCTGATAGACCATCTAATTCGGCATATTCTATCAGCTTTTGGATCCAATCTTGTATAGAGGGGATTTCATTACTCTTCCATTTTGCTGCGATCAAAACTCTTGCTGCCGCCGTCGCATATAAAAAGATACCCTTCCTCTTTTGTGGAATATCCAAATCTGTTATTCCTAGGAGGTAAACCTCTGGTTTTTTATTGAAAGAGATCTTTAGCATTTTTTGCAGTTCTGCATTCTCTCCCAGAATACCTGTATTTTCCTACATATCCACCACATATAGTAGAAAGTTCCTGAGTCTCTGCATCTCCAACAATTAACTGACACATTTTTATACCTTTTTGAAAGTTTCCATGGTGTTAGATACCATCGATGTTGCATTTTTTGAAAGTTCTTTCTAATCATGTAACAATTTGTGAATTTCCAATTGATCTTCCATAAGTGGGGAAAAATGACTTTGAATTGCATTATTCAGTTCCAGTGTATGATGAATGAAGGAGAAGCATCCCTTAGAACATCTAAAACAGAGTTAGGCCAGCAGCAGCTCTTGAGCTTTTCACCCAGGAGTTCCATATTTAGAAGTACAAAACCTACATTCACACTGCAGCACCCACAGTATAAACAGAGTGCACAGGTATTTATCATATTCCACTTCCGAAGGATTTTATAAAAATGACCTGGCTGCTGCAAATGTCAAATGACATGGAAGATGTTAGCAAATTTACAAGCACAATCCTGGTATGAAAATGGAAGGCATGAGCCACCTCCATGTCTAGAGAAGATCCCCATTAAGATCTAAAATTAAGGAGATTTTACTTTGCATGATTGCCTACAGGACTTGCATAAAATATTGGGAGGAGGGGCAGGTAAGCCCCACCCTGCATAATTGAACACACACACCATTTGAATAGCAGTTCCCATCAACTTGGAGGGGGGAGCATCAAATATTTTATTTGGGGGGTGCGAAGGGACCTTGGCAGCTAGGAGTCGGCTCCTATGGTGACAACCACACAGATAAGAGGTAGAGATCATTCGCTTTGCATGCTCTTGCATGGTTTGGGAGGATAGTCACATTGTACTATTTCCCTCAATATTAAGCTTATTTACTGTATTCTTGTATCACAAAAGAAGTCATAGGCAAGCCACCATTAAATCTAGGGAATGAGTTAACTTCCTTCTAAAGTGGGAAGTTGTTCTGCTTATTTCCAAGCGAAAGGCCCCAATCCCTTCCTTCTCACCCCCCCAACCCTTTTCCATTAAACCTCACCAGCTCAGCCAGCTGTAGCAGCATTGACTCTCTAACCTGGAAGAGGGGAGAAGGGAAGACTCAGTAGCTTTTCAGAATTGAGGTCCCAAGGCTATGGGCATTAGTAAACAATGCTGACATTGTAGTACCCCATGGGATGACTACACAATACACTTAGACAGGTTTGTGGAGGATAAGGCTAGCAATTGCTTCAGGCATCCATTCTGCAACAGCCAAGAGGAAGGCCTTGTTTGTGGTGGCACCCATACTCTGGAATGCGCCCATAGATCCATAGGTAAAGGTAAAGGACCCCTGGACGGTTATGTCCAGTCAAAGGCGACTATGGAGTTGTGGCACTTATCTTGCTTTTCAGGCTGAGGGAGCCAGTGTTTGTCCACAGACAGCTTTCTGGGTCATGTGGCCATCATCACTACACCGCTTCTGGCTCAATGGAACACCATGATGGAAACCAGAGAGCACAAAAATGCCATTTACCTTCCCGCTACAGTGGTACCTATTTATCTACTTGCAGTGGTGTGCTTTTGGACTGCTAGGTTGGGAGGAGCTGGGACAGAGGAACGGGAGCTCACCCCATTGTGTGGATTCGAACTGCCAACCTTCTGATCGGCAAGCCCAATAGGCTCAGTAGTTTAGACATCCATAGCCATATATCTGAAAAGAGGGAAAGAGGGAAGTGGAGTTTGTGAACTCCATGAAAAGCCTCTCCAAGGTGGGGCAGTTGAGACAAACCTTACCAGGGTTTTCTCTCTCTCCTACCTGTCAATTTCCTCCCCCTGAAAAGTTATAAAAGAGCATTTTCAAAAGGAAGCATCTCAAAAATGATGACAGCAAGCTTTCCTGCCTCAAAATATTTCTATTCATTTCCTTGTCATTTCATCTTAGCCTCACTCAGGGCAGGGGGTGGGGGAATTCAAATTTTTCCTCCGATGGAAAATCCATTTCCTGGTCAGTCCTCTTTCAAACATTGTTAAATGCCACACATTATCTGGTGGTTAATCAACGTGCTTTTAATTTGGAAAAAAAACCCACTTAATTTGGACAACTTCCAAGGTACTAATTTAATCCTAATACCACTTAATTGCAATGAATGCCGCTTAATAGGTGTAGTAATTCTACAAGCTCTCTCTCTCTCTCTCTCTCTCTCTCTCTCTCTCTCTCTCTGTGTGTGTGTGTGTGTGTGTGTGAACCAGTGGGAGATGATACAGGTGTAAATAATATCTAGAGCTTTCAGAGTGCTGTACAATGAGCAGCTAGTCATTGGGGCTTGCAAGTTGCTGCACCTTTGTCTGCATGGTTAAATATCAATACCATGTGGGCAAAAATGGCTCACCTGATGGGTGACTGTGATGTCAGGTGAGTGACAGGTGAGCAGCCCCACCCACTGTCAAACTCAACCCATGGGGTGTAGGGGAGATAAGGACCAGGCCCAATAGCCAGATCCATATCACCACTCCTGTTCTACAGAGAAATCAAATGAGATTTTAGATCCAGAAAACAAATTCAACTCTTATTTACTGTTTGCAAACTACTTGATATGTAGATTTCAAAACAGTGAACAGTTGTTTTTTAAAAAAATAATACAATATATAAGCCGAACAAAACAACAAAAACTGTGATGTTGCAGAATTGCCTTTGACCAGTAAATTAAGGTATGTGGCTTGACATTACTATTCTGAGATGCCTGGCAGAAACCAAAAATGGCATATGCCAGTGTTAAAAGAAAATCCTGGGGCTCACTTGGATTACCAAACAAAGATATCAGCCAGAAATATAGGAGCGAAACAGCAGCCAGTAGGACTGATCTTTATTCAAAGAGTCTTGTAACAGGACTTCCACCCACCACATGGAAGAAGCAGGTAAGGTAAAGGTAAAGGGACCCCTGACCATTAGGTCCAGTCGTGGCCGACTCTGGGGCTGCGGCGCTCATCTCACTTTACTGGCCGAGGGAGCCGGCGTACAGCTTCTGGGTCATGTGGCCAGCATGACTAAGCTGCTTCTGGTGAAACCAGAGCAGCGCACGGAAACGCCGTTTACCTTCCCGCCTGAGCAGTACCTATTTATCTACTTGCACTTTGACGTGCTTTTGAACTGCTAGGTTGGCAGGAGCAGGGACCGAGCAACAGGAGCTCAGCCCATCGCGGGGATTCGAACCGCCGACCTTCTGATCGGCAAGTCCTAGGCTCTGTGGTTTAACCCATAGCGCCACCCGCGTCCCTTCGGAAGAAGCAGGAGGAAGCCCCAAATAAAAGGGTGCTCCTTCTTTTAGAAGTTCCCCCTTTTTCCTCATAAACACCTTTCCTGAAACCTCATGCACACATCATAGATACATCATACATATGTCACAAACAGGGAGGGGTTTCTGGAAGAAACAGGGTCATCAGGTTTTGCCCCCAACCCTGCTTTGCCCTCCACCTTACACCCATCAAGTGATACAAAGGAAATATTCACAAGTTCCTGGTTTTCCAGCCAGGTAACCACAGCTCTTTGTCCTGACAGAAAGCACAATCCATTTTTGGATGGTTTGCTATTGTCTGTGTGATGACTACCTGTCTGGCACCCATTTGCCAGGATGCCAGTGATTATCTCTTGTGCAAGAGGCTGCTGTGTACATGTTTCAGGGATTATGGCTCTCTTTACCAGTTTTTCCAGCTCTCCCCTTCCACAGTCCTTTGTTCCCTGAGTAAAACGAAGTTGGAATGGTGTCGATCCGACATAGGGCTGATTTTATATGAATATTTGAAGGTTTTGCTGCACAAGGGAAGGTGAATACTATGCAACCTTGAACAAGATACAATGCAGCAAAACTTGGGTGGGTTTTTATGGGGATATTTACAAAATTGAATGGTATTGGTTTGGGGGATGGTCTGGGGGTGCTGTGTCCCGTTTAACTGGAAACACCCCCCCCCCCAAAAAAAAACTTTATAAAAATTCTGGTTACACCAGAAACAAGAAACATCATCATAATTTGTCAAGTACACCAAAATCCACCTCAATTCAGATTTACCAGAATTCAAACTGGGATGTCTGAATTCTTGCAAAACTTCCTGTCAGAAGTGGGCCAGAAAAAATAAAGATTGCAGGATTAGGGCATCAGTGGTCGAGCTTTGCAGGAAACAGTTCAATCCCTGGTATCTCCAGGTAAGGCTGGAAATAGACCTGTCTGAAACACTGGAGAGCCCTGCCAATTCGTGCGGACTCCACTGAGACAGATGGACCAATTGTCTGACTCAGTAAAAAGGTAAAAAGGTAAAGGACCCCTGAACGGTTAAGTCCAGTCAAAGATGATGACATCAGTTCAGAGTTTGAATACAGTTTAAAAAAGGAAAAAGGTATAATGCTACACAGGGACATACATAGGGATTCTGGTCCGACTGCACTAGCTACCAATGAGTTTCCAGGCCCAATTCAAAGTGCTGGTTTTGACCTAGAAAACCTTAAATGGCTCAGGACCACAGTACCTCAATAACCACCTCTTTCCATGTGAACCTACCCGGACCCTGAGATCATCTTCTGAGGCCCTCCTTCATCCTCCTTGAGAGGTCCAGAGGCTGGCAACACAAGAACGGGGCCTTCTCTGCAGTGGCTCCCTGTCCATGGACTGCTCTCCCCAGGAAAGTTTGCCTGGCGCCTTCATTAGGCACCTTTAGGCACCAGACCTTTGGCTGATTTGATTGACATCCTATGCCTTTTAAAAATGTGTTAGTGGGGTATTGGGTTGTTGTTGTTTTTATTTTGATAATGTTTTTTGTGGTTTTATATTCTGATTTTATTCTGTGAACTGCCCAGAGACCAGTGGGTATAGGGCGGTATACAAATTCAAACAAACAAACAAACAGTGTTTCACCAATATAGCAAACTGACTTTTTTCCATCATATAGTTGCATCAATTTTCCAGCTTACATGACTGACTGTTAATGGAAATTCTATGATGTCATTGCAGTTTAGCCAATAGTTGAAACAGGATGCTATTGCTAAGGACTGGTGGTGGCAATCTGTTGTTATCCTACCCCCTACCAACCCCCCCAACCCTCCATCTTTCCCCCTCATTCTAGAAACTAAGCAAATAAGGATGCAAACTTTTACGGTAACTTTTAAGAACCCCCTGATTAAACCAACATCTTTCTTTTTATTGGGCATATCATTTAAATAACAAATTCTTCTCTCTGGTGATTTAAGGAAAGCTCAAGCTTGGTTTAGACTGTGTATCTTTAAATGCCAGACGTAAACCCCCATAGGTATTGCAGTTATTTAAATTCAACGCTTCTCTGAACTTCAGAGTCATGTGAGGTTAGGAGATATGGTACCTTCTGCTGGCAGAGACTGTAAACTATCTGCAATTAACAAACGGGTCTCCTTGATTTATACGTACGGCGCTATTCGTTTGCGGACAAACCTTGTTAGTAAAAGCATTGTTCTACCCAAGCGACATATTTTAACATCAAGAGGCGGGCATCGTGGCAATAGTTCGCACCGCGATCTGCAAATTAATTCTAGCCCCGGCACTGAGGCTTGAATTCTCATTTTTCACTGTCATATGTGTGGCTTTAGTGTCAAAAGTGATGCATCTAAACCCCCTTGCTTTCCATTTGAATAGCAGGCTATCACACTGTGACATAATCAACAACCTTGAAAAATATTGAGGCATGGATTTGAATATGAGTGCATTTATGAAGCTGCTCTACCTGCTGATTAAATTTCAAGCTCGGAATCAAGCCCCATGGTGATATGGTCCCGGGCAGATACAGCTTGAAGGGAATTGAATTTTGAAATAAAGTTGGTTTTGCAGGGTACACTTAAAAGAAAAAAGAAAAAAAGAGGCTTATACTTCTAGAACAGTCATGAAGGGGGCTATTAACAAGTACGGCCCTCTTGCAGCTTTCCCACCACTTCTGATTCTTATCTTGAAATTTTCTGCTGCAAAGGTCTTCAGTAGACGACTTACAAAGGCTGTGTTCAGTTCTGTCCTTCTGGGTTAGTTCTATACCTTCCAATATTTCTCCGATGAAATTGGGACATCCTATTCAATGATGATGAAGATGATGGCGATGATTTTATTATTTATACCCCAGCCACTCTGGGTGGCTTTCAACATAAAGAAAAACATTAAAAAGCTTATTCTAAAGGTTGTATAGTTGTATAAGGTAAAGGTAAAGGGGCCCCTGACCATTATGTTCCGTCGCGGACTCTGGGTTTGCGGTACTCATCTAGCTTTATTGGCCAATGGAGCCAGCGTACAGCTTCTGGGTCATGTGGCCAGCATGACTAAGCCGCTTCTGGCGAACCAGAGCAGCACATGGAAACGCCGTTTACCTTCCCGCTGGAGTGGTACCTATTTATCTACTTGCACTTTGACTTGCTTTCGAACTGCTACTTGCACTTTGACTTGCTTTCGAACTTCGAAGAAATTAAATCGGTTATGATTCATTGGGCTAGAGATTTTGCATATAATATACAGTTATGTGAATGGATAAAACTATGGAATGAAAGTTAAAATTTACGGCCTGTACTGCGTTAAAAGAAAATGTTATGAAAATGGTATATAGATGGTATATAACACCAGGGAAGTTAGCAAGAATGTATAAAGTGTGTAATAAATGTTGGAAATGTAAAGAAAAGCAAGGGACTTTTTATCATATGTGGTGGGAATGTAAGAAGGTGAAAGGCTTCTGGGAAATGATATATAATGAATTGAAAAAAATGTTGAAATATACATTTGTTAAGAAACCAGAGGCATTTTTGTTAGGAATGGTAGGAAATGAAATAAACAGAAAAGCTTTTTTTTATACTCAGTAACAGCGGCAAGAATACTGCTAGCCCAAAAATGGAAACAAGAAGAATTACCGTCAATGGAAGAATGGAGAATGAAGTTAATGGAATACGCAGAACTTGATAAACTAACAGGAAGGATCCGAGGCCTACGAGACCACAGACTGGAGTAAATTTGTAGACTATTTGAAAAGTATTTGCGATGAACAATTAACGTTTGTAGGTTTGCAAGAGGCTCTGTGAAAATAATATTAGAAATATTGTAAAAAAGGGAATAAGAGGGAGGAGGTTTTTAACAAAAGGCAATGCTAGATTAAGAAATGCGGAAGAAGGACTAAAACGGAGGATTTGCAGAATTGCTGAGGGAACTCCAAAAAAATGAATTTGTGCAAAATTGTGTTATGTGTTTTCATATGTTTGTATTGTAAAATGAATAAAAAATAATTCAAAAAACAAACAAACATACAAATAAACAATATATTTCCTATAGCATTTGAGGGCACTCAGTCAGCAAGCTCATAATGCTTTGTGTTTCAAGGTCCCCCAAGCCACCCCTAAATAATTCACAATTCACACATAATTTTTGTTTAAGGTTTTTGGCATAATTTTGGCCACAACTTTATTAAAATACATAAATGTGAGTGGTTGCTTAGGCATTGGTTATGACTATCTGTCCCCACGCCCAGGGACAGAACTGACTTCCGGATTCCAGTGAAAGCCAGTAAGGGAAAACAATATTGGGGAGAGCATGGAGCCGGGCACAAGACCCTCATCCCCCCGCATGTTCCTGGGGGCTTACGCAGCCCTAAGCCCCATTCAGGGGTACAGACAAAAGAATGGCAAGCCCCTGGATTCCTTTAACAGAATTCCCTTGCAGTAGCAGCATGGGAGGGGCAGGCACTTACCCCTCCACCAACCAATTTTTAACCAATGCCTAACCGCCAATCGTCCTGCCAACCTAGCAGTTCAAAAGTACGTCAAAGTGCAAGTAGATAAATAGGTACTGCTCTGGCGGGAAGGTAAACGGTGTTTCCGTGCGCTGCTCTGGTTGGCCAGAGGCGGCTTAGTCATGCTGGCCACATGACCTGGAAGCTGTACGCCGGCTCTCTCGGCCAATAAAAGCGAGATGAGCACCGCAACCCCAGAGTCGGCCACAACTGGACCTAATGGTCAGGGGTCCCTTAACCTTTACCTTTAACCGCCAATCGAGGGATGCGGGTGGAGCTGTGGGTTAAACCCCAGAGCCTAGGACTTGCCAATCAGAAGGTCGGCGGTTCAAATCCCCACAATGGGGTGAGCTCCTGTTGCTTGGTCCCAGCTCCTGCCAACCTAGGAGTTCGAAAGCACGTCAAAGTGCAAGTAGATAAATAGGTACCACTCCGGCGGGAAGGTAAACAGCGTTTCCGTGCGCTGCTCTGGTTCGCCAGAAGCGGCTTAGTTATGCTCGCCACATGACCCGGAAGCTGTACGCCGGCTCCCTCAGCCAATAAAGCGAGATGAGCACCACAACCCCAGAGTCGGTCATGACTGGACCTAATGGTCAGGTGTCCCTTTACCTTTACCTTTAACCGCCAATCGAGCCCTCACGCTCGCCGACAAACCTCTCACAACTGCACCCAATTCCTCAACCCCAACAACACGGCAGTAAACCAGATGTCATAACCAGCTGGAGAGAGGTGCACTCCATCATCCCTGTAAAAAGAAAAAGCTTTGATGGTAATGTCAGGGTGCAAAATTAAGCAATCCCTCCCCAAGACTAAACCCTCTTAGCCACAGCACTATTAGTGCGCTTCCTGGTCTGCATGGCAGACAACCGCACCTCCCAAGGCAAGGACCTTCATGGCCACTGCGCTATCCACGTTCTTTCTGGCCCACTCTGTGGCAGCTGGGCCGTGGCTACCGCACCACACACGTCGCTGAAGAAATTGCGACCAAAATATTTTGAGTCCAGGGAGAGCTGCCATCAACTCATCCAAGTATTTTGAGTCCAGGGAGAGCTGCCATCAACTCATCCAAGTCCTCATGCATGTGGGATGCAAACTTAAATGCCGGGGGAAGACGGCAAATCATTTTCGCTACTTTGAGGGGTGGGGCGCTGGGAGACCACCAGCAGCACCACAAAGCTACCGCTTAATCCACTCATTCCTCTCTCTCTCTCTTGCTCGCCTACCACTTTATAGATTTCTGTCAATCAACGCCGAAGCGGACAAAAGCGGGGAGTAATTTGGAATAATTACACCCCTCGCTTATGCATGAGTTGAAAAGGATAAATATTTACAAACCGGGAGCCACTGGAGACAATGACATCTCCATTTGGCGCTCAAGAGGGAGACTTCACTTAATTTTCACTTTGCATTCCAACGAGGGCATTTTTTTTAGGGAAGAAAATGAAAGGCCTGCGTGTGCCTATTCTGCTGCAAAAATGGCAGGGGAGGAAGGGGGGGAGGGAAATATATGGTTGATTATGAACGCTCCGAGTGTATTGAAATCCATTCATAAGGTTGCAGAGATGCTATCTGAAATGTTGTTCAAGAGAGCGAATGTCTTGTTTCCTTTTGGCGGCAGACGGAGGAGGCATTTTGCATGCATAATCAGCGGGTGGCTGGTGAATGCCAGCGTTGAGACGATGCCACCTTCCCCCCTGCTCTCCCTCAGACATGCACAATCTCTCTCACTCCCTCAGGCTCGCTCTCCCCGCTCCTCCAAACCCGCCCCCCCAGGCAATAATGGACACTTTAAAAATTACTTTCAAATAAAGGGGAAGAAATGGAAACCGCCAGCTATCGCTTGCGTTTCCAGAAATGGAAGCCAGTTACCGAGTCAGCAATGATGCCAAGTTTTGGAATGGCGGGAGAAGCTTTCCCAAGTTAAGCAGTTCCCCCAAATCTAAAATAATGATCAAGTCAAAGACAGCTTTATAAATTAGCCAAGTCTATTGGAGAGGCATTGATATGCAGTTGAAAATACAGTGGTGCCCCGCAAGACGAATGCCTCGCAAGACGGAAAACTCGCTAGACGAAAGGGTTTTCCGTTTTTTGAGCTGCTTCGCAAGACGAATTTCCCTATGGGCTTGCTTCGCAAGACGAAAACGTCTTGCAAGTTTGTTTCCTTTTTCTTAACACCGTTAATACAGTTGCGACTTGACTTCGAGGAGCAACTCATAGAACGCAGTGTACATAGTAGCCTTTTTTGAGGTTTTTAAAGACTTTGGTGATTTTTGAAGCTTTTCCAAAACTTCTTTTGCAGCCATTTGGTAAGTTAAGCTTTTAAAACTTTTTTGGGGGGTTTTGGATTTTGGGTTGGGGTGTCTGGAATTCAAGGACTTGGTGTTGGGGAGGGATTTGCAAGAATCTGGAAACTGTGTGGTTTTTTCCTGCATTTTTCTGTTTTTTTGTGACCATTGGGGCACTCTGCTGTTTTTTTAAAAAAATTCTGGATTTGAATTTCTGTGTGCTGGGTGGCTGGGGGAACAGTTGGGGAGGGGTTTGCAAGAATCTGGAAGCTTGTGTTTTTTTTCCTGCATTTTTATGATTTTCTGTGACCATTGGGCCACTCTGCTGTTTTTAAAAAAAAATTCTGGGTTTGAATTTTGAAATGCTCTTTACAGTATGTGTGACTTTAAAGAGCACTTAATAAACTCTTGTTGTACCAAATTTGGCTTTGTTTGGACTTTTTTTGACCATAGGAACGCATTAATTGATTTTCAATGCATTCCTATGGGATTTTGTGCTTCGCAAGACGAAAAATTCGCTAGACGAAAAAATTCGCGGAACGAATTAATTTCGTCTTGCGAGGCACCACTGTAGAATTAAAAGGACCCATGGAAGGGATGGGAGGAAGTCAGATTCAGAGCAATCTCGATATCTGGATTTCGTACTGCTTTTTGATGTATGTTTATTTTCTCTTTTTCTTTCTCTCCTTTTGAAAATGAAATGAAAAGATTACATACAAAAAATATAAACTAGGCAAGTCTCAGAAACAAGCACCAGCCATTCCAAATTATTGTCTTTGTTGCTGTTGTTAAAACCCTAATCCTAATACCAACAATACAGTGGTACCTCGGGTTAAGTACTTAATTCATTCCGGAGATCTGTTCTTAACCTGAAACAGTTCTTAACCTGAAGCACACTTTAGCTAATGGGGCCTCCCGCTGCCGCCGCGCCACCGGAGCACAATTTCTGTTCTCATCCTGAAGCAAAGTACTTAACCCAAGGCACTATTTCTGGGTTAGCGGAGTCTGTAACCTGAAGTGTATGTAACCTGAAGCGTATGTAACCCGAGGTACCACTGTAATGTATATAGTTCTTAATGCCAATACACACACACACACACACACACTGCTTAATGCTAAAATGGGCTTCAAAGAGGTTTGCAAAGCCTAAAAACAGTTACACAAACAATAGCCATTCAAACCCACGTACCCATCTCTCATACCCACCAACACTTCTCTGATGAAATTAGGAACGTCCCATTCCATAATGATAAGTTTACTATTTATACCCCACACATCATTCTGGGCTGCCCCAGGCACTATGGGCAGTTTCCAACATAATAAGACATTAAACATTAAAAAAGGACCAACCTTCTGTATACAGGATTGCCTTCAGACTGCTCAGGGGTCGGATAATTTCATACACTCCAACATTTCTCCACTGCCAATAGGGATGTCCTACCATACCCTCCAACAGTTCTCTGATGAAAAAGGGGACGTCCTAAGGAATACGGGTCATTCCGGGATCAAATCAGAAACCAGGACGGGTTCTCTAAATTAGGGACATCCCTGGAAAATAGGGAAACTTAGAGAGTCTGATCTCCTTGCCTTTCCCTAATGGTACTTCCCGGTAGAAGTAACATGGGGGAGGCCAAAAGGTGAAGACAGCTCCTTGCAACTTCTTCTGCTGAAGGACATGTAATAAATTTAACAATAAGTAAAAGCACACTTTCCCCAAGGCAATATTCCCTGGTTAATGTAGTTTGCCAGGGCTTCTCAGTCCATAGTAAGAATATCAAATCTCTGGCATGCAAAATACAATGCCCACAGATCTTTGCATTTGGAATTTCCTGTTCGAATGAGCATTCAGGCCTGTTGAAAGCTCCAGATGTAAGCTAGAGTCTTGAAGTTATAGCCTTTGACCATGCTGAGAGCTACCTCATATATGAAGATTTTACTGCAAACTAGCTCCTCTCTCATCACACCATGGTAATGAGAGTGGTAATGAAAGTATAACCCTGGGAGGTCCTGGCAATTAACAGCTCAGTGAGAAGAAGGCATCAGCAATGGACTGTTAAGAAACCAGGTCTGCTTCTGAAAGAGAAATAAAATAGCAAGTCTGGATAGCAGAACAGGTCACACAAGACAGACTATGATTGAATGTAGGGCTTATCATTGTCAACTTCACTAATACACCTATTTGAGCTGCTTATATTAATCTGCATGTTTAAAACAGAATCAGGGGAATGTTCTTATTGTTGATGTCAGCTGGCAACATATTTTTGTAGTTGTTTTAGTATTAAGTATGAGTTTTATTAAGGGATTTTTGGGTTACAATTGCAAATATAAAAAATAGGGGGAGGAGAACCAAGGCTACAGACATGAGGAAACCTGCATGAGGCAGGTGTGCAGCTCAGGTATAAAAAGTTAAAAAGGTAAAGGACCATTGGATGGTTGTTGTTGTTGTTTAGTCGTTTAGTCGTGTCCAACTCTTCGTGATCCCATGGACCAGAGCACGCCAGGCATTTCTGTCTTCCACTGCCTCCCGCAGTTTGGGCAAACTCATGCTGGTAGCTTTGAGAACACTGTCCAACCATCTCGTCCTCTGTCGCCCCCTTCTCCTTGTGCCCTCAATCTTTCCCAACATCAGGGTCTTTTCCAGGGAGTCTTCTCTTCTCATGAGGTGGCCAAAGTATTGGAGCCTCAGCTTCAGTCCAGTCAAAGGCGACTATGGGGTTGTGGCCCTCATCTCACTTTCAAGATGAGGGAGCCAGTGTTCAACAGACAGCTTTCCAGGTCATGTGGCCAGCATGAACTAAACCACTTAGAATCATAGAATCATAGAGTTGGAAGAGACCACAAGGGCCATCGAGTCCAACCCCCTGCCAAGCAGGAAACACCATCAGAGCACTCCTGACATATGGTTGTCAAGCCTCTGCTTAAAGACCTCCAAAGAAGGAGACTCCACCACACTCCTTGGCAGCAAATTCCACTGTCGAACAGCTCTTACTGTCAGGAAGTTCTTCCTAATGTTTAGGTGGAATCTTCTTTCTTGTAGTTTGGACCCATTGCTCCGTGTCCGCTTCTCTGGAGCAGCAGAAAACAACCTTTCTCCCTCCTCTATGTGACATGTGACACTTCTGGTGCAACAGAACACCTGACAGAAACCTGAGCGCACGGAAACACCATATACCTTCCCTCTGCAGCAGTACCTATTTATCTACTTGCAGTGGTGTGCTTTCGAACTGCTAGGTTGGCAGGAGCTGAGACAGAGCAATGGGAGCACACCCGCCACATGGATTTGAACCGCCAACCTTTGGATCAGCAAGCCCAAGAGGCTCAGTGGTTTAGACCACAGCATCACCGCTGATGCTGAAGAATGGGAAGATGCCTGTGAACTTCTCTTAAGAAATAGGGAATCTAAAGAATGTGGAGTCAGTGAGATAGCAGGCCATGGGGAGTGAGTATCACCAATCAGCCACAAGTCTTTTGTTGCAGGTCTCTCATATTGCAAATGATATTTGAACTTCTGACTATAGTAGATCAACATGACAGAGTGCGTTCAGTGCTGACTCAATTGGATAGTACTCTGTGCTGAGGTCTGGTTAATAATGCAGATATATTTACTACTTTGAGAGAGGGGGAATTTGGAATGTTAAAGAAGAATTGCTGACCAACTTTGGTATGAACATGCTTTTCTGGAGTAATAAGCCAATGCCCCTTCAGTCTTCAGCTGAAATCTTAAAAGCTCCACACCAAGGATTTGCTATAGGCTTCCTATCACCACATTGTCCAGAAATAGCCACTTTGTTGAATGCAGACATACTTGTAATAGAAGTATGATCAAGACCAGGGATAGGCAAATTCGGCCCTCCAGATGTTTTGAGACTACAATTCCCATCATCCCTGACCACTGGTCCTGTTAGCTAGGGCTCATGAGAGTTGTAGTCCCAAAACATCAGGAGGGCCGAGTTTGGCCATGCCTGATCAAGACTAAAACATCATCATGCACCTTTAGCACGTCTTAATAGGGTGCCTTTTGTGGAGACATGGAAAGAAATGAGAGGATGCAGTTGAAAGCATTTATATTCCTTCACCCATACTTAGAAACTTTAAAAAGTATTTGGAATACCCTCCCCGTGGAAATTCATAGGATTCCCTAAGCATCATTTTCTGGCTCACAGGATTCCTAGACTAGCATACAATCCATCCAGAAATGCTGACAATTTCATATAACAGCACAACTTCAGCATACCCTCCAACATTTCTCCGATGAAAATAGGGACGTCCCATTCCAAAATGATAATTTTACTATTTATTCCCCGCCCATCTTACTGGGGTGGCCCAGCCACTCTGGGCAGCTTCCAACATATATAAAAACATAATAAAACAATAAACATTTAAACAAACAAACCCCTTCCCTATACTGGATTGCCTTCAGACGGCTCAGGGGCTGGTTAACTCCATAGCCTCCAACATTTCTCCAGTGAAAACAAGGACATCCTAAGGAAAACCAAGCCAGATAGATGGGTTGTTGTTGTTGTTGTTGTTGTTATTATTATTATTATTATTATTATTATTATTATTAATTTATCAAAAAAGAAAAAAATACATAAGAAAACACAAACACATATCAAAATACATACACATATCAAAAACAAAACCTCAAAAACCAAAAAACAAAGACATTCCCTAAACTTCAACTAAAATTTCACCCATGTGACTTCCCTCCACCCCAACTCAACATCCTTAAACCTTAAAAGTCCTGCAATCATTGTATCTTTTATGTATTATTATTATTATTATTATTATTATTATTATTATTATTATTGGATCATATCAGAAACCAGGACGTCTTCTCTAAATCAGGGACGTCCCTGGAAAATAGGGACACTTGGAGGGTCTGCTGCAGAGGCCGTAATTTGGCCAAAGACTTAATCTCTTGCACAGTTAACATAATGGTGAATCCAGTTTGGGGCCAAAAGAAATATAGAGAGGAAAGGGCCCATTGAGTACAAATCTCAAACTAATGGCTCAGAAAGGTAACATAATGTCATTTATATGGACCTTTTTTTATCATGTGTTATCCATGCCATACTTAATGCTGCATGACTGTTTAAGTAATTAAGGGCCTGGTGGGGACATTAACAATGTAAGCCTTTATTTGCATTTACACTAATGACTTTATAATGGAGGTTTTATTATATTAATGAACACTATTGGCAGGAAAGGTGGAGAGAAGCAAGCTGAAAAGTGAGCAGCGCAGTTTGTTAATATAGTCTCTGCGGCTGACACTGTTGACATAGGTGTTAATTTGCATGAAGGAAAACATGAGTGCTTGCAATGATCTATCATCATACGCTCAATGTACTCTGGCGTAATTGCTAAAATATAAATTTAGCCATTGTATCGAGTTTGTTTTTGAAATTGCACTGTGTACAGGAGTGTTAAATAATTGCCACCAGTCTAGAGGCCTAGTGTGGGGTTCAAGCAGAAAATGGTTTCCACTGTAGGGTGGCGCTTAGATTCCATGCCGCAAGGAAGACTTATAGGTCAATTGGAAGGCATATCTGTCTAAACAACTGAGCTTCTTGGGCTTGCTGATCAGAAGGTTGGCGGTTCAAATCCCCACTACAGGGTGAGCTCCCATTGCTGTCCCAGCTCCTGCCAACCTAGCAGTTCAAAAGCACACAAGTGCAAGTAGATAAATAGGCACCGCTGTGGCAGGAAGGTAAACAGTGTTTCTGTGCACTCTGGTTTCCATTGCTCCAGAAGCGGTTTAGTCATGCTAGCCACATGACCCAGAAAGCTGTCTGTGCACAAACGTCGGCTCCCTTGGCCTGAACGAAATGAGTGCCATAACACCATAGTTGCCTTTGTGAAATATACTCAGAGTCGAGAGTGGATTTCATGCTCTTTATTCAGCTCATAGTGGTGAGGAGGAATGGAAGTTCCCCCAGAATGTCTGCTTTATATACATTATTTACACAATGGGCCCCACGTGATTGGCTAATTCCAGGATTCTCCTGTAGGCCAATCAGGTTGCGGATTCACTTCCAACTGGAGCTGGATCGGGTGGCTTCTGTGGACCAATCAGACTGCTGCATTCTGGGTCCTATTGTTCTAGGACCAATCAGACTGCTGCATTCTGAATCCTATTGTTCTAGGACCAATCAGACTGCTGCATTCTGAATCCTATTGTTCTAGGACCAATCAGACTGCTGAATTTTGGATCCTATTCAACTCAGTACGTAGCACTTTGACTGGACTTAACCATCCAGTGGTCCTTTAACTTTTTAAATCTTTCAAACAGGGCTGAGTAAGAGTCCTCTTCAAACCCCAGAGAGTTGTCGCTGGTCTAAACCAGGGTGGGAAAACTATTCTAGCCTGATTTTGAACTAGCCCACCCTTCTGGGGACTGAATTCCAATTGTGGGTGGAGCAAAGGTCGGCACCTTTATTCCCACCTCCAATTGTCACAAACACATGTGCACCACACACACGACACATATCCTCTTTAACACACATACAGTGCGTACCTGCTGTCACACAAACACAAACCCTCCAAGTGCCCTTATTTTCCAGGTACAGTCCTGGATTTACAGAAGCTGTCCCAGTTTCTGATTTGATCCAGGAATGTCCGGCTTTTCCTTAGGACGTCTCTATTTTCATCAGATCAGAGAAATGTCGGAGGGTATGGAGTAATGTGACTCCCCCCAAGCCAAGGAGATAAGTATTTTTTGCTCCATAAGACACACTTTTTTCTTCCTAAAAGGTAAGGGGAAATGTCTGTGCATCTTATGGAGCGAATGTGTGGTCCCCGGAGCCGAATTGCCCAGGGGCAAAAAGCAGATAATGTTGTTGGGGGGTTTTGTGAAAGAGGGAAGTTTGTGTTGAAACAAAGCCGCTGATCGCAAGCGATTGGAAGCGAGATAAGCGACGCTAGCAATAAAGGAGGCTGCCTGGGAGGGGGGAGGTAAAGACAGCAAACTTGCAAGGAGAGGAGACAGGAAGGCTAAATCAATGAGGAGAGAAATTAGAAGAAAAGAAGCAGCAAAAAACTGTTCCAGCTAAGGAAAAGACACTAAGGCAAACATGAGGGAAGGGAGTGATGAAAGGAAGCAGCTGATCGGTGGGATCGGGAGAGAGATTAGTGACTCTAGCGATAAAGGAGGCTGCCTGGGAGGGGGGAGGTAAAAGCCCATGGATCCTCAGGATTTTTACATTGGGTCACCCCAAATTCAGATCACATAGCATGTCCATGGCTACAGCCTGCACCCAAAAAATCACGCACCCACTGTTGTGTGGGGCCGCAGTGGCGCAAAAACGTGGTTACAAAGCACAAAGTCACATGGATTCTCAGGATTTTGGCATTGGGCTACCCCAAACTCATGGTCAAATCACATGTCTGTGGCCACAGCATGAACCACAAAAATCATACATCCATTGTTTCGTTCAGAACTTCCCCCCCCCCTTGTTTTCCTCCTCTAAAAACTTGTTGCGTCTTATGAATCATAGAATCATAGAGTTGGAAGAGACCACAAGGGCCATCGAGTCCAACCCCCCTGCCAAGCAGGAATCACCATCAGAGCACTCCTGACATATGGTTGTCAAGCCTCTGCTAAAAGACCTCCAAAGAAGGAGACTCCACCACACTCCTTGGCAGCAAATTCCACTGTCGAACAGCTCTTACTGTCAGGAAGTTCTTCCTAATGTTTAGGTGGAATCTTCTTTCTTGTAGTTTGGATCCATTGCTCTGTGTCCGCTTCTCTGGAGGAGCAGAAAACAACCTTTCTCCCTCCTCTATGTGACATCCTTTTATATATTTGAACATGGCTATCATATCACCCCTTAACCTCCTCTTCTCCAGGCTAAACATGCCCAGCTCCCTTAGCCGTTCCTCATAAGGCATCGTTTCCAGGCCTTTGAGCATTTTGGTTGCCCTCCTCTGGACACGTTCCAGTTTGTCAGTGTCCTTCTTGAACTGTGGTGCCCAGAACTGGACACAGTACTCCCGGTGAGGTAACAAGGTATGAGCCTACCTTGTTCCAAAACATTTCCCCAGCCCCCAATTCATATAAATTAGCCATGCTCTTTAAAGATAGAACCCATGGAAGCCTATTGCCAAAATGGCATAAGGAACAGGGCCATATGGCTTCTGCATTCATTGTGCAAAATACCATCCTCCTTAGTTTCAGATGTTTCTGCAGATGTGGCTCAAAATGTCTAATTCCTTGAATCTCATCTCCTTCCCAAAACAACTGAAGCTAAGATAGTACTGCCTGGAAGGAAGGCTTCTTAGGTGCCAACGCTAGATTTACGAGTTCGCAGGTATAGCTGAACACGAGCAAGTTTGCTGCGTGAGACTTTGCTGCTTTACCTTTTGGCATCTTTATGCGAGTCAGCTGGCTCTCCTGTCAAAATTTATATCCTTCCATGCACACTCTGAACCTCAATCATAGGGGCAATCAATCTGAAGGCTGTGCAGTACAATATGGTTCTTCTTTGGTTTGTGGGACACAGGACGCCCTGTGCTGTTGCAATCCCACAGTGGCCTTCTGTCTAACGGCACTTTGTTGTGAAGTTTGGTACGGCTGTAGCAGGTCAAAAACGTAAGCAGTGGGTCCAAATGAAGACGTGAAAAGTCAGTGAAAAGAAAGATTACAAGTAGAGCATCTGCTTTTCATGCAGATGGTCCTGGGTTTAATTTCTAGTATCTCTAGTCGGGGGGAGGAGCGCCATCACCTCCCCCAAATATTTAGGGGTAGTCCGATAAAGGATTCTGGGAGGCGTTGCCTCGTCCGAAGCCTATGGAGGCTAGGGCCTAAAGCGCGCTCCTGAGCGGTGACCCCTCGGGGAGCACCTAGGGATGTGCATCTCAGGGGCTCCCCCTGTTGGTGTTAACCCCTTCCGGTTTTATCCCGGATAGTCTGATAGGACCAATGCCTAAAGCCAATACCGCTCTTACCTGTAACCAATAAAGTTGTGGCCATTTGTTGCCCATTAACCTTAAATTCTGGTGTCCGGTGTCTTTATTTATTCCAATTGGTGGGGGCGGGAATCTCCACGCAACAGAATTTTCCAATATCTTTCTTAAAACAGCGCTCAGAACTGGACACAGTATTTCAAGTGGCATCTGACCAAGGCAGAATAGAGTGGTACTATTACTTCCTTTGACATGGACACTATACTTCCATTTCTTCTTCTTTATTCTTCTCCTTTGGCGATCACTCGTAGCCAAGTAACACTGTCTTCCATGAACACGGTCTTAACAGTGAGTCCGTAAATGAATGTGGAGGCCAATTCTGGATCCACACGTCCTTCCACAGTGGGGGACATAGGTTTCTGGGTGGGAGTTGATCACGGTGAGGGTTTGCCAAGTGTGCCTTCCTCTTAGCATGTTTCTCCCTTTTGCCCTGAGTTCTTCCATGTATGCAGATGTGCTCTGACACTGAACTATATCCCTAACCTTATTTGGGCCTTACTCCCAAAGAATTGTGTGTGGGATTGCAGCTACAATGCATCCAGATGGCTCAAGCTCATGAAACACACACACACACACACACACACACACACACAATAGAAGCTGTGCAGAGGTATAAAATTGAGCTAGCAGTGCATGCCAGTGTTCAGCGGACTTCAACTTTTCAAGGTTATTTAAAGCAAATTAACAATGACAGTAATGTAATTTCTCTGGCACTATCTCTAGCCTCCCACCCACCCAGCCATTCCTTCACAGACACATCTCGCAAGAATCTTTAGAGGAGTTTAAACTGATTGCCAGGACCTCTTTTGAAATGAAGGCATTTCCCCCCATTATATATTCCCCAGCTTTCCACAGAGGTGCAGAAGAAAGAGCATTTATGTTTCCATTTAAATGCGCAGCTTATGCAGAACTATGGATGGAAAGTGACAGCATATATTTCTCAAGCCTACAAATATTTACCTTTTCTGAAACACAAAGCTCAAATTTACAACAGCGACCTGCTTCAGATAATCCTTTGAGAAAGGGAGTGGGGGGGGAGAGCTCCCTTTCCTGATTTCTTAACAAGATAAGGAGCTGGTAAAAGTGTGGGGGCGCTGCCATGCTAATTAAGGAAGTGACTAGAGCTATGAATTATAATGTTGGCTCTGAGAGGGCCAAGCAGATCCTGACGCCTAGCGACTTATTCGAGGCTCTTAAGAAAAGACTGCATCCATGAACTGGAGGCACAGCTCGCCATTCTAAAAAGGAAGCGAGCGCATTGTCTTCCCTTTGAAAAGTGTAGTAAACCACGCCAGCCAAGGGCCCCAGAAGTATTCACGTGATGACGCTCGTACACTTAGGATTTAATTAGGCTGGGTAGAAACTAAATCGATGATGGATCAAGAATAAGGATGCATTGTGTGGGGAGGAAAGAAGGACAGTGAAGGTTATGAAACACTCACTGTCTTGATCGCATTCAGTGGCGAAGGAAACCGCTCGGGCGCCTGGGGCAGCACACCCAGGGGTGGGGGTGATCTGCCCATAGGGGCGGGGCAAGGGCGGGGTGATCCACCCTGGGAGGCCTCCGGAATCTGACTGCCTCCTCCCACTCAGCTGCCCTACAGCTGGGGGGGGGGAGGCAGCAGGCAGACAGATTGGGCAGTGTAGAGCTTGCGTGTGCCCAAGCCATCACGTCTCTCCTAGGAGAGACGTGTGGCTCGGGCACACTGCAGGCCCCATGGTGAGTGTCATCCGGCATTTTGTCACCCCCATCAGTGGTGACACCCGGGGCGGCCCGCCTCTACCGCACCCTCCTACCTCCGCCCCTGACCGCATTGGCTATTAGGATAGTTAACGCCAGGGAGTTGTCAGAGAGAAAGGACATAGAAGAAGAAGAGGAGGAGGAGGAGGAGTTTGGACTTGATATCCCGCCTTTCACTCCCCTTAAGGAGTCTCAAAGCGGCTAACAATCTCCTTTCCCTCCCCCCCCCCACAACAAACACTCTGTGAGGTGAGTGGGGCTGAGAGACTTCAGAGAAGTGTGACTGGCCCAAGGTCACCCAGCAGCTGCATGTGGAGGAGCAGGGAAGCGAACACGGTTCACCAGATGACAAGTCTACTGCTCTTAACCACTACACCACACTGGTGCAGCCTTGCACTGAGTCAGACTATTGGTGAAGAAGAAGAAAAAGAGTTTGGACTTGATATCCCATCTTCCACTCCCCTTAAGGAGTCTCAAAGCGGCTAACATTTATATACTGCCCATCATAAGATCTCAGGGCAGTTCACAGAATAAAATACAGGATAAAGACAAGTAAATAATGAAAAGCAAAAAAGCAAAAACAATAACCCCCTTTTTCCCTGTGGAAGAGGAACGTTTTCACCCGGCTCCTAAAATATATACAATGAAGGCACCAGGCGAATTTCCCAGGAAAAGTGTTGCACAAACAGAGAAGGCACACAAAGAAGGGCCTCAGATGATGGACGCAGAGTCTGGGACGGTTTATATGGGGAAAGGTGGTTCTTCAGGTATTGCAGTCCTGAGCTGTTGATTATGTAGCTTAGGCTAAGTGATAATGAGTATTCTGATGTCACCTGGTGAGTTTTATGGCTGAGTTTCAAACACGGTTCTCTCTGCTCCACGCCCTTGATAAAAAAAACAAACCTTGCGCTGCGCTGGCAGTAACCTTTGAAACAGCAGCAAAGTCACCGATGAGGAAATATGCAACACATTGTCCAGGCATTTATCAGAAGAGAGGCACTGCGATGTTTGGAAATGAACTAGATAACCATATTTTAGCATACATTTAAACATTCGAGTTTTGCACCCCATGAATACCATCGCAGTTTGTCTAAATATATCTACTACATTCTCCCACGTTTGAAAACACTGGGCGTTCCCCTACTTTTAAAATTGCAGCTAGGTGTCAAAACGCATTTTAAAACTATTTCTTCCATAGGTAAGTTGTAAAATCAGTTGCAGGTATAAATATTCATGCGTACAACATTTCACAGATAAAAAAAAAAACCAAACATGTTGGATCGTCCTTGGTTTACATCTGCACAAACAGTGTGCTAAGCAACTGCAGAAAGGTAGGGATGCAAATGAGCCCATCACTTCTGATTAAAGCTACATTTGCCTTTATGTTAAAAGCGAGATCTTGCGAGGAGGAAAGCTGTACCCAATTTGTTTTAAAAAAGTGCAGCATGGGAGCTTGAAGAGGAGCAAAGTACTTCTCCGTGTTACTAAACCCATGATATCTGCTGGAGAGTTTTAAGTTTTTCATAAACGCAACTGACAGCATTGCCTGAGGTTATTGCTGTTGGTGGCCATCTTGATGAAATAAAACTGCTGCCTTCAGTGGCCCAGACAGTATATCTTCTACTTTGCTTTGGCTGCATGGCTGCCCTGGTAATAACCTTGGAAACAAATATAATTGTTAAAAAACACCACCACCCAACCAGAGGGCTTAGTTATGACCATCATAGCTCAGCCAGGATAGAAAAACAGGACTGTACAACATGTTTTACACACATACACGGACTGTAAACAAAGGCATGAATTTATCCCCAGGGCTAGAAACATTTGCCGCTGTATACAAGTTGTTTTCGCATATGATGATATCCACAAAGATCCCAGTTTGGCATTCCATTCCTGCTGCTCTGTGATAAGTACGCAGGTTTGGATAAGATAACAGAACAGACTTGGTTGCAAATATGGAATGCACTACGTAATTAAGCAGAACTCCCAACAAACAAAGGCAAGAGAACAGCCAATTACATACCCTCCAACATTTATCCGATGACAAAAGGGACATCCTATTCCATGCCCCCCATCATTTCTCCGATGAAAATAGGGACGTCCAAAGGAAAAGCGGGACATTCCTGGATCAAATCAGAAACCAGCATGGTTTCTGTAAAAACTTGGGGCTGTCCCTGGAAAATAGGGACACCTGGAGGGTCTGCGATTGTGCAACCCAAGCTTTATAGTAACCTGGCCTGTGTAATGCAGACAGAGAGGCACACCTGGAACTGGCAAGGGATTAGAACAGGGGTCAGCAAACTTTTTCAGTAGGGGGCTGGTTCACTGTCCCTCAGACCTTGTGGGGGGCCGAACTATATTTTTTTTGGGGGGGTGAACGAATTCCTATGCCCCACAAATAACCCAGAGATGCATTTTAAATAAAAGGACACATTCTACTCATGTAAAAACACACTGATTCCCAGACCATCCGCGGGCCGGATTTAGAAGGCAATTGGGCCAGATCCAGCCCCCGGGCCTTAGTTTGCCTACCCATGGATTAGAAGGTTTACAGAACACAAGTCATGTGCTATGTTTAAAACCTCTGCTCAAAATGCAAAAAGACCAAACTTTATTGCTCCGTATGAAGATCGTAATTAGAGTTACCCCCACAGATACCAACCCGTGAGGAACTAAAAGTGAATTTGTGGGTTCTCCTTCAAGACTAACCATCTGAGAAATTACCAAAACTTTCTGACAGTAAGAGCTGTTGACAGTGGAACAGTATCCCTTGGAAGTTATGGACTCTCCTTCCTTGGAGGTTCTTAAGCAGAGGTTGGATGGCTATTTGTCATGGATGCTTTAGCTGAAATTCCTGCATTTCAGGGGATTTGACTAGATAACCCTTGGGTACCTTCCATTCTACGATTCTTTGATGCCCTTCAGATGATGTTGGATTTCATCTTCCACCAGCTCCAACCAGCAATGTTTCGGAATGGTGGGAGTTCTCCAGTTTTATCTGGAGAACAACAGGTTGGGGAAAGCTGGTCATCACTGACTGACAGCAACTCATTGTGTATCCCAGGGATAAAACCTGGGACCTTCTGGTTGTGCTTTATGACTCAGCTGTGTCCCTATTTAAGCTTTGGGGGAGAACACATACTCCCTCCAACACTTGTCGCTGGATTTAAGCTAATGCACCATTCAAAGTGAATTGGAAATTGCTGTCCCATTTAAAAGAAGCCTGATTTATAGCAAGTAACAGTTACAGCAAAAGAGAACTAGAAACGCAACCAGCTGATCAATCACAATTAAGAAGAACATTCCTTGCTAAAGTAAATCCGAAATGAAGAGAGCATGCAAGGGGGGAAAGACAGGGAGCAGTGGGGTCACTCTTTAGACATTGGAGGATAGAAAGAAGTATTCAAGATAGAAAGGGAAATTGTATGCTTCATGGAAGATGTCAGATAGTTAACTTCAGAGCTTTTCCTGTTGGGGCTAAATCTGACTCCAATAGATGAGACTTTGCAACATGGATTGGGGACCAATGCCCTCCAGCTGATGTTGGACTCCTCCAACTCCCATTAGCCCTAGCTTGCATAGCCACGGGGAGTGGGGAGCGCTGTGGTCTAAACCACTGAGCCTCTTCGGCTTGCTGATCAGAAGGTTGACGGTTCAAATCCGCACGACAGAGTGAGCTCCCGTTGCTCTGTCCCAGCTCCTGCCAACCTAGCAGTTCGAAAGCACACCAGTGCAAGTAGATAAATAGGTACCGCTCTGGTGGGAAGGTAAATGGCGTTTCCGTGTGCTCTGGCTTCCGTCACAGTGTTCCGTTGTGCCAGAAGCAGTTTAGTCCTGCTGGCCACATGACCCAGAAAGCTATCTGTGGACAAACGCTGGCTCTCTCGGCCTAAAAGTGAGATGAGCGCCGCAACCCCATAGTCACCTTTGACTGCACTTCACTGTAAAGCGGTCCTTTACAGTGCATGGCCTTTACTTGCATGGCCATGGTCATCAGATGATTCCAACAACAATGAGGGTGGGGCCCTTCAGCTATTGCTAGATTATCACTCCCATCATCTCCAAGACTTCTGGAGGGCCACAGGTTTCCCATCCTTGCCATAGATCATTTGGACCACTTGGAGCTCAGGGTGGCGCTGTGGGTTAAACCACAGAGCCTAGGACTTGCTGATCAGAAGGTCGGCGGTTTGAACCCCCGTGACGGGGTGAGCTCCCGTTGCTCTGTTCCTGCTCCTGCCAACCTAGCAGTTCGAAAGCACGTCAAAGTGCAAGTAGATAAATAGGTACCGCTCCAGCAGGAAGGTATACACCGTTTCCGTGCACTGCTCTGGTTCGCCAGAAGCGAGATGAGCGCCACAACCTCAGAGTCGGCCATGATTGGACCTAATACTCAAGGGTCCTTTAAAACGGGATTGGAAACATTCATGGAGGAGAGATCCAGCAATGGCTAGTAGGTGTGCTGGTCCCGGGGGGAGGTTACCGTGGGGCGAGGTCCAGGACCTGAGTCGAGGGTCGGCAGACAGTCCTCCACGGGTGAAGCGGGGTCCAAAGTGAGGAGCCGGGCAAGGACAGGAACTCTGGAGGAACAAGACTGGGTGCTGGCCGAAACAGCTCTTCAACGACGTTGCTCCCGCAACCTGGGACCGTGCTGACTTTATCTTCTCTGAGGCCAGGGGCGGTCCCGGCCCCCAGGAGACCCGCCTCTCCTGGCCTTAAGGCGAGCACTCCTCCTGGGAGAAACCAGTTCCCTCCGCCTCTCTGCCCTGAGCCTCTGCAGCTCAGGAGAGGCTGGAGGGTTACTGGACCCAGGGGGAGACTCACCTTCCCCTGACAGGGCTGGGAGAGGTGCACCTGCAAGCACTGTGTCCTCAACCACCTCCGGAGCCAGAGTGGATTCACCTGGTGCCTGCTCCTGAGGATCCGGCACAGGTGCAGGCGCTTCAGAAACAAGGCCCTGCCCCAGTTCAGCCGGCCCTGGAGGCGGGGACTCCTGTGCAGGCTGGGATTCCTCCAGTTCAGCCTCTGAATCAGATTCCCAGGCCATCACAGTAGGCATGATGGCTCAGGGGTGGCACAACCCGTTTCACTGCCTGAGGCAAAACAAAAAGCTCCTCTTCACCACCAAAGCCTCCCTTCGCTGGGTCACATAGCAGCGCCCGCAACACAGAAAAGGCAGGTTCCAGCAAAATCTCATGAAATCTCATGGAACTTTTGCAAGTTCTCATGGTGGTCTTGAAGGATCTTGCAGGACGCACAATATCTTGTGACATTTTGGTGAGATCATGATGGAAGCCACTGCTGCCACTTCTCCACCTTATGGGAGGGTGGGCCCTGATGATTAAATGGAGCATCCATGTTCAGAAGCAAAATACTATCAGTTTTAATCCCTAGAACCAGACGATACTCTCCATCCCTTAAATAAATGATACGTAGTAGCTAAAAGTCTGTCTATAAGACAGGTTATTCGTAATAAGCACTGTACATTAATTATACGTTTTACCACTCGGTTTTGATTGTTTATTCTTATTATTTTCTCATGGTGCATTTGCTTGTATGTTAAAAGCATTAATTAATGTGACACAAGAGATGCATTAGGCCAAAAATGCCACTCCCTGATATGATAGCAACATCATTTTTGTATCCAATTCATCCTAGGCGATTTTTCCTTTTTCTTTGGCAAAACTGGGACACATTTTTCTTCTAACAAACATACACTTATACCAAAATTTCAAGCCCTTTCTCTTTCAGAGATCAACCACTAGTATTTATATTCCAGTTTTTTAAAACATTATCTCTTTCTAGTAGTTTGCTTCTATTCTAATCAGTTGAAAGTGCAACAAATGGTGCCCCCCCCTTTCATTGAAGAAACATAAGCCACATTATTGGCAATTAAGATAAAAAGCAGTATATAAAGCTTAAACTGACTCAACAAATCCAGAAGGCTCTGCAGATCCTCTATGCCTCTGCAAGCTAATTTAGATAAGCAGGATAACCTTTGCTAGAAGTCAGCTGCAAGTCCAAAGAGTATTTGAAATTTCAACATAAATAGAGCAGAACCACAAAAAAAGCCTTGAATGTACTAGTCATGCTTAAAATGTGCTCGTTTGAAGGCTCACAATGTTATTCCTTTGAGCATGTTGGGTTGTGGCTCAGCTACTGCATCCAATCAGTGCAAGGATTTCCACTTCTACAGTGGGATTTTCCCAATTCTCCTCTCCACATATCCCCTAACTCCAGATCTGCTCTTGAGGTTTTGGGAACCCCTAGAACACACTGGATGGGAGTATGGTGGGAAGAGCAGGAGAGAGGGATAATATTCTGCTGTGGAAGGAGAAACCGTTGTGCTGATGGAAAGTTCATTTAATGCTATGTGGAATACAACCCTCTGTTATGAAGATGATTTGAGAGCCAGTGAGATGTAGTGGTTAGAGCAGCGGTTCTCAACCTGTGGGTCCCCAGATGTTGTTGGACTACAACTCCCATAGCTAGGGATGATGGGAGTTGTAGTCCAACAACATCTGGGGACCCACAGGTTGAGAACCACTGGGTTAGAGCGTTGGACTAGGACCTTGGGAGACTGGAGTTCAAATCCCCTCATGGCTATGCAGCTCCCTGGGTGACCTTGGGCCAGTCATTGCCTCTCAGTCTAGCCTACCTCACAGGGTCGTTGTGTGGATTAAACAAGGAGGGGGAGAACCATATATACCACCTTGTGCTCCTTGGAGAAAAAGGTGGGGTATGAATGAAATAAAGCTTGATAAAAATCAAATACATAGAGAGACTCATTTACTATGAGTCTACCGTGGTACCTTGGATTACGAACTTAATCTGTTCCGGAAGTCCGTTCTTAAAACAAGGCATGCTTTCCTATAGCGGGGGGCGGGGGGACTCAATTTACAAATGGAACACACTCAACAGCAAAACATGTTCTGCTTCCAAGGCAAAGTTCCCAAACCAAAACACCTACTTCCAGGTTTACAGCATTCCTAATCCAAGTTGTTCATAAACTAAGGTAAAGGTAAAGGACCCCTGACAGTTAAGTCCAGTCGCGAATGACTCTAGGGTTGCGGCACTCATCTCGCTTTACTGGCCGAGGGAGCCGGCGTTTGTCCGCAGACAGTTTTTCCGGGTCATGTGGCCAGCATGACTAAGCCGCTTCTGGCGAAACCAGAGCAGCACACGGAAATGCTGTTTGCCTTCCCGCCGGAGCGTTACCTATTTATCTACTTGCAATTTGACGTGCTTTCGAACTGCTAGGTTGGCAGGAGCAGAGATCAAGGAACGGGAGCTCACCCCGTTGCAGGGATTCAAACCACCGACCTTTCGATCTGTAAGCCCAAGGCTCAGTGGTTTAGACCACAGCGCCACTCATAAACTAAGCTGTTCTTAAACCAAGGTACCACTGTATGTGTAAAATCTACTGAAGCTAATGGCAGAACACATATTTAGCAAGCAGAACGCCCCAGGTTCAATTTTGGCCATTGCCAAGTAGTCATGCACAGGTTCCCTGTCTGAAAACCTGGACAGCTCCAGCCAGTCAGAAGAGACAATACTGGTCTATGTGAATCAATGGTCTGATTCAGTGTAAGGCAGTCTCATATGCCCCTAAGCTATTGGATAACTAAAGCAGGCTATCCTGTAGCAAACACATTCTTGGTGGATGCTTCTTTGACCTGGGGATGAACAGTTAAACACAACACTGCTTGGGGAATGAAACCTTAATATTTGGAGGAGTGGTCATTGTTGAAGAAAGAATAGGAAAATCGCAGCTAAGACTGACTGACACCCTTCTTTGGAAATTAAACCAATGTCCAGACTTCAACATTCAAAAACTTAACTTGCAGAAACTTATAGACGAATTAAAACATATTATTTACAGCTACAGGCTCATCCAAGCATGGGCTTACAGTCTCTTCTTCTAACTTCCAAACAACGGTATTTTCCTCTCTTTCCAGAGCTCAGCCTTCAGCCTTCTGTATCTCAATGAAGCCATGCCTTGCAGCTCCTATGAGAGATTTCCACTTTTACCTTCTCCTGCAATTTCACTCTCTTCCTTTCAAGCAGAGATGAATCACTCCAACACTCGAGCTGGGACAGAGCAATGGGAGCTCACCCCATTGTGTGGATTTGAACTGCCAAGCTTCTGATCAGCAAGCCCAAGAGGCTCAGTGGTTTAGACCACAGCGCCACCCACTCCCACTGTTATGAAGAGGGGAAGGTGGGAGATTGTAGGGAAGTCAGTATGGGGCAGCCCCAATGGCAGAGCCAATTGGATGCTCCCGCCACTGTGTCCACACCAACTTCTGATCAACAGGCCCAAGAGGCTCAGTGGTTTAGACCACAGTGCCACCCATGTCCTGCATACACCCCTCATCTCCCCTTAGCTATGAGCTGCCTGTGGAATGGGAAGCTAACAGAAGCAGTCCATGTAGTTTTCTTGTGTTTGCTTGGATCATTACTGTACCACCCACCCACCCACCCCCTCCTTCTGCTGCACCACTGATGTGCAAGGAAACATCTCCTTGCCGGCATTTCATTAAAAGTTGTTCTGTGATCAACAACACTGACTCCATCTCATTATCTTATGAAATATTAGGACGTGTGACTGGATGCAGCTGAAAGCCATTTCCCCTTCCGAATATGGCTCCAAGTGGCAATGAGGCAAATCCCATCTTGATTATCTTTGTCGGAACAATGTTCTCCGGCGAGGTAATGTCAGAAGCAGTATGTTGCCTGCTAGATCTACTCCATGAATCACCAAAATAGGTACGGCGTAGCATATGGATATATCATTTCCCGGAGGAATGTACCTGATAGCGCTGAATGCAAATTAAATTCCGCCTTGCTGCTTCAGGTACGCAGCCAGCATAGGGACTGTGCTAGACCACAGGTTTTGCAAGGAGAAGATCCCAGTTCAGTCACAGGGAATCTCCAGTGGAAAGGCACTCAGGAAGCAAAGCTGGTGAACACCTCTGCCTAAGACCTTATACTGATTCAGACAATTGGTCTATTTAGTCCAGGATTGTCTAGTGAAGGAATAAGGAACCTTAGACCCAGGGGCAAATGTGGTCCTCCAATTCTCAAGACTCTCTCTCTCTTTTTTTAAGAAATATTTATTAAGATTTTACAAAAAAACAGATATACAAAAACACATAATAAAAAACAAGAAAAAATAAGAGTAAACACACACAAAAAATACAAAAAATTAAAAACAATTCTTTTTCATAATTTAAAACTCATTTGCTTGTTTCTTTGACTTCCTCACAACTCCCCTTCTTGTATTCCCATTTAATCAAATCAGCAAATCCTTACCCTCTTTCATTTATCTTATCTCTATAACTTAACATTTTATAACTCAGTATTTTCATCCATTATCAATTCATTTTTGCATATTCTTATTAACTTTGTTACTAATACCAGTTATTTCCAATCCAACACCATTTTAGTTATTTTTTTTTACCTATTTACGCCCTTCTTCCATATTCTTAAAGCATTACAGCTGCAAACCACTTAATTTCTATCCAACATCATTCTAACATTCATTAATTTTGCAATATTTCTGTAGATAGTCTTTAAATTTCTTCCAATCTTCTTCCACCGCCTCTTCTCCCTGGTCCCGGATTCTGCCAGTCATTTCTGCCAATCCCATATAGTCCATCATCTTCATCTGCCATTCTTCCAAAGTGGGTAAATCTTGTGTCTTCCAATACAACAGCAAGTACAACAGTATTCTTGCTGCTGTTGTACATAAAGAAAGTTCTGTCCTTCTTTGGCACCAATTGGCCGACAATGCCCAGAAGAAAGGCCTCTGGTTTCTTCAGGAAGGTATATTTAAATACCTTTTTCATTTCATTATAGATCATTTCCCAGAAAGCCTTAATTCTTGGGCACGTCCACCAAAGGTGAAAGAATGTACCTTCAGTTTCTTTACATTTCCAACATTTATTATCGGGCAAATGATATATTTTTGCAAGCTTGACTGGTGTCATGTACCACCTGTATATCATTTTCATAATATTCTCTCTTAAGGCATTACATGCCGTAAATTTCATACCTGTGGTCCACAACTGTTCCCAGTCAGCAAACATAATGTTATGTCCGACATCTTGTGCCCATTTAATCATAGCAGATTTCACCGTTTCATCCTGAGCATTCAATTTCAACAGCAATTCTCAAGACTCTCCCCAGACCACACTCCTGGCCAGGCTAAGCAGAAAACTGGTCAATGGCAGGTATCTACAACACCACTGAGTAGCCACAGGGAAAGTGCTTGAACCTAATAAAATAATAATAATAATAATAATAATAATAATAATAATAATAATAATAATAATAATTTAATAATAATAATTTAATAATTATTATAATAAAATTTGGAAATGATATTATTATTATTTATTTGTACCCCGCCCATCTAGCTGGATTTCCCCAGCCACTCAGGGCAGCTTCCAACAAAGATTAAAAATACATTAAAATGTCACACATGAGGTCGCCCAGTCTGTTATGAACTTTCCCCTTCCCATCAGCCAAGTAGGATCTCTGTGTGTTGAGCACCTACATGAAAGTCAACATTTCACAAGAGGGAGAGGAAAGCCTTACCTTGAAGTTAATGCTCTGACCATGATGTAGAACGTGCAGAGAGTAATGGCAGCTTTCCGCTGAAACTGGGGGACTGAAGGGCAAGCAAGATTGTTTATGAAGTGGGAGAGGTTGTCTACACATCTCATCTGGTCCTTGAAGTCTACATAATCAGAGGACCTCCTCAGCCTTCTCTGGTCTCCTGCATACCGTAATTGAGACAGTAATGTAATCAAAACAAGCTTCACATAGTTGCATCACTGCTTTCAGTGTGGTAAGAGCTTGAGAGAAAAGAAAATATCTCAAGCTTTTTCTACGGTTACTTCCAGAACTTTTCAGTCATACACTACGCTACTGAACCAGAACATGGGCAGCTGTTAAGCAGATGTGCTCTAAGAAGATTCATATCTTTGGGAGGGAGCACCAGAAAAGGAGCACAGTGGAAGTGTCACAATCACCTTGATCAGGGGATAATTACCCTCAAACAAAGATGTTGATGTCAGGGAGAGGTGCACGAACATTTGTAGGATCACTGTGGTATCGTAAAGCATTTAAGCAACAGGAGGTGACAGGTGCTAACATTTCTGGATGATTATAACATGCCTCAGGTAGTAGTGTAAAGTATCTTGACAAGAGATTCAGTTTGAGATTTTCCGAAACCTGTTATGTCTGTCAGCCTCTAGTGATTTTAATCAGCAGAGAATGGACTGTTTGGTGTGGTTTACAAAAGACCTTGCTTCTTGCGAGCAGAGAGATGGAACAGCTGTCAATCAGAACTCCTAGGTCTTCTGTGAAGTATCAATCAATAGTACAGTTTGGGCTTCATTTTGTTCTGCCCAGTAGGAATGTAAGTTGCAACTTACAAAGCCCCCTGGTACCCTGCTGGGCCATCCTTATTGTTCCTCCAGACCAGCACAAAGGAATCTTTGCTCATTATTCCCATAAGCATCGGGACACAGACTGCAAAGGTTCTGAGATGCAGGGAACCACTTCTTGGGTTTTTCCACACTACAGGCAAAGTTGTTTACAGGCATTCCCTCTGATACGGAAGGGGGGGGCATGTCTTCTTCACCTTCTTCTTCGCTACAATATATCAATTTATTTCCAATTGTCAATGTCAAAAGGGACTAAAATCTATAAAATTCATAGAAAATCAACGTGCCAATTTGCTCAATTTCTCTAGGACTCCATCACACCTCCCCTGTCCTCCATAATCCCCCAAGCAAGGTGTCAAGACCCTAATCCTGTCAAATCACTCTGCCAAGCCTTTCCTCCAGGAAATGCCAGTACATGGACCATTGTCTTCTCATCAGGATGTGCTTATCTGCGCATATCTCCAGTTCTGCATATTCCCCCCTCCCTCCTCCATATGTTAATCCTGTGTAACCCAACCTCTTCTTAATGTATTCATGATGTAATCTGTGTAACCCAACCTCTCTTTAATGTATTCATGATGTAACTGGGATGTATCTTGCACTGTATTCTGGGACATGGAGGGAAGTTTCAAAAGTTTATGTCACCCCTTTCTCGCTGTTCAATCTCGCCTTGAACCTGTTGCGCAATAAACTTGGATCTTCTGCAACTTGCTCCTGTCTCCGGCTGAGCTCATTTTTCCTCCGCAGGGACCCGCGGACTTAGTCCGACGAGCTGGGTGGCAGAGCAGCCTCACACCCAGATTTTTACCGTAACACCTCAAGCAATGGAAACCTGGGAATTGTAGTTGCAAGAGGGGGTTGGTAGGGTTTCTTAATAGTCTCGGCACATCATCAAAATACAGTTCCCAGGATTCTTTGAGAACATAAGAAGAGCCTACTGGATCAGGCCAGTGGCTTATCTAGTCTGTCATCCTGTTCTCACAGTGGTCAACCAGATGCCTGAGTCCTCCAGCAGGACCCAAGCCCAAGAGTACTCTCTTTTCCTTTGGTTTCCAGCAACTGGCATTCAGAAGCATTACTGCTTCTGACCACCATGAAAGTTAAAGTACAGTCATACCTCATGTTGCGAACGCAGCAGCTTACGTCTTTTCAGGTCGCGTCCCGCGGCAACCCGGAAGTACCGGAAAGGGTTACTTCCAGGTTTCACCACTCGCGCATGCGCAGACACACAAAATGATGTCACGCGCATGCGTGGAAGTGGCAAATTGTGACCTGCGCATGCGCAGACACACAGACGCAGGTTGCGTTCTGTTCAGGTTGCGAACAGGGCTCCGGAACAGATCCCGTTTGCAACCAGAAGTACCACTGTATACAAAACAGGTTTATGTTTATAGTATACAGTAGATACATTTGCAGGATCTTGTTTCCTGGGGAAAAAATTTCAGCAGTGTGTTCCCAAAACATAGACCTTTTCAGGGTGCAAAATGAGAATTAGAAGAAAGGCAGTTGCCAAAAATGTATAAAACTGGGTCAAATACATGTTGGAAATGCAGAGAAAAAGAAGGGACTTTTTATCATATGTGGTGGGAATGTAGAGAAGTTTTAAAAAATTGGAAATGATATATAATGAATTGAAAAAATGTTAAAAATGACATTTGTAAAAAAACAACAACAACCAGAAGCATTTTTGTTGGGGATTGTAGGACAAGACCTGCCAAGGAAAACAAAGAATTTATTTACGTATGCTTGGTAGCACAAGGATGGAAGAATGAGGAAATTGCAATGAAAGAGCAGTGGCAAGAAAAATTGATGAGCTATGCAGAGCTGGCTAAATTGACATACAAATTGCGGGACAAGGGACAACTGTGACTTTAAGGAAGAATGGGAGCTTTTTACAAATTATCTAAAGAGACAACAAAATGAACTGGACTCCTTGGCAGGTTTTGAATAAACATACACAAATATATTGGTTGATAACATGTTAGATAGATAGTGTAAGGGTATGTACAATTTTATAACATGCAGAGAATAATATGTCCTGAGAAATCAGAGAGAGGAGCTGAGGGAAGTCTCGGGGGGGGGGGGGGAGGGAAGGATGGAAGCGAGGGGAGAGAGGGGGAAAATAATGTATGCGATTATATGGTTTGATAATTTGTTATGTTGAAATTGCTAATAAAAATATTTTTTTAAAAAGAAGAAAGGCAGTTGCCTCTGTAGGTCCACCCACCAACTCTTGAGTTAATCAAATGAGCCCCTTGCACCCAGTAGTGTAATGGAATAGTAGCAAGGAGGTGCACAACTCCAGAACATTTTTCACACGGGATGGATGATGCCATATCCTTGGAAATGTAAAGTGAAAGAAGGTTCTTTTTATCATATGTGGTGGTCTTGTAGTAAGGTTAAGGCTTACTGTGAAATGATATACAGTGGTACCTCGGGTTACATATGCTTCAGGTTACATACGCTTCAGGTAACCCAGAAATAGTACCTCGGGTTAAGAACTTTGCTTCAGGACGAGAACAGACATCACACAAGCATTGGGAGGCCCCATTAGCTAAAGTGGTGCTTCAGGTTAAGAACAGTTTCAGGTTAAGAACGGACCTCCAGAATGAATTAAGTACATAACCAGAGGTACCACTGTATAATGAAAAGCAAAGGATGTTTAAAATAACATTTGTAAAAAAGAAACCCAGTAGCCTTTCTTCTGGGAATTACAGGGATAGAACTATCAATATTACACTGGTACCTCAGGTTACATACGCTTCAGGTTACAGACTCCACTAACCCAGAAATAGTGCTTCAGGTTAAGAACTTTGCTTCAGGATGAGAACAGAAATCGTGCTCCGGTGGCGCGGCAGCAGCAGGAGGCCCCATTAGTTAAAGTGGTGCTTAAGGTTAAGAACAGTTTCAGGTTAAGTACGGACCTCTGGAACAAATTAAGTACTTAACCTGAGGTACCACTATATATAGAAATTTATTCATGTACATGACTACAGCGGCAATATTGTTACTTTCCCAAAAATAGAAAGAAGAAAAAGTCCCAGGAAAAGAAGAATGGATACAAAAACTTACGGAATATGCAGAAATGGCAAATTTACCAGAAGAATAAGAACTCAAGATAACAAACTTTTTATAAAAGGATGGAAATAGTTTACTGAATATTTACACATAATTTGTAAACAGATAAAAACACTGGCAGGATTATTGTAATAGCTTGCTGCTATATAAGAGTATATATAAAAAGAAGATAAATAAACGAGTAAGTGAAGTGGATATGCAGAAGATATTAAAAATAAATTTAAGAAACTGCAGAAAGAGGGAGAAGGAAGTCAAGTTTTAAAATGTCAACATGAATGTAAAATCACTGAAATGTATATATCTGAAAAGCATAAATAAAATTTAAATAGATGATGCCATATGCTGGAGCAGACTTTCCCAGCATTGTTAGTTGGAGGGGTTAGAGGACAGGTCTGGTCCAGCATATGATCTCCTTTCCCTAAATCTGTTTATTTCCAGCTTACAAGTTTTTAATATCAATCAGACAGCTGTTGGCTGATCAGGGATTTGAAGCCAGGTCTCCCCAGCCAACGTCCAACTATTGCACCAGCAATTTTATATAATGTATTTTTTATTTTATTTTTTAAAAATGTATTTTTTCCATGTGACAAATGTATCACACAAAAATGGGGTTGGCGAGGGGCAAATTTTAACGCGGCAAAAGTCATCAAAGTGCATTGCCAAGTTGTTTAAACACCCCATTATTGGGCTTGTGCTAATTTAATTGCAAAATGGAGAAAACAAACAACCGATGAAAAAAGCATTAGCAAATTGCCTTTGACCGTGTATGCAGATGCTCAGGCATTCAGATTAAATGAGAATTGCAATTAACAAGAGTGGATTTGATAACTGACGGCTCAATTTGAAGTGCCTCTCAAAATCCTTTTGTACACAAACACACACACACATGCCTTTCAATCCTGCTAGATTTTTGATGGAATATATGCATTGCCCTTTCTCACTTGCATCAAGAAGTCTCAACCCTTGAGAAAGCCTTTATATACAAAGCACAGGAGAATCTGCTTTGTATAGAGAAGACTCAGTCCCCAGCGTCTCCATGTAGGGCTAAGAAAATCTTTTGAATCCTAGAGAGCTTCTGCCAGCCAATGAAGGCAAAACTGAGCCAGATGGAAAAAAGGTCTGACTCTACAGAAGTGTCCTTCCTAAGTGTTGTGTAACTGTCCAGGGAGTAAAAGCTGCAACACAGGGCCGGCTCTACCGTTAGGCAGACCGAAGTGTCTGTCTCAGGCAGCTGAATTTGGGTGCCATGAATGGGCAACAAATTATTGGTTTTATAGATTACTATTGTTGAATTTTTACTGCCAAGAAGAGGCACTTATGGTAGGAATTTCTGCTCCAGGTGCCGAAATAACTTGGTTAGCCTCGAGTCTCATGCACCCAGGGCTGGTCCAAGATATTTTGCTAAATGAGACCAAGAAGCAGATGGGGCCTACCTTCAAATCCTAGCACCTCACCTTTAAGACTTAGGCCAGCTCTGCAAAACATGTAAACCACCAAGCCAAATGCATCCTATCAGCTGTGTATGACTGCCAGCTCAGAGTCTCAGTAAACTTCCTGGTTTTGCTAAGGATTGCAATAAATTGAGGGAGGGGGAGGGGAGCTCTCAAGCACAGAAGAGGGCATACTATATGGCTGGTAACATTCAGTAAATTAGATTGCAGTTGGATTGGCCTAGGTCCGTCGGTGCAGGTTTCTACACCATAAACATTGGCACGAGCCACTGCCCTTCTAGAAGCAGGAATGGTTGGGTATGGGAGAAAATTGCCCCTGCCCTGGAATTTCTGAAAAAACCCCTCCCATTATAGTGATAGATGTTATATCTAGCTGTATAATAATGTGTGGAAGTGTAACTACTTATAATTAGTGCACTATATTATATCTTTATTTTTTACTTTTTTATTTGCGCGTTCTCTCTCTCTCTCTTTTCTCTCTTTATTTCCTATAATTGAAATCCTCTTAGTATAATATTAATAAATAAATAAAAATCAGATATGGGGCCATGGTTCTAAACTAGTGTCCCATCTGCACTATATTCCAAAAGCAGTATCATAGCATTTTAAACAGTCCTGGGAGCTGTAGTCTGTTAAGGGTGCTGAGAAATGTTAGGAGAACCCCTATTCCTCCCACAGAGCTACGGTTCCTAGAGTTCACTGGGAAAAGGGATTGACAGTTCAAACACTCTGGGAATTGAAGTTCTGTTAAGGCCTTAGGGTTCACTGAACAACTCTCAGCACACTTAACAAACTGCAGTTCCCAGGACTGGGGAAGGCATGACTGTTTAAAGTGGTACAGAAGGGGCCAAGGAACCTGAAGCCACCATATGCAGCTTTCAAGGGAGGTACAGGTGCTGGGACGCAGGTGGCACTGTGGGTTAAACCACAGAGCCTAGGACTTGTGAATCAGAAGGTCGGCGGTTTGAATCCCAGCGGCGGGGCGAGCTCCCGTTGCTCGGTCCCTGCTCCTGCCAACCTAGCAGTTCGAAAGGACGTCAAAGTGCAAGTAGATAAATAGGTACCGCTCTGGCGGGAAGGTAAATGGCATTTCCGTGCGCTGCTCGGGTTCGCCAGAAGTGGCTTAGTCATGCTGGCCACATGACCCGGAAGCAGTACGCCGGCTCCCTCGGCCAATAAAGCTAGATGAGCACCGCAACCCCAGAGTTGGCCACGACTAGACCTAGTGGTCAGGGGTCCCTTTACCTTTACCTTTTACAGGTGCTTAAATAAAGAATTGAAGCCCTCCTGCTCTAACCTATGAATCAATGAAGAAAAGATTTGAAGGAGCCTTTCCGAAATAGCAGCTAAAGGTATTTGTGCAGGCTGTGAGCCTATCTATTATCATGTTGATTGATAACACCAACAGAGCGATTTTAGTTTTTCATGCTTTCTTCAGATATTTTCCTTCATGCACAAAGCATGAATCCACAAAGCTAAAGTGTGTCTGGTTGGTTTTAGGGTGTAAGTGTTTGTGTTTATAGTAGGCGAGTGCAACAACCCCGAGATTTGCCTTGGACCCTGATTGAATATTTCAGAAAACAGCCTGTCTCAGTCTGACATGTTTCATTGGCTGTCCAGTTTGGCTCATGGTTCATTCAAATGGATGTCATTCCCTTCTCCCTTCTGAACTACTGGGAAATAAATATATATATATAGCTATAACCTCTCCCCTCATTTTGATAGAAAGCCCTTCCAAAGTAGATACAAGCAGATACAAGTTGGAGGTTTAAACGCTTTCCCACTAGGCACTTTTAAATTTTATTGTCTATCACTTCTTCTTTTTTCTATTTTGGGGCAGAAGCAGATGAAATTTTCAGGCAAGGTTGCCTCTTCTGAGGACATGAATTGTACCAAAATTCAGGACAGCTGGAGTGTTATATCCCCCTCCCCCCGAAAAGGCAACTGTTTCAGTTTTAGCGTGGGGTTTGTGTTTTTTTTTTTTAAAAAAGGATGACTTAATCTACCCTAGTATTTTGTGGGCAAATTGGTCTGAAAATTGCAGACATGAGAGGGCTGCCCATAGGTAAGAAACCTGGCAGATTTCAGGCAAATGCACCCAAGGCTTTTGTTCTAGACACCTTTAAAGCTGTTTTGGGGGAGTAAGGAGACCTAACGTGGATTTACTTCCCAAATAAAATTGCTACCTCTGAATACAAGTGGTGCGTGAAATGTCTAGACCAGCACTTATTGTCAAGTCAATGTGCTAAGGACAAAGAGTAATTCATGCCTGCAGAGGTTCAAGGGGCATGAATTATTATTGAATAACTAAAGGATGATCGCCAAAGGAGCACTGCTTGGCTGTGAGAACACCTTTCAGAAGGAGCACCTAAATATTCTAGGTTTGCCATATTTTCAAAAAATTGTTGAGCTTTTTTTGGCAAAATCTAAAAAAAGCGGGGGGGGGGGAGTTTTGAGCTATTTATTTATTTTTTTTATAATATTTTTATTTATCCATATAAACACAATGCAACAAACATAAACATACAAAAACAAAACAAAACAAAAAACATGTATCATTTCATATCCTAATTTCATATCCTATCTTCCCCGACTTCCTCATGCCTCCCCTTTCTGTATTCCAAATTCTTATCGATTGTTCAGCAAATCTTCCCTTATTTCAATTTAAATTTAGACTATTCTTCCTTATTCTCCTTGTCTTAACCATTACTAATAGTAACCATTTACTTTCCAGTCCAACATCATTCTAACTTTCATTAACTTTGTAATATTTCTTTAAATAGTCCTTGAATTTTTTCCATTCTTCTTGCGCTGCTTCTCTTCCCTGGTTTCGGATTCTGCTCGTCATTTCTGCCAAGCCCATATAGTCTATCACCTTCATCTGCCATTCTTCCAGTGTGGGTAGTTCTTGCGTCTTCCAGTACTTCGCAATGAGTATTCTAGCTGCTGTTGTAGCATACATAAAGAAAGTTATATCCGTCTTTAACACCCCTTGGCCGACAATACCCAAGAGAAAGGCCTCTGGTTTCTTGGGGAAAGTATATTTAAATACCTTTTTAAGTTCATTATAGATCATTTCCCAGAATGCCTTAATCTTCGGGCAAGTCCACCAAAGATGAAAAAATGTACCTTCAGTTTCTTTACATTTCCAACATTTATTGTCAGGCAAATGGTAAATCTTTGCAAGCTTGACTGGGGTTATGTACCACCTATATATCATTTTCATAATGTTTTCTCTTAAGGCATTACATGCCGTAAATTTCATCCCGGTGGTCCACAACTTTTCCCAATCAGCAAACAAAATATTATGACCAATGTCCTGAGCCCATTTAATCATAACCGATTTAACCGTTTCATCTTGTGTATTCCATTTCAGCAGCAAATTGTACATTTTGGACAAATTCTTAGTACTGGGTTCTAACAGTTCTGTCTCCAATTTTGATTTTTCCACCTGGAAGCCAATTTTACTGTCCAGTTTAAACGCTTCATTTATTTGATGATAGTGCAACCAGTCTCTCACCTTCCCTTTTAATTTCTCAAAACTCTGCAATCTCAATTTGTCCCCTTCCTTTTCCAAAATTTCCCCGTATCTTGGCCACTTGGACTCCATATTTAACTTTTTAACTGCCTTAGCTTCCATTGGCGACAGCCACCTTGGAGTTTTATTTTCCAGCAAGTCTTTATATCTGACCCAGACATTTAATAGTGCTTTTCTGACAATATGATTTTTGAAACTTTTATGTGCTTTAACCTTGTCATACCACAAATATGCATGCCACCCAAAAATGTTATTAAAACCTTCCAAATCCAAAATGTCTGTGTTTTCAAGAAGTAGCCATTCTTTCAGCCAGCAGAAAGCTGCCGCTTCATAGTAAAGTTTAAAGTCTGGCAGGGCAAACCCCCCTCTTTCCTTTGAATCCGTTAATATCTTAAATTTAATTCTGGGCTTTTTGCCCTGCCAGACAAATTTAGATATGTCTTTTTGCCACCTCTTGAAACAATCCATTTTATCAATTATTTGCAATGCTTGGAACAAAAACAACATTCTTGGCAATACATTCATTTTTATAACTGCAATACGGCCTAACAAGGAAAGCTTTAAGTTGGACCAAATCTCCAAATCTTTTTTCACTTCTCTCCAAGTTTTTTCATAATTATCTTTAAACAAATTCACATTTTTAGCTGTCATATTTATACCCAAATATTTCACTTTTTTAACCACAGTTAACCCTGTCTCGTTCTGAAACCTTTCCTTTTCTATCTGTGTCAAATTTTTCTCCAAAACCTTTGTCTTAGACTTATTCAATTTAAATCCTGCCATTTGACCAAACTCTTGAATTATTTCCAAAACTCTTTTCGTGCTAGCTTCTGGCTCTTGTAATGTAAGTACTAAGTCATCTGCAAATGCTCTCAGTTTATATTGTTTAGCTCCGACCTGAATCCCTTTAACCAACTGGTCCCTCCTAATCATATTAAGCAAAACCTCCAGGACCGATATAAAAAGTAATGGGGAGATAGGGCACCCCTGACGTGTCCCTTTTTCAATCTTAAACTCTTCTGTAACCACATTATTTACAATTAGTTTGGCTTTCTGTTCAGAGTATATTGCACCTATACCATTCTCAAACCCTTGGCCTACCCCCATCCCCCGGAGGTTCTTCAACATAAAACTCCAAGAAATGTTGTCAAAGGCTTTCTCGGCATCCACAAATATCAAAACAGCTTTAGTGTTTATGTTCACTTCCAGCTTTTCCAAAATGTCAATTATATTCCTTACATTGTTCGACAAATGCCTTTTTGGGAGAAAGCCCGCTTGGTCCCCGTGAATCTCCTCCATCAAAACTCTTTTCAGTCTCTTTGCTAAAATGTCAGCAAAGATTTTGTAATCCACATTCAATAACGAGATGGGTCGGTAGTTTTTAAGTTGGGTCTTTTCAGTCTCTGTCTTTGGTATAAGTGTAATGTAGGCCTCTCTCCACGTATCGGGTGCCCTTTTCCCCTCCATAATCTCATTGCAGACTTCCTTCAGAGGTTGTATCAACCCTTCCTTCAAAACTTTGTAATATTTGGAAGTCAGTCCATCCGGTCCGGGGGATTTGCCCAGCGTCATGCCTTGAATGGCATCTTCTATTTCTTGTGCTGATATCTCCTGGTTCAATATTGTCTTACTTTCTTGCGAAACCTTTTTCAGCCCATTTTCCTCGAGGAACTGTTGTAAGTCCATTTCTTTCTGCGGCCCTTGTGTGTAAAGTTGTCTAAAGTAGTTCTGAAAACAATTCCTAATTTCCGCTGGGTTGCTTATGTTTTTTCCTTCCACTTCTATATTTGTTACCGTGTTGAGTTTTTGTCTCTTCTTTATTTGCCAAGCCAGTAACTTGCCACATTTATCAGCAGATTCAAAGGTCTTTTGTCTCATTTGTTTAATTTTCCACTCTAATTCTTGATTCATCAGTTCCATATATTGTGTTTGATGAAATTTGATTTCTCTTAAAATCTCTTGGGATTTTGGCTTGGATCTTAATTGTTTTTCCCCTTCTTTTATCTTTTCCAAAATTCTCTCCTTTTTCTCATTTTGCTTTCTCTTCTTTAAAGTATTTTGCTGAATCAAAAACCCTCTCATCACGGCTTTGCTTGCGTCCCATACTATTCTTTTTTCTACTTCAGACCTTAAGTTGATTTCAAAATAGTCTTTCAAGGTTTTTTGGGCCTTCTTGCAGATCTCCTCATCTCTGAATAAGGTGTCATTCATTCTCCATCTGAAGGAACCAGTTGTTGTTTGCCTCATCACCATCTTTACAGCATTATGGTCGGAGAAAGTTTTTGGGCAGATTTCTACTTTTTTTATGTTCGGAGCCATACTGCTAGTCACCCAGATTTGGTCAATCCTTGTCCATGTCATTTTGGCTTCAGAAAAGAAGGTTCCCTCTCTTTCTAATGGGTGTTTTGTTCTCCAAATATCAATCAAGTCCATATTGTCAGTCATTTCAAAAAAAGTCTTTGGTAGTCTTCCATCTTTTGTTATTACCTGTCTTTGTGCCTTGTCCATATTTGTTGAAACTACTCCATTCATATCTCCCATCAAAATTAAGTTGTAATCCATATGGTCCATCAAGATTTCATGCAACTTCTTAAAAAATTCAGCTTTCCCTTCGTTTGGTGCATAGATTCCCACTATCAAATACTTCTCTCCTTGAGATTGAATTTCAATTGCCAAATATCTTCCTTGATCATCTTTAAAGATTTGTTTCGGTTGCAATTTTTCTTTTGCATAGATCACCACTCCTCTCTTTGAGTTTTGAGCTATTTATAAGGAAACAGCTCACGTGCTGTTTACAAGGGCCAAATCCCAGCTATGGCTGGTACATTCTGGACATATGGCAGCCCTAAGATAGCCCAAGAACAGTGATTCTTAGGCCAACCTTTGCCCAATGTAACCTTTGGATGCCATCAACTTTGCAGATCATTTCCAGTCCCGCGTTTCTATTCTTACGCATGCAAAAAGAAACACATTACAAGACGCTCACTCTAATGTGTTCTGTTGTATTTCTCTGCTGCCTGTAAAAAAACCCCCACATATTTTAGAAGCACTCAGAAAAGCAAAATACACAAGGGGGAAATTGCTGCAGAAGATTTCTCTCTATTACTTTGGCTTCATCACAACATGACACACCTTTGATAACGGACAAATTGGTAAGAGAACTGAATAGAGAAATATCCCCCCCTGTGGCTTGGTGAAGGCTTGCTGTTTTTAAAAAACAAAACTGCTCAATAAAAACAGCAGCACCAACACCAATGGGATTCATTACCATAGTTGTCAGCCCCTGATGGCCAAAGTGGCCCAGACAGCTACATCCCTTGGTTATTAGGGGTTAAGGCTTTCTCCTTCTTGCATTGTGTCTCTGACCTAGAACTCAACTTACTTTGACAAGTACATGCATACAGTACCAACGTAATGCAAAATCATATGTAGACTGTCACTTTCATGCTTGCATCGCTTTACGATGGGTAATAAGCAGGGATATGCTAGTAAAAAAAGATACAGATTGCTAAAGAGAAATACATGTTATGGCACAGAGCTCTTGCCCTGGCAAGCAGAGTTAAAACATAATTTTGCCCAAATGAGAAATACTGTGGGGTCCTGCTTGCTGAAACATCCGTGGGATGTAAAGGGAAGTAAAAGTACTTAAAATGTAAAAATTTAAAACACCTGCCTTCAAACCCAGCTACTTCCAGCCAAACACAAAGAGGTTTGGATGGCACCCTCAGCCTCAGAACCTATTTCTAAAGTCTTAGAGCATGGACAAAGTGTGCCTCTGTATATCCCGTTTGTTCCCTGCTGGATAATCATGACCATCTCATTTTTTTGTTTTGAAATCATTTTTGTTTGGTTTTACAGATACAAAATAATAGGTAAAGGTAAAGGGAGCACTGACCATTAAGTCCAGTCATGGATGACTCTGGGGTTGTGGTGCTGATCTCACTTTACTGGCTGAGGGAGCTGGCGTTTGGCCACAGACAGCTTCCGGGTCATGTGGCCAGCATGACTAAGCCACTTCTGGCAAACCAGAGCAGCACATGGAAATGCAGTTTACCTTCCTGCTGGAGCGGTCCCTATTTATCTACTTGCACTTTGATGTGCTTTCGAACTGCTAGGTTGGCAGGAGCTGGGACCAAGCAATGGGAGCTCACCCCGTTGCGGGGATTCGAACCACCGACCTTCTGATCGGCAAGCCCAAGACTCAGTGGTTTAGACCACAGCGCCACCTGCATCCCTATACAAAATAATACACACACACACATGTGGGGAAAAATATCCATATAAAGAGATTCCTCCGAATCTCAGGACTTCCTCCCACCCCCTCCACTGAGTCCCATTTTAAACATTTATTACTGCATGTTCTTCCATACTCCAATTTTTATATCAAACCATATTATCCATGGTAATTATTACACTACAACTGAGATCAAAACCCTGCTAATGTTTCCATTTGCTTACAGTGGTCTCCTAAATAGTTTATAAATCTTTCCCATTCTTTTACAATTTTTTGTCCTCTTGGTTCCTGAGTTTTCCAGTTAGTTTTGCCATCTTGTGGCTGGGGAAACCCAGCCAGATGGGCGGGGTACAAATAATAAATTGTTGTTGTTGTTGTTATCTTGGCATAGTCCACCAGCTTGGTTTGCCACTCTTCTCTGGTAGGGACTTTGTTTTCTTTCCAACTGTGGGCAAGTAACAATCTGGGCAAATGTTGTTCCATGCATAAAAAGTCTTTTCTGTTCCATTGGGATGCCGGTACCTATAATTCCTAATAAAAAGGCTTCTGGTTTCTTAACAAAGGTTATTTTAAGCATTTTCTTCATTTCATTAGATATCATCTCCCAGAAAGCTTTTGTTACCTTACAAGTCCACCACATATGATAAAAGGTGTTTTCTTTTTCTTTACATTTCCAGCAGGCACTTGTACTTGTCTAAAATCATGGCCATCTTGTAATCTGACTGTCTCCTAAAACTGTGACCTCCAGGCTGGCTTGAACATCAACATCAGGAATGAGTAAAAGGGGGAAACAATCCAAAGAGGAAACTTCACTTGGGGGTTCATGTGGATTTTAACAAGCTTCCACCAACCATTTGGAAGGAGAAGCTGCTTATTTGTGAGAGGCTTCTGCTTGGCTGTGAGAACTTTTAAATAATAATAATAATAATAATAATAATAATAATAATAATAATAATTTTTATTTATACCCCGCCCTCCCCAACCAAGGCCAGGCTCAGAGCGGCTTACAAGTAATAATAAAAACAAGTTGAATGATTACAACTTAAAAACAAAATTAAAATACAACATTAAAATATTGAAACATTAAAATATTAAAATGTAGCCTCATCGCAGGAGGAGAAGGAAAAGAAAAAAGAAAGACAGGGAAGGAATCAAATTGGCTCCAAGCCAAAGGCCAGGCGGAACAACTCTGTCTTACAGGCCCTGCGGAAAGAAATCAGATCCTGCAGGGCCCTGGTCTCATGAGACAGAGCGTTCCACCAGGCCGGAGCCAGAAATCAAATCAGGGATGGGGAATGTGGTGCCCTCTAAATGTTGTTGAACTTCCAGTTTCCATCAGCCCTAGCTAGCATGGCCAAAGATCAGCAACGATAGAAGCTGAAGTCCAACAACTTCTGGAGGGCCACAGGTTTCTTCATCCCTGATTTGGGATGCGGGTGGTGCTGTGGTCTAAACCACTGAGTCTCTTGGGCTTGCCAATCAGAAGGTCAGCTGTTCAAATCCCCATGAAAGGGTGAGCTCCCATTGCTCTATCCCAGCTTCTGCCAACCTAGCAATTCGAAAGCACACCAGTGCAAGTAGATAAACAAGTACCAATGCAGCAGGAAGGTAAATGGCATTTCTGTGTGCTCTGGTTTCTGTCATGGTGTTCCGTTGCACCAGAAGCGGTTTAGTCATGCTGGCCACATGACCCAGAAAGCTGTCTGTGAACAAATGCCGTCTCCCTCAGCCTAAAAGCGAGATGAGCACTGCAACCCCATAGTCGCCTTTGACTGGACTTAACTGTCCAGGGGTCCTTTACCTTTACCTTTTCTACCATCCCTGATTTAAATGACCCAATCCCATGAGCACTGACTGATCACATTGATCTTTCCAGACTTTCTCCATCACGTGAGTGTCTGCAGTTTACCTTGACAATTTTTAAATAACATTCAAAAGCATCATTCAAAAATATTTTTGGCCAGGAGAGATGTCCTCATGCTGTTTTAAGACTGGCATTTCCAATCAGACTTCCTCTTTTATTCCAAATTAGTGCTTTCATATTTTGGGAAGGAAATAAAAGAACAACAAGCTGGAATTAAATACTTCGGCATTTTAGTAAGCCAAAGTATCTGTTTCTTCCATTACGGACCTACATTGAGTTATCCTAAATTAAATTTCCAAAGGGATATGTTTTCAGATATTACATACCTCATGGTTGACAGGGACACTATGTAATTAGCTATTTATATGCAAGGAATACAAGAGATAATTAGAAACATGGATTATGGGAAAAGGCAGTCACGCTGACAGAGGGCAACAGAAGCCAACATATTAACTCAAATTTGTATATACGCTCATATGGTTTATCATGTGTCATTTGCCTTGTATTACATTAATACTTCATTTAATATGGTGCTAAAGCATCAGATTGTAATCTGCTAATTTATAAATTAAGCATGTATCCTTCTAAATACAGCAGCTATTGGCCTGGCAAATCAGTTAAGCCTCCTGGAAAATGTTAAATTAAGTTACATATGCTCTCAGGCTCTGGGGAGATGGTCTATGCATTTGTAATTACAACCACTGGTTCCATTCAAGTAGCCTGTGTTTCTTTTTCTTCTTTAACTTTTTATAGTTTGACATGATTGCTTGGAAAGCGCAGAACATTTGGTTGAGCAGGCAAAGGCTAAGCAAGGCTTGTCAGGGTTACTTTGATGAACTTCCTTACAATGTCTCAATCGGGAAGAAGCATTTCAACTGATAGCCATGTGATCAATCCTATTCTGTAAAGGTGGGGAGACCCTCCTGATGTTGCTGAACACTCATCACCCCAGACCTTTCTGAGTGAGCTTGACAGGAGTTGCAGGTCAACAACATCTGGAGGGCCACAGATTTACCATCCTTGTATTAGAGAGGTTGCCTCAATGAAAGAACTATCTGTCAGTCCAGGAATTGATATGCCGGGATTGGCCTTTGGCATCAGCTGACTTGGGCTGGATCTACACTGACCTGTTTAACGTTATTCACCCTATTGGAATGATATTAGATATATTGTTCTAAAACATCACAGGTCATACTTGTTATTAAAATGTTTTTTTTTACCTTGGTCTTTTTTCGTCAAATGTAAGTAATACTCTGCCGCACCTTTTCCCAAAATGCTGTTTCTTTCCTGCTGCTAGTCGCTGGTTGCTCTGCCCTCTGGTGTCACATTGTAATTCTCCCTCCCTCTGTGCCCTTTGTTATGTGCCCTCCTCCAGTACCACTGGAGGGGTGTGTGTGTCGGAGTTTGAATTCAATAAAGAAAGGAAAAACACTACCTAGGGACTTATGAGCAGAATTTCACTGATACAGCAGCATAAAATGATTAAAAATTAAGCGATAAAAAGATAACGTGATAACACATTATGAACGTAAAAAGTAGAGCGTCATGTGTCCATTTACCTTATCAAAAGCTTTCCTAAACCCTTCCTTAACATTAAAAACCATGCCCTTGGTTCTTAGGCAGACTGGTGCACCCATCTCGATGGGATCCTTGTAGACCAGAGTTCAGTCTACCAAACTTGCATTAGGATCAGGAGGGTAATGGTGCAGGAGGTAAGGTTCCGAATGCCAAATATTAGGGATCCTCATTTTGAGACGTTCCCTCCCACATATGCCTTTAAAAAAATATAATAATTATTAGACAGTTTCAACAAAACAAATTATCAATCCAAATAATCCATTACATTATTTTCCCCCTTTTTGTTCCCCCTCCCTCTCCCCCACCTTTTTTTTTAAAAAAATGTTTATTAGACAGTTTCAACAAAACAAATTATCAATCCAAATAATCCATTACATTATTTCCCCCCTTTTTGTTCCTCTCCCCCCCCCACAAAGACTTCCCTCAGCTCCCTTCTCTGGTTTGTTTGCACATTCCTCTTCTCTGCATGTTAAAAATTGCACATAGCATTGCCTTGTCTATCATATATTCTATTCTACTAATAAATTTGTGGGTGTTTATTCAAAAGCTGCCAAGGAGTCCAAATCATTTTGTTTGTTTTTTAAGTAGTTTGTAAAAAGTTCCCAATCTTCCTTGAATTCACGATTGTCCTTCTCACATAGTTTATATGTCAACTTTGCCAACTCTGCATAGCTCATCAGTTTTTCTTGCCATTGTCCTTTCTTTCCCTCTCCCATATGCCTTTTAACACAACTGTTCCAAACAGGAAGCTGCTACTGGCATTGACCTTTACTTTATAGTTCCACATGCAGCTTATTTGGTGGTTGCACATCTCCTGAGGCCCAGAGATGGCTCATAGTTCAATGGGGGAGGCTTCCCCCTCCCCATTCAAAGCTTCCTGGTTCAATCCTTCGCATCTCTAGGTATGACTGGGAATGTCCCCTCCCTGAAATGCTTGCAAACCACAGGAACTGCAGACAGCAGTGAGCTACCTGTAAGGCAGGCATAGGCAAACTCGGCCCTCCAGATGTTTTAGGACTACAACTCCCATGATCCCTAGCTAACAGGGCCAGTGGTCAGGGATGATGGGAATTGTAGTTCCAAAACTTCTGGAGGGCCGAGTTTGCCTATGCCTGGTATAAGGCAACTTCCTATTTTCCAAAGTTCTCCTTGCCACAAGGCTATTATTGCCCAGAAATATGAAGTTGGGAATAATTCAAAATCAAGACAGAGCTGGCGCTGATTTTTTTTTTTTAAAAAGGGGGCTATGTGAGGAAAGCAGCCCAAGTTGTCTTGTCTGAGTTCGTCCACCTCTGACTTTAACGGCTTTGCAAAACTTGATGTATTTCCAAACAATGCAGGCATCAGCCACACACCTTTCATTACATCTCATGGTTCAGTTCCCTTTTGAGGTGCTGGAGAATCATCATTTCTTTCTTTCAATCCCAGAGCCGGAATGGTTGTTTTCAGCTGCTCTGTTTCAAAGAGGTGTTTCTGTCTCTTGGGGGCTGCAGTCCATCCTATACCCACATGCTTGGGAGGAAGTCCCATCAAACTTGATAGGTTTTACTTCTAGGTAGACAGACATGCACAGGATTGCAGTGAAGAGCAAGGCATCTGAGCCTACAATAAGCCTGTTGTGTTTACAGAGGATAAATTTATAAGCAAGGAGACAATGTTCAATGACTTAATTTATACGTAATTCATCTTCTTACCTTTCTTCAGGGAGTACCAATGTAAACCTTGACACTAGGTTTAGAATAAAGCTGACAGATATTTTATGAGATGGTCATATTGGCATTAAGCAAATCACCTGATAAGGCTGAATGTTGCAGAATGTCGGCATTCCTTTTGGGGGTCTGTGTTGTATTCAACGTGCCATTGCCTTCCGTTAAGAGTTTGGGTGTAATCCTTGACGCCTCCCTTTCCATGGAGGCGCAGGTTACAGCAACAGCCAAGGTGACATTTTTCCACCTTCGCCGCATCAAGCAGTTGGTCCCTTACCTTTTCCGCCCTGACCTGGCCACAGTGATCCATGCGACGGCCACCTCCGGGCTTGACTACTGTAATTCGCTCTACGCGGGGCTACCCTTGAAGCTGTCCCAGAAACTCCAGCGGGTGCAGAATGCAGCAGCAAGGCTCCTCATGGGGTCTCTGCCAAGGGAGCATATTCACCCAGTGCTTTTCCAGCTGCACTGGCTCCCGGTGGAGTACAGGGTCAGATTTAAGGTGCTGGTTTTGACCTTTAAAGCCCTTCACGGCCTAGGATCCTTGTACCTATGGGACCGCCTCTCCCGGTATGCCCCACGGAGGACCTTAAGGTCCATAAATAGCAACACCCTAGTGGTCCAGGGCCCTAAGGAAGTTAGATTGGCTTCAACCAGAGCCAGGGCCTTTTCAACTCTGGCTCCGGCCTGGTGGAACGCTCTGCCTCATGAGACCAGGGCCCTGCAGGATCTGATTTCTTTCCGCAGGGCCTATAAAACAGAGTTGTTCCACCTGGCCTTTGGCTTGGAGCCAATTTGACTCCCTCCCCCTCTTTCTTTCCTTTCTCATCCTGTGATGAGGCTGCATTTTAACATTTTAATATTTTACTGTTTCAATATTTTACTGTTGTATTTTAATCTTGTTCTTAAGTTGTATTCATTCAACTTGTTTTATTATTGCTTGTTAGCCACCTTGAGCCCGGCCTTGGCTGGGGAGGGCGGGGTATAAATAAAAATTATTTTTATTATTAACGAGGTCATCCTATTCACTCAAGGATTTCCACTTGTACAATGGAACATCCTTTCCCTCTCCTCCTCTTCATACGCATTTCAAATTGGTTGAGGGGTTTCCTTTACCTCCCTGGAGCAGATTTTGGGATCCCCCCTTCCAAGAGGATCCTTTCTTACGATCTTGGAAGGAGCTGTTATAATGTCACCTTGAGCCATGTGCAACTGAGTCAAGCAGAGGTGCTGTTAATCACATTTGCAACCCTTCCTTCTTCCCAGGAACTAAGGGTGGGTCATGTGGAAGGATGAATGGACTTATTAATGTCCAGTCCATCCCATATCTCAGAAGAGAGCACCAAATTTGTTCCATTTATATAAAATTCTTGCAAAGTGGTCCAGGAGTTGTATACTGTCTCCACACACAAACATTCCCTTTAAATCTTCTATAATGGTGCATCCAGCAACCTACAATTTGACCAGCTAGTACACAGAGCTCTTTGTCACTGTGGGCTTTGAATGTGTGTCCATCTGGGGACATCATCAAGTTTTGTATCCGCTGCAGGCATGTCCAAAGTCCATTTCGGTGGCCTAATCTGGCCCACCAGTTGGTTTAATCCAGCCCCTAAAAAACCCTCAACAACGTCAATCCTAAAAAAAGGTCAACAACTTTGGTTTGCCCTTTGGTCAGCCCTCAAGGCCCTCTACATCATCATATCTGGCCCTCTCTGAAAAAAGTTTGGACACCACTGGAGGGAGACTTTTTTTGTGCCTTTGCTCTGTGCTAGCTGCTCAGGCTGTGGGAAGCTGGGTACCCCTGTTTTAGAATGGAATCAAGAAGGGCATGGAGGCAGTACAAAATCTTTGGACTGCTTTGTAATGACATCTGCCAGACTGCAGATTCTGAAGTGCATCATCAATCTGCTCTAGTTCATCATCTGCTCAGATTAGATCAGGTGAGTCTGATTCAGAAACCATGTGAGGTGGGTTCCTCCTCCATTGCTGGTCATGCGCAGGCTATCCTATTTCTTTCTCTCGATGACTCTTTGAGAAAAACTTTCTCTTAAGCTTGACCCAAGCCACTTGTCATCATTCATGTTTGGATGGGCCATTTGAGAGCAGAATTTCTCAATCCACTTCCTGCAATGGGCAGAAATGTGTGGTCCTCCAGCTGTTCTGGGACTCCAACTTCCTTCAGCCCCAGCCAACATGGTCAATGGGCAAGTATGGTGGCAGCTGTAGTTCAGCAACCTCTGAAGGACCATGGGTACTCTATCTCTATCTCTATTGTTGATAAAGAACAATGACCACTGCAATCAAAGGTAAACTCTTCACCACCACGCCTCGATTTGAGTTGAGTAAATGCTTAATTCTCACATGGCAACAATTGATAAGACTTTTTAAAATTGATTAATTTACCCAAACAGAGCTTGATGTCTTAAGCATCCTCACTCAGAAATAGTTCCTTCTGAGTTCAATAGGGCTTACTCTTTAACAAGTTTGCTCAGGGCTGCAGTTTACCGGTAACTCTGGAGCATGTCTATTAAACTTACAGCTTTGGAAACACAACTTCCATTCTCCTAGAAATCATGTGTGTGATGGTATTATAGAACTATTAATTACTTTATACAACAGGGGAAATGTATTGTTCTAAAGTGCATTTCTAGATTATAATCAGTGGACCATTAATCTTAATTTCAGTAAATCACAGTCATGCTAGTACAATTTACTCTCAATGAAGTAGTGCCCTATGATTTATTCAACCATTATTTCTTAGTTTCTCCATAATAGCTAGAGCTATCCAATACTTTTCTTCATGGCCCGGACTAATTATCCTTAAACATCCATTTCAGGAGTTTGCACTCTTTTCAGAATTTTTAAGCTTGGGGTAGAAAAATATCTTGCCATTTCCATTTTGAGACAGGATTTCCAGATGGGACCTTATGGCCAAGCTCCTTTAAGGGCAGAAGAAAAAAATGGAGAGAGAAAAAGTTTGAGTGCTATCATTAATTTATTTCAGCTGTTTTCAAACTGTGTTCTGGGAGCTTCTTCATAGCCTATTAAAGATTCCTTGCTAAGTATGACTGAAAGAGGCTGGCAAACTACAGTCATCAAGAGGAATTTGCTACTGTGCCATTGTTGTTGTTTAGTCGTTTAGTCATGTCCGACTCTTCGTGACCCCATGGACCAGAGCATGCCAGGGACTCCTGTCTTCCACTGCCTCCCGCAGTTTGGTCAAACTCATGCTGGTAGCTTCGAGAACACTATCCAACCATCTCGTCCTCTTCCTCCCCTTCTCCTTGTGCCCTCCATCTTTCCCAACATCAGGGTCTTTTCCAGGGAGTCTCCTCTTCTCATGAGGTGGCCAAAGTATTGGAGTCTCAGCTTCTGGATCTGTCGTTCCAGTGAGCACTCAGGGCTGATTTCCTTCAGAATGGATAGGTTTGATCTTCTTGCAGTCCATGGGACTCTCAAGAGTCTCCTACAGCACCAGAATTCAAAAGCATCAATTCTTCGGTGATCAGACTTCTTTATGGTCCAGCTCACACTTCCATACTAAACTACTGGGAAAACCATAGCTTTAACTATATGGACCTTTGTTGGCAAGGTGATGTCTCTGCTTTTTAAGATGCTGTCTAGGTTTGTCATTGCTTTTCTCCCAAGAAGCAGGTGTCTTTTAATTTCGTGGCTGCTGTCACCATCTGCAGTGATCATGGAGCCCAAGAAAGTAAAATCTCTCACTGCCTCCATTTCTTCCCCTTCTACTTGCCAGGAGGTGATGGGACCAGTGGCCATGATCTTCGTTTTTTTGATGTTGAGCTTCAGACCATATTTTGCACTCTCCTCTTTCACCCTCATTAAAAGGTTCTTTAATTCCTCCTCACTTTCTGCCATCAAGTTTGTGTCACCTGCATATCTGAGGTTGTTGATATTTCTTCCGGCCATCATAATTCCAGCCCAGCCTTTTGCATGATGAATTCTGCATATAAGTTGTGTTTTTTAAAATGTTGGGCTATACCACTTTGGAGATGTTTTGCAGAATGAAAGAAAGAATGCTCACAAAACACCCCTTGGCCACTCAAAAGCAAAGTAAGCACAACCTTGCACCCTTTCCTCTCCTGGGTCATAAACAAATGCAATTTCTTTTCTTGTGGAGAAAGGTGGAGATGGAGAATGGTCTGGAGAAAATGACGGAGAATTATCAGCACTTCACTATCATCATCATCATTTTTAATTTATATATATATATATATATATATATATATATATATATATATAATTTATATATATATATATATATATATATATATATATATAAGATATTTATTGGAGTTTTACAAAAACATAAATTTAAAAGATCATATAAAAAGAAAGAAATACAATAAAAGAAACATAGAAAAATACATAAAATAAAAAAAGAAGAAGAAAAACAAATCCATTTTTGTAACCCTAACTCATTATCTTATTTCCTTGGCCTCCTCACACCTCCCCTTTTTGTATCCCCATTTAAATAATCAAATCAGCAAATCCTTACCCTCTTTCGTTTATCTTAACTCTATATCTTAACATATTATAACTCTATATTTTCATCCATTTTCAGTTCAATTTTGCATACTCTTGTTAACTTTGTTGCTAATGCCACTTATTTTCACCATTTTTAATTTATATACCGTCTTTCTATCTTACAATACTCAAGGCAGTTTACAAGCTGCAGAAACAAAAAATGTACATCTTATAACAATCTAATGCAATGCAAATGTGCGATAATAAAACATAACTTTAAAACAAGCAACCTACATCAAAAAAGTAACACTCTACAATCATTAGAATAGCATAAAATAATAATATCAGCATAGAAAAGTTAAACAGAAATTCACTCTTAACAGTTACAATAAATAATTTCTAAACTATAATCAATAAAACAATGGCAAGCCACATTACATAAAAGAATACAGTACAAATTGAGAATCAGAGACGAGAGGGTGGAGCAAGGCAGGTGGAAGGAAACCTTGCCTGATGAAATCTCTCGCCTCACAGTTCTTCCAGGACCAGCTCCCTTATGAGGACTCCTAGGGCCTGAGGGTGGGGCAAGGCAAGTGATTGGCTGATGGGTGCTAATACCTAAAGAGGCAGCTGGTGGTATCTCAGCTTGAAGGAAAAGAGTGGATGCAAATCGGGGATGGAGAACATTTTTTCAGATGAGGGCAAGATTAAGACCTGGCTTATCCTCTGAAGGAGAAATAGGTGTGCAGAAATAACAGAGGACGTTGATGGACTACATGGAACTGGCGGAATGACTGGCAGAATCCGAGACCAGGGAGAAGAGTCGGTGGAAGAAGATTGGAAAAAATTTAAAGACTATTTACAGAAACACTGTAAAATTAATGAATGTTAGAAGGATGCTGGAATGAAGTTATATGGCTTTAGCAGAAATGTTATAAAGAATTAAGTAAAAATAGATTGTTAATGGGCCAAAGGGGAAAAAGTAAGGTTAGATTGTGTTAAGATAAATTATAGGACAAAAACTGAGAAAGATGAAAAGGATTTGCTGAAATAGCTAACTGAACTAGAATACAAAAAAGGGAGGTGTGAGGAGGTCACTGAAACAAGTAAATGAAAGACAAGATATGGAAATATTGGATGTGTTTTTAATTGTTTCTGTTTTTGTTTCTGTTTTGTTAAGATAAGTAGTGTTTTTTGTTTTTCATGTATTGTACTGTATTGTTTTGCTTTGTTTAACTCTTTTTTTCTTCTTTCTGTAATCTTTAAACTCTTAATAAATATTACTTTAAAAAAAATAGAAATAACAGAGGACGGCACGGGAGTTGAATGCATGTGAGCTGTGCAGGAGCAAGCAAGCTGCCTGCTAGCTCTGCAGAGGCTCTTTTTATTAGCAGAAGTCAACAATTGGAAACAGTAGTGAAACCACCCTGAACTTAATGTATTTCCAGCAAGGCACGTTTCCAGCGTTAGCGATACACGTGTCAGACAGGTGTTTTCCCCAAATGTTCCCCTGATAATCGAAAGTCTGTCTCACTCGTATTGCTCCAGCCAAGTGAAACATTAAGCAAAGCTTTCTGCGAGGGAGGCAAAGGTCAGAGAGTGGGCATGGCAGCTAGACACGCTATGGCGTGTCTTATGCTGAGGTGCGGGTGTGCCCCCACGCTGCATCCGACATCCCCACATAGATGGCCAGAGGCAGAAGGGGCAGGGCCACAAAAACAAGGAAAGCAACAAGTATGGTAATTTGTACAGTGGTACCTCTGGTTGTGAACGGGATCAGTTCTGGAGTCCCATTCACAACATGAGCAGAACGCAACCCGCGTCTGCATGGGTTGCGATTCGCCGTATCTGCGCATGCGCGTGATGTCATTTTGTGCATCTGCACATGTGTGAACGGCGAAAACCAGAAGTAACCCTTTCTGGTACTTCCGGGTCGCCGCAGGACTCAACCTGAAAAAACGTATCATGAAGCAAACGCAACACGAGGTATGACTGTATGTGTTCAGAGACATGAGGGAGAAGAGAGAGAGAGATTAGTTGGCAGAAGGCCCCTTAGAGAGGCATGGCCTCTCTGTGTCTGCCTTGTAGAAGTGGCTGCTGTCTGCCTCCACTTATAGAATCATAGAATTGTAGAGTTGGGAGGGACCACGTGGGTCATCTAGTCCAACCCCCTGCAATGCAGAAGTCATTTGCCCAACATGGGGCTCAAACTCACATCCCTGGGAATAAGTGTCTCATGCTCTACCGAATGAGCTATTTTGGCTCAGCTCGGCCTGTGTATTTGTAAATAAAGCAAATACCACAGTGACACTTTAAGGCTCCCCAATTCTCTCATCCAAAGAAAATAAGCCTGGTAGTGCTGCCCCCTAAATTTCTGTCTGCTCCAAGAATAGGGGTGTGCACAGCAATAAAACACACACACACACACACACACACAAGTGACAAGGGCAGGGCTTTGAGACTCAGAAAGTATTTGCCGGAGAAGCCAGATTCCCAGATAAATAAACCAAGCAGGCTAACCAATAACATGCTGATTAACTATGCAGCTAAACTATACGGTAATTCACTGAAATTATAACACAGATGGGGAAGGAGGAATCATTAAATTGTTTAATAACATGCAAAAAAATAAAGGGAAAGGGGGAGCAATGCTCATCAAAGAGGGAAATATTTTACCACTTTAAAAAGTCTTCTGTTCCTCCCTCTAACACTTCTCACAGTTATGGGAAATAAAAATCATCCCATCTGTTGGGCCAAATTCCCAGCCATCTTTTTCCAAAAAGGAAAGAATATTTCAAACAGGAGCTGTTTATGCATTGAAATGGAACTTGAAAAGGTGTATAGAGCCATAGGGACATCTTACATGTATCGCACACTATCTTGAAAATGAACAGTTGTGGAATTAGCACCTATATGAAATGGTGGATATTCAGTGGCTCGTGCACAACTTTGCAATGCTCATTCCTGTTAAATTTACATTGCTGTCAGGTGTGTACCAGCATTTCCTGCCCTTGGCAAGCAAAGGTACCCTACCCCATTAGCATTTTCAAAAGTGATTGATGTAGGTGTCTGAAGGCATAAAATGCAGAAACCATTGCTGTAGGGTCTGCTTAGTGTCTGGATGCCTGACCTCCTGTAAACTCTCATAGTCTCCAATTGCCATGGAAATGCTGGACCTTCACAAAACCCTTAAGCCATCACAGCTTCTCACTTAGTCATGCAGAGTCCCCAATTCTCAATTGCCTCTTCCGGCCTCAAAAAAAGCCTCAAATCTCTCTCCACCTTTTCATTGGCCCCTAGGAGTTTGGTCCTCTGAAAGGGCCCTAGGTCTTACAGTTACACAACAGGGAGGTTATCTTACCACAGGGGTGATTTTAAAGAAAAAAGAAAAAAATCAAAGGTAAATGTTGGTATTTTAATTCAAAACTTTGAAGTGTTGATGAAAATAAATCTGAGAGATTGTAAAGTTGAAGTTCAGCAAGCAAAACTAAACTTAGGGGAAGAGGGCTTGAAAATATTCCCCCTAAATTCAGTTCAGTTTTGCCTTAGAGTTCCTTCAGATAACCTGTTTACTGAGCATTCATCCTGATCTGCTTGCACAGAGTTCACAAAGAGATTGTACAATGTCCCCTCTTTTAGTGAGCATCGGTTCCAATTTCCTTCGGCTGAAGTTATCAGATTTCTCCTCAATAAATCCTTATCCTACACTTTTTAGGGCATTTCCCTGCCCCTTTCCTTACTGCAAATTCCTGTTTTAAAAAGTAGCTTTGTTGGACAAGAGCACTTTAGTTGTGAAAATTTAAATTTCTGGTAAACGATTGAATCCCTCTTGCAAATCAGTCACAGTCTGGAGCTAACCTAATAAAGCCATTTTTTGAGGGGTGGGCAATACCAGAGCAATGCAATCTTTTATATCTAACAAAGCAGTTTACTTCTCCCTTCCCCCACAATTAATGCTGTCATCTAAATTTGGACTTGCTTTCCCACAAAATCCATCATTAATTCATTTGCCTCTGAGTCACGCAGTTTGTACAATCATCTTCTCTTGAAGGCTAATTAATTTCTATACACACAATAAGAACAGAAGCGTTTCCTCCATCACAGAAGATCTTAGCGGGATGCTTTGCTCTAACCAAATTATTCTACCTACTGCAGGTGTAAAGAGTGACATTTGTCTAGTGCCTATTAATTTGGGGAGAGATCTTTTCCGCTATTATTAGCAGATTAATGATGGGGCTTCAAAAGTAAAAGGTCTATTATGTATATTAAGTCCCTTTGTCTCCTCAAGCCCGAAGCAGAACTCTACATGCTGGATGCATGTAACTGTCTACCAACATTGTTTAAAATGAAAAGGTAGTCAGGAGTGGATGTGAATTCAGTTGGAGCAGCAGCAGATGGAGTGCTTAACTCTTTCTGTACAGATGGATATTTTTTTGTAAGAACAAGGTTGAGAGAGAGAGAGAGAGAGAGAGAGAGAGAGAGAGAGATGGGCAAATCAATCTATTCCTGATCCATGCAACTTTTTACGTATGTTTACTCTCAAGTCTGGGACGCGGGTGGTGCTGTGGGTTAAACCACAGAGCCTAGGACTTGCTGATCAGAAGGTCGGCGGTTTGATTCCCCGCGACAGAGTGAGCTCCTGTTGCTCAGTCCCAGCTCTTGCCAACCTAGCAGCTCGAAAGCACCTCAAAGTGCAGGTAGATAAATAGGTACCGTTCTGGTGGGAAGGTAAACAGTGTTTCTGTGCGCTGCTCTGGTTCGCCAGAAGCGGCTTAGTCATGCTGGCCACATGACCCGGAAGCTGTACACTGGCTCCCTCAGCCAGTAAAGCGAGATGAGCGCCGCAACCCCAGAGTCGGTCACGACTGGACCTACTGGTCAGGGGTCCCTTTACCTTTACCTTTTACTCTCAAGTCAATTCCATCATGCTTCTGCATTAACCTGCAATTCTGCCTCCCTCCAAACCTCTCTTTTAAAAGTACTTTTGGCCAGTTGTTGCCTCTCATCCTAACCTACCTCACAGGGCTGTTGTGAAAATCAGATGGGGAGGGGGAGAACTTGAATTCCTTAAAGAAAAAGGCAGGTTATGAATGCAACAAATAAATAAATACAAATCAAATGCATATTTTAAAACGATTATCTCTCAAAATATACATTTATAAACACATTTCCCCCTCAAAATGTGCAATACTAAAATGTACTCTTTATACATTTTTAAAACCAAGAACTATGACACAGTGATAGAAAAAGGTGAGTGCTGGGGTATAACCAAGTCCTGACCTGCACATCAGTCCAGAAGTTTTGCATCCAGTCACTTCATAAAGATGGGACTTCTCAAGCATCCCTAACAAGAGATGCAGATAATCCTGGGGACATTGTTGCATGTATCTGCCATACAACATCAGCTTGGCTCAGCTTTATTGATTAATGGGGTTTCCCCTGCCGAACCTCGATCCCCTTTCAAATTTGCCATGCCAAAACATGATTAATCTGAAAGGCATCTGTTCCATCACCCTGTATTCTGAGAGAAGATTCTGTACCTGAAACACATGTTATTGCCTAGGGCTGTGCCCACCTGATCTGAGACTTTGGATCAACTCCCCCCCAGGCTGATCCGGGGCTGGCGCAATTCAGTTTGCAAATTTGGTGCACATCCCAAGTAAACGGCCATGAGAAAATGGATAAACCCACATGCCATGATCGCAAATCTGGGTCCTCCTCCAGTTTTTACTTCTAAAAGAAAACAAGCCAGGAATTGATGCTCCTTCGGGGTTTAGTGATGGCACCTGACCTGTGGCCTTTTCTCCTATACAGCATACGGCCATGGGAAGTCAGACTGTTAGTCCATATGAACCCAGTGGCATAGCATGGGTTGCCAGCACCCAGGGCCACATAGAGGGGTGAAATGGACAGAGTATGCATGCACATTCAACTGCCTAATGGTGTCTGTGTCTCCTGGGAGATCACAGCCACAGAGATAAGAAAAGTAGAGTTGTTCTGTTGTCTGGAGAAGTCACTTCCTGGTTTAAATGGAGAAGCCCTTTCAATGGAGCTCAGCGATGGAAGCATGCAGCTTTATTGAGGCAGCCCTGGGTGTTGAAATTTTGCATCCTCTAACAATTTTGCACCCGGGGCAACTGCCCCGGTGCCCACCCCCTATGCTACGCCACTGCATGAAGCTTGCTAACGTTAAGAATACAGAAAATCTTATTTGAAAAGGAATTGAAATGCAAATTCTAGGATTTCTGTTTTAGGATTAGACATGGCACCTTGTTGTTTTCACTATCATGCTTCAGAAACAGTGTGATGGCAAGTGCTAGGGCTAGAGGTGAGGGACTGCCTCTTAAAACCCATTGGCATCCACAGCATTCCTTTCCTTTGAATGTTCAAGTCTCTTTTGCCAAGCCGCTTGCTTATTAAACAGTATTGCAGAGAGCAGAACTCTGGGGCACACCGCCACATCCTCTCTTGCAAATGGAGCTTCCTGCTGTTTTACCACCCCTGTGGTTAGCGTCTTTCCCCCCTCCCTCTATTATGCTCCTCTGGATATTGAATTAAATGTCAGATATAATTTGGCGTAAAAACATGAAGGCTGCAGCTGCCCTCGGAGCAAAGCTGACAGATGCTTGATACATCATCTCAATAGGGAGCTATAGACAGACAAATTGCTGTTCAATATATCACCACAAATGGTTCCACGCATAACTTTTTTTTTTTTTAATGGAAGGCTTTGGAATTTTAATATGCTATCATGTAAGCAAAATGGACCCTTTTGCGCAATTAGTTAAAAACAAGCTCTGGAACTTTCCCAATCACATTTCATTGGTTCCATTAAAAGAGAGAGAGAGAGAGAGAAGAAAGGGAAGATTCTAAACCCACATCTGGTTCAGGCAATAAATGTGAAGTCTGTGAATTGGCATTGCTAAGGATGAGCTTATACCCCAATGAAATCAACTGGACCACATCAGTGTGCATTTGAAGGCATGAGACTCAGATACTCCAAGTGTCCCTATTTTCCAGGGACAGTCCTGGATCTACAGAAACCGTCCTGGTTTCTGATTAGACCCCAGAATGTCCCACTTTTCCTTAGGACACCCCTATTTTCACTTTATATCTGTGCTAAGAAAAGCTGTGCCTTTCAAATTGTTGCCAGTTGTGCCATAGTTAAAAGCAGTAGAACTGTGTCGGCAAAAGAAAAGAATAAAGTTGGCAACCTTAGTTTCTGTGAATGCGTTTAGAAATGCAGTAAAATATAAAGATTTTTTTTTTTTTGTAAATCTCTCCAAATGAAGGGGCATCAAAAAGCTAAGCAGAGAGGCAAGTGTTGTCTGTTGAGTGCACAACCATATTGATGGAAACACTGACCTGGAAATATTCATACAAGAGGGAAGTGGGAACGTCTCAATCTCCCCAAATTTCTAGTGAAGTCAATAACTGAGATTGAGCTGGTTCAGGGGAATGCAACTATGTGCAAGTAATAAATTTACACAGTGAGCAGTGGCTAGTTCTGGACTTGGAATAAGGAGACATAGGTTCAGAGGCAAAGCTAGGTGCTCCAGCACCCAGAGCGGTGCACGTGGCGCGGGGCTAGCCATGTGTGTCCCGGGGGGCTAGCCACCCACCTGCAACTCTCCCCTGACTTCCGAGCTGTCAATACAAAGGGGGAAGGCCTCTGAGCCATTGGGGGAAGGGGGGAGCTGTACCGCTTTGCCGGAGGCCTTACCCCTTCGTTTTGACAGCTCAGGAGTCGGGGGAGGCTTGGGAGTCACAAGCGGGCAGGCAGGCTGCGCACAGAATGTCACCACCCCCCTCAGGATGACACCCGGGGAGGACCACCCCCACCGCACTCCCCTTTCGCTGTTACTGCATAGGTTCAAATCCCTCCTCAACTATAAAGTTTACTAGTTGATTGGCTCTGAAAAATCTACTTCTCAATGGCTTGGTGAGGTTACAATGTTGTAAACTCATCCATGTGCATTTTCCTGAGCTTCATGGAAGGCAAGTGGAGTATGAATGTTAGGACTAAGCAGGGAATATGACTCAGTCTCTGCTGGTGAACTTAACCATATCTCATTCACAATAGCTTCCTGTGCAATAAGATGAATGTTGCATGATAATGAGATAACTTGATGGTGTCCAAACTGCATCTTGGCAAGATTTAGAATATGTAGTTTATTGCATCATTATCTATTTACTGTTCTTTTCTTTGGATCTGTGTGTGTGTGTTTCAAATGATGCCTTCTTGCCGCTTTTGCAATTTGAAAACAAAGCAAAAATAAAACAGAACCAGCAGAAAGTGCTTTCTTTTTCTCATCCTGCAAATGATTATACCTAAGACTTGTGAAAATGGTGTGTCTTTCAGTGAGGTACTAATCATGGCATTTTGAAAACAACTATAAGGTAGTCTGCTGTCTGTTTATTATTTTTCAGCCGCCTACATGTCCTGTGCAAATTACAATAGTCAGTACCTTTCCCCACTTGAAACAGATTGTTGGAAAGTTGCTGCAAAATTCATGGCGATTGTAGCAAGCTGCAATTGCCTCCTCCAATGTCCCTTCTGCCATTCATTTGCAGAAGCACTAGGTGAGACTGGTGCTGAGAATCAATTAAGCACAACTCTTCCTAACAGCCTATCTGGATAATCAAATAATAGTAATAATAATAATAATAATAATAATAATAATAATAATAATAATGCAAGAGAAATTACTCCTGATTCCACATTAAGCCATGCAACCAATTGTGCAGGGCACATAATGCAGTTCTGTTCCATTACTGGGCTATGTTGTCTTTTAGATAGAGAACATTAGGCTAGGAGATTCATGAACTTGCCACTCCTAGTGAAGCAGCACAAAAGTGTTCATGGCTGGTGCCTGGGATCAGCATTATCGAGTACCTGCTCAGTCCCGTGGCCCAAAAAGAGGGTTACTGACAAAACCTGAAGCCCCTTGGCCATTTCTGCCCATCATCCTCATTGCTTCCACCTGTCCACCTGTCTTCTCCAAGTGAACAAGCATTGAAAGAAGAGCCCTCCTTGCTGTCTCACTTCTGAGAGGTGGTGTGGATCGGGTCCATTGGGGGAGGCAAGTGAATGGGAAGCAGAAACACTGCTGGGGAGGAGGAGGTGCTCAGTAAATTGAGAGCATCTTGCCTAAAGGCCGTCTACAACCTGCAGCTGGGACAAAGAGTGCCCCGTAGTGCTCCTATGGTATCACAAAAATCACTTATGGGTGTCCTTTCAATATTAGAAAGCTATGACGCCTTGACTCTAGAGATGGTTTTGTCTCTAAAAGTGGCTCTGCTGGACCAAAGGGAAAATGCAGCCTGCATCTCCAGGGATTCATAGAATCATAGAATCATAGAGTTGGAAGAGACCACAAGGGCCATCGAGTCCAACCCCCTGCCAAGCAGGAATTCTAGGGCAGTTATGTAGAAGGGAAAGTTCCCAACCGCTGTGTTTCTCCTTTGTGAAATTTTCCATTTCTTAAAATTCATTCTTTTGTAAAATTAGCAACTTTTGTTTTGTTTTGTTCAGGTGAGAATCCTTAGGAAGCATATCCATTTCAATGTATCCAAATATCTCTCTACACAGACACACATTTGCACAAGACTAGTATTTACAATCGTGTGTGTAGTGCAATGAGTGTGGTAAACTAAAACTCGCCTGAACTGTTTCTCTGTCCTCCTGCACATGTCCTTCATTCTACAATCTGGCAGCCCCTGACTCTTGTCTCCTGGCTGTTGCAGGCTCCCCAAAATCATCGATCCCTTCATCTAAGTCAGTCATAATAATAATAATAATAATAATAATGATGATGATGATGATGATAATTTATTTATCCCCCGCCCATCTGGCTGGGTTTCCCCTGCCACTCTGGGCAGCTCCCAACAGAATATTAAAAACATGATAAAACATCAAACATTAAAAACTTCCCTAAACAGGGTTGCCTTCAGATGTCTTCTAAAAGTCAGATACAGTGCTATCTGGGTTGTCGAATGTAATCTGTTCCAGAAGACTGCTCAACTTCTGAAACATTTGACAACTGAGGCACAATGGGCGGTTGGCAAATTCCATTGAGAAAATGAGGAAACACACTTCGGAAGCTATTTGAGTTCTGAGGCGCGTTTGAAAACAGAAGCATTCACTTCCGGGTTATCAGTGTTTGGGTTTCGAACCGTTTGGCTTCCGAGAGGTTCCACTGTAGTTGTTTGTTTCTTTGACATCTGATGGGAGGGCATTCCACAGGGTGGGTTCCACTACCGAGAAGGCCCTCTGCCTGGTTCCCTGCAACCTCACTTCTCACAGTGAGGGAACCACCAGAAGGCCCTCAGAGTGTCTGGGCTGAATGATGAGGGTGGAGACACTCCTTCAGGTATACTGGGCTGAGGCTGTTTAGGGCTTTAAAGGTCAGTACCAACACTTTGAATTGTGCTCAGAAATGTACTGGGAGCCAATGTAGGTCTTTCAGGACTGGTGTTATATGGTCTCGGTGGCCATTCCCAGTCACCAGTCTGGCTGCCACATTCTGGGTTAGTTGTAGTTTCCAGGCCACCTTCAAAGGTAGCCCCACGCAGAGCGCATTGCAGTAGTCCAAGCAGGAGATAACCAGAGCATGCACCACTCTGGCAAGACAGTCCACAGGCAGGTAGGGTCTCAGCCTGCGTACCAGATGGAGCTGGTAGACAGCTGCCCTGGACACAGATTTGACCTGCGACTCCACGGACAGCCATGAGTCTAAAATGACCATCCCCACTTCTCCCTGTGCCCACTCAACAGTATGTCGCTACCACTCCTCAGTGTCCAGCCAGTCCTCCTCTCTCTATCTCCCTCACACACACATGCACACACACATAACCTGATTATAGGCTCATTTCCTTACTTCCAATTATTGCTGACAAACCGCTCTGAAGAAGCTAGTGCTGAAGTAGAACCCCCTTTCTTTTGCTGTCAAAGCGAAGGAGTTATATTGTGCATGTCTGAAGGACTAGGTAAGAAAACAAGACTGCTCTTTCCATGCCAAAGCACTGAAGGACAAGCCTTTCCAGGGCAATGATGGCTTCTGCTTCTCTTAGGATTTCAGAGGAATGCTGACTCAAGGCAAGCCTAGCTTTGCACCCTCCTGTGAATCCAAGTATAATTTTCAAAACTGAAACTTTGCATAATGTCTCAGCAGGAGATCTGCCCTGTGGTTACCAAGACAAGTGTCGTGTCTAACAGTGTGGTAAATTGAATAAGAATAAATTGCTTTATATTTTTAGATTTCTTCCTTCCCCCTTCCCCCGCCCCACATAAACTCAGGGAAGTTGCTTAACTTCTCATTGCTTTCTATCCTAAAATGGGATAATGATTAAATATAGCTCAACCTCAATAAATTGTATGTGGAAAACTGGTAATAAATGGAACTTGATTGATAGAGATATCTGTAGATGGAAGGAGCTGAATCCATCAAAAATGGACAGATTAGTTTAGGTTTAGTCTGTGCTTTGTCACAGCTCCTATATTGATTCTGAACCTTTCCAGTAATGCAGTTAAATAACTGGCAAAAACAGGCAAATTAGTGTATATTTGGTTCTAAGTGTCTGAGGTTAAGAAAGGATTTATAAATAAGTGCAAGCTGGCTTTTACTTTTATATTATGAGGTCTGTCACTTAGAGCATGCTACTGCTTTTATAAATGAAGGCTCAAGTAGGCACTGGGTGCGATTAGAAAAAAAATGTATGATAGATACAGTTCCACCGACAGTTTGCCTGTTCCTACAATACGAATTCTGATCCTTGTTCTGGATCACAAGCTCCTTTACTCTGCCCCTTTTAAAAATCTGGGTTAAAGAGACTATGACACTCTCTCTGGGTTTATTTAGAACATCTCTGGATCATTTAATATAGCTGGGTAGAAGGAGAACTATCTGTATCGACTAAAAAAAACTTTTATCATGAAGAAACTCTGTCTTCTGTTGAAGAAATTGAGACAGCTGGACAATCTTGATATGCCTTGGCTCTTGGAACATCACCTTAATTCTTTTCTTTCTCTCTTTTTTTTTTTATAATATTTTTATTTTTCGATATAAACACAATACAACAAACATAAACATACAAAAACAAAAACAAAACAAAAAACATGTATCATTTCATATCCTGATTTCATATCCTATCTTCCCCGACTTCCTCATGCCTCCCCTTTCTGTATTCCAAATTCTTATCGATTGTTCAGCAAATCTTCCCTTATTTTAATTTAAATTTAGACTATTCTTCCTTATTCTCCTTGTCTTAACCATTGCTAATAGTAACCATTTACTTTCCAGTCCAACATCATTCTAACTTTCATTAACTTTGTAATATTTCTTTAAATAGTCCTTGAATTTTTTCCATTCTTCTTGCGCTGCTTCTCTTCCCTGGTTTCGGATTCTGCTCGTCATTTCTGCCAAGCCCATATAGTCTATCACCTTCATCTGCCATTCTTCCAGTGTGGGTAGTTCTTGCGTCTTCCAGTACTTCGCAATGAGTATTCTAGCTGCTGTTGTAGCATACATAAAGAAAGTTATATCCGTCTTTAACACCCAATTCTTTTCTTTCTCAGGCAAGTATCAAGGAACAGGTGACTAGAAGTTTGTCTAAGCTTCAGCAGCTATTTATGGATGGTAGAGGGAATCATGTCCATAATTTGTAAGATCTTAGAAGTGAATAATGCTAAGAATGCTAGGTTGATAAACCGGTAGGAACAAAATTTGCAAACACAAGTAGATGAGCAGTAGGAGGTGCCACTATGGGACAAAGCTCCCTGTAGGTCTGTCTCAGAATGAGAATATTAATCTCAGGGTCGGGGGTTTGAGCCCCGTGCTGGGTGAAAGATTCCTGCATTTCAGGGGGTTGGACTAGATGATCTATGTGATCCCTTCCAACTCTACAATTCTATGTTCTGTGAAGAACTTTGGAGACCCGGGTGGCGCTGTGGTCTAAACCACTAAGCCTCTTGGGCTTGCTGATCAGAAGATTGGCGGTTCAAATCCCTGCAACAGGGTGAGCTCCCATTGCTCTGTCCCAGCTCCTTCCAACCTAGCAGTTGGAAAGCATGGCAATGCAAGTAGATAACTAGGTACTGCTGCGGTGGGAAGGTAAACAGTGTTTCCATGCGCGCTGGCACTCGTCACGGTCCTCCGTGTGCCAATAGCGGTTTGGTCATGCTGGCCACATGATCTGGAAAACTGTCTATGGACAAACACCAGCTCCCTTGGCCTCAAAGCGAGATGAGCACCGCAACCCCATAGTCTTTGAAATTGTTGTAGAGTTGTCTTTGAAATTGTTGCAAGGGTGGTATATGGCACCTCAGCAGTTGTCCTTTATGAGCCCAGTGTACTGGTGAGGAGGTCAAGTTACTGGCACCTACCAGCATATGTGGTGGGGTTACTCTTAAGTCCAGAAGATTTTCCTGGAAATTTCTGATGTAGTGAAGCATTACCCCCATCTAGGATTTTTAAATTTATTTGGGGGACAAACCAAGGATTTGAGTGATAAAGAGCAGGTTGCATTCTTTCTGTTTGTGGCCCCAAGTGACAATAGTGAAGTTTTGGAAGGACTTCAAGTTTATAGACCTGGAACACTGGTACGACAAAGATGGGGAAATAGTCCTCATAAATAATAATAATAATAATAATAATAATAATAATAATAATAATAATAATCTCTCAGGTTTCAGAAGGAATGGTCCCCCCTTTCCTCTTAGGTGTGTTGTTCTGGGATTTGTCCTGACATACACAGACCCTGTGCCAATTTGGGGAAGCACACAGGGGAGCAGAGAGGGAAGGCCCTTTGCCCTAGTTGAAGTTCTTGTGCAGGCAATCCAGTCATATATATTTTGGAAAGTTGTTTCTTTGCTATGCACTTGGACAACTTCTTAAAATATCATAACCGCATTTTGCATGTCAGTTCCTGAGATCAAGAAGCAGTCTTTTCCCTGTGTTTGGATGCAACTGGACATCATTTTCAGTTAAGATGGTGGACTAAACCTTTCAAAACTGCACTGATTTTTTGGGGGGTGTTCTTCAAATTCCCAAGCAATGCCTTTTAAAGGCAGACACTTGTCACCAGAGATCAAATGGAGAATCTCATTGATGATGACCCATTAATTTGCTTGGGTAAATGACCTTATTACTTCTTTCTATAACTATATGGGCCTTAACTAAGGACCAAAGGATGCAATAGGACCTAAAGATGCACTTAGAAAGTCTTTTTAATGACATTTTTGTCCAAGGCAAGTCCCACTGACTCAGCAACTCAGGATACTACAGTTACTTACATGGGGGTAAGCCTAAGTGAACTCAGTGGGACTTACCCATGAGTAGACATGTATAGGATCACACTCTTAGATTGCAGTGTAATGATCCTATATGTCACAAGGTTTATCCAAGTTGCACTCAAAATGTGAAGTCCTATGAAAAGGGATTATTGAAATTCTAAATTTAGCTGGGCACTGTGGCTCCCTTCGCTTCCAAAGGATTCTTTCCTGCTCTTTCCCATCCTTTCTTGGTTGCCACTTAAACTACATTTGCAATTGGAAAGCAATTCAATTTATTTCTCTTTTCTCTGCCCCCCCCCCCGGTACTCTCTGAAGAAACTGCTCTTCCCGGGCTTCACATTTTTCTTTGCAAAATATTGCCTTAATAATCTAGCAACTATGGCTGCCACAGCTCATCCCCTCCTCTCATCTCCATTTTCAACAGTCACACCAAGGCTATTTACGTTTCTTACCATGGAACTGCCTGAGTGAAAGTTCCCTTCTGCCCTTTGGTTTATTCTTTCTTTGCCAATAAAAAAAAGAAAGAAACAGTTGTTTGAGCCATACTGACGATACTTTAATGTCGAATGGTGCTGCATAATATACAGACACAGCCCTTACATAGAGCCGATATATTTTTCCCCTCCTAAACAAAAAACAAACACATAAAAGGAATGGGAATCTGCTGCTGGGCTCCTGTCACTCAAAGGATTTTTATGTGGAAAGATACTTGACAGAACCAAGGAGAGGGGAACTTTTTATGCCTAAGTTTTTGAGCCAATCTATCTAGCTTTTAAAAGACTAAAATCTGAAAGTTGTGGACACTATAGGGCTTAACTGAAACCAAGGTATATAAGACATCCCATCATCAGGAATGGGTGGGTCTTTCTCTTTTGTTTTCTCTGAGTTTCTCATGTTTGCAATCTTCAGTTTAGTTCTCCAGATTTCTGCACCAGTTTGATATTTATATCTATCTATATCTATCTAGCTAGCTAGCTAGCTAGCTATCATCTGTCTATCTATCATCATTCTATCATCTATCATCTTCTATCTATTTATCATCTATATTCTATCATCTATCATCTATCTATACACACACACACACATTCATTCCATTTTCATTTTGTTTTCACTCATATGTTCGTTTTGGGGCATACTTTGCCCTATTTTCGCACACTTTTTTGTTGGTGAACTGCATCACAAAATGTGGAGAAATGCAGATTTCAAAGGATAGCTATGTTTTAGTTCTTTGGGGACTTTAGAGTACACAGGAAACAGCAGAACCAGAAACAATAGGAGTTTGCTGATGTGTAACACACACACACACACACACACACACACACACACGGGAAAAACTAACTCTGTTGTCTTTGGCAGAACTAACTTGTTTGAACTATCTGCATGAAGCTCACCTAAAGCTATCCTTTCATCATTATTTCTAGGGCATAATGCATTGTGCTCCTCCCTCTTCTCTCTTTAACATGCAAAAGAGACAGGTCCTTGTCCCAAGGGTGTTGGCAGTCTAAAACCAGAAGCCTGCAGCCAAAGAACTAGCTGGCTGGTTCAAATAAAAATGTGAAATTTAGCCCCCACTTATGGCTTTTTCTGCCTTGTTGCCATTCTGCACACAGGTTTTTGCTACTGGATTCCTTATGTCCTGGAATAATTTTCTTGTTCTCTTTCTGCCCGATGATGCCATTTTTGTCCCTCTAGACATTATGATAGCTCTGGGTGGTGTTTTGCTCCTTTAAGGAACTGTAAGTTGCATGCAATATAGGGTCTAGGTGAACATTCTGTTAATACAAGGATTTCTCCATGCACAATGAAATGTTGTCCCACTCACCTCCCCCTATGTGCCCCCTAAATCTGTTATGGGTTTGTTTGTTTTCTAAAACCTCTGGAGCAGATCTGAGGAGGTGGAATGCACATGGGGCAGGGAAGGGAAAAAATACCATTGCACTAGTGTTACTCCTTTAAGTACTGCAACATTTTAGTTGCCTACACAAAGCTTTTGGAAATTCTCTTGTAGAAGCTGGAGGAGACTGTTGGAGATCTGAGGTGAGACACCCACACAGTGGAAGTTGGTCCCAATACCAGTCCACCACATGGAAGCAGAGAAAGTTCAGAAGGTTTACTGTTGCAGAAGATAAGGCTCAGTAAAACAGTTCTGGACATAGATATATACAGCTTGTAGACTTTTGCAGATACAGATATATGCAGGCAAGTAGCACCGACTAACCAGCTAACCAACTAACAGACAGATGAACAGACCAACAAACTATTGAGCTGACATGAATTAATCACAGATATAGACAGGGCACTGGGCTGTTACCATTGCAACTGGCTTGGCCAGCCATGTACCATGAGGTGATTTACACTCATGGAGGAAATTAACTCCTTCTCGTGTCTCATGCAAACATCCCAAAAGCTCTGTTCTTTGGCAACTGGAATGTTCCTGAGCACACCAACTTCTTCACCAAGTGGTTGGGAGAACATGGGGACAACTCACAGAGGGAGGGGACAAAATAGCACTTGCATATACTTAATACAGCTGGGATTATTAAAGAATTAACCCAAAGACTTTTCAGAAAATGTGAGTGTCGTGGGAACCTGGTTTCCACAAGAAACTTCACAACTCTGCCTTCTCCAAGAGTATGGAAGATTCTACCTCAAGACTGAGCTTTTTGACCTTCAGTTCTCTTTCAGACCTGCATTTCCAGCAGTCTATATCATGAGAATCCTTTAAACTATGTATTTGGGGAAGAAACCTACCATCAAGATTCAAAAGGGTTTGACCCTTTCGTTTTAAAGGATTATCCACTATTACTGTTACAGTTTGAAAACAGCACAGATAATCTTTCTCTCCTCTTCTGCTTTTCATCAACAAATCAACACAATAAAATGGGTTCATATCTTGGAGCACATGGCTGGAAGCTGACGAGAAAATTATTTCCTCATTTACTTGTTTCAGAGAAATCCATGCACCCCATTTGACTTAGACAGAACTAAAGCAATTCACTGAAAAGATAGAAGAAGAAGAAGAAGAAGAAGAAGAAGAAGAAGAAGAAGAAGAAGAAGTTGTTGTTGTTGTTGTTGTTGCAAGTTGTGCTTCTGGGCTCAATACTTATCAAAACATGAATGAGCCAGCTCCCAGGGAAGGTTTGCAGCCAGCTCCCAGGGAAAGGTTGCTGCCAACTGAAGAAAGCAGCCAGGAACAGAGAGGGTTAACTGCCATGCAGGATGAGCATCGACTAGTGCCAACTCCCCCACTCCTGGAAATGCCAGCTGATAAGGGAATGGCGGAGAGAAAGCTAGAACATAGTCAAAGCTCGAGGGAAGCACAAACAGGTGGGAAAGAGTTAAGAGACAGCCTTTCAGAGAATGGGGAAGAGGAGGGAGCTGATGCACTCAGTACAAGGTCTCGACAAATGGGAGGGCTGTGAGTTAGGAAGCAAAACAAAAGGCATATGAAGTGAAAGTTCAGTTGCTTCTGGTCATGCTGGAAGCAGTTTTCAGAAGGGTCATCTTGACTGATGATGATGGAGGTTGTGTTAAAGCTGTCCGGAGCTATCTGTTTGTTTCAACAATAAATCATCCTTTTTAACTAACTACGCTCACTGTGTTATCAAGCCGGGGACTGGACTTCTGACTTCTCCTTTCCTCAATTAACATATATTTAGGTGGTTTCCTTGCAACCACTGTGATGTGTCGTACAGCCATCAGACTCCACTTGCATGATGTGGGCTCTGCATTGTGCATTGGTACCACTTTGAGCCACCAGCCTCAGGTGTGCTTGTGTGTATGCAGAGCTTTGATACCCTGCTACTGGGAGCTTGTCGGGTTATTTGGAACCTCCTTTTTCTATGCTTTCCAATCAATCAGGCAAGCAAACAAGCTTTGCCAGGAAAGTTCTCCACAAATGCTACAGAAAGACTTTGTTTGCAAAGCGTGCTGCGATACAAAAGAATGATGTTGCTACTGTAACCTAATGCATATTTCAAACATGGAGAAAGTTTGTTTCTATAACCTGTATTGTGACAGCGACACTCAAAGAACCTACGTCATCTATGCAAAAGTCCACCATAAAAAGCAATGAACCATTGGCTTAGCCAGTCATAAAAACACTATTTCCTTCAAATTCCTTTGTTTATCAGCTTTTTCTCCCCCTTTTTTATTTTATCCATTACTCTGCTCTAGGGGAAAGACAGATTAATAATATTACACCGTGCAGGGTAAGGCATGCATATTCATGGATGCTCATGAATTATTTGCAAAATTCAATCGAGACAACATTCATCTCAGAGGGAAGCAATTAAAGTACTTTGCTTGCTCGGTGATAAATCACAAGTGAAATTTTCGTTCTTGATCACACGCAATTTGAAACATGGTTTGTTGAAAAGCAACATATTATAGCATATTCAATATCCCTAAAGGGGGTGAGAGCGGGGTGGGGAGGGGAACCATTCAGTCATTTAAATATTAAAAGTTTAGTCTGGATCATAAAACATCCTTGTTTATAAAAGCAGAAAATACAAAAGGATTTTTTTTTTAAAGCAGCCATTTGATTTAATTTGAATCCGGAAATCCAAAAGAGTTTAAAGTACAGTGGTTTCTACGTAAAAAAATAAATAAATAATGTATAATGCCTGTAAACTAGTTTATGAAATCTCTTGATGTAGTTAGGAGAATTAATCAAAGGGCAAATGACAATGTTTGTTTCTTGCTGATATAGATGGGGAGCAGCAGCAGGAGGAAAAGCTTGGATTACATCATGACTCTCACCTCCATAGGATTCTGTCACTTTTCAGGTAAGAGCTCCCTTATGGGCAATTTGTTTCCCTTAGGACACACTTGTCCTAAGCATCTATACCTGCTTTAGCCTCACCAACTTAGGCCTACAAAAGACTGAGATGATACCATTGAATGGATATTGTGAGAATAAGGTTGCATTAGGCAATCTGAGGGGAGAACTGTGGATAAGGCAATAACTAGATGGGAAAGCTGTTGTCCTGCAAATATTGTTGGACTACAACTCCAATCATCCTGGAGCATTGGCCATGCTGACTGGGACTGACGGGAGTTGGAGTTCCACCACAACTGGAGGACACCAGTTTCCCCATTCCTGGGGAATGGGAGGGCAGGTAGGCGGGTAGGGTAACATCAGACCTGAATTTGGAAGAACCACCCATCACCTGAGTCTAATCTTATTTCCATTGTTGCCAGGTGCTGCTCTGCTCTGAGATAGCTCTCGAGCTTCTGAAAGACATCACAAGAGAGGAGAAGGACAAGACAATGCTGTTTGCACCCCACTCAGTTCTCCAGCTTCGTCCATGGAGCAATAGATGTCTAGACACTAGATTGCTGGGCATAGGTGTCCATAGCTATATAAGCGGACTGTGTTATCTTTCACAATAAAGAGTTAGCTATCTACTGTGTGCATTCATTTGGCTGGGAAGTGTCTTTGACCATTAGGAATGGGGAGCCTATGGACTTCTAGATCTTTTTGGACTATATGTAGTTCTATAATACCAACATCTGGAGTCCAACAACATCTGGGGGGCCACAACCACAGGTTCCCTGCTCTGCCCTTCTTTTATGATGGGTTTGCTCCTCCTGCTGCTCTTCCTCTCATCCTTTCTCATCTCTCCCTCTTTTTTTTATAATAATATTTTATTAGGTTTAACAATAAAAAGATACAACCAAACATACAACAAACACACACACACACACAAAAGACACAACAATACAATCTTTCATAATACATAGAATACAAACACAACAAATAAAATAAGGCAAACACAAATCACTCTTTTCTAGTTATTCATCTTTGATTAACTTATTTTCCTGACTTCCTCACACCTCCCTTTTTTGTATCCCTCTTTAACAATTAGTTCAGCAAATTCATATCCTGCTACTTTATCCTTAAATATTTTACCTCCCAAATTTATAGTTTCAAATTTTTATCTCTTGTTACTAGAACCCCTTCATTTTATTTCAATGTCATCCACATTCATACATTTTACAATACTTCTGTAAATAAATTTTAAATTTCCTCCAATCTTCTTCCACCAACTCTTCTCCCTGGTCTCGGATTCTGCCGGTCATCTCAGCCATTTCCATATAGTCCTTTCTCATCTCTCTATACTGAGTCAAGGGGCTGCATGGAGCTGATAAGAGGGCATGCACAATAAGTCCCAAGTTCAGTCTCCATCACCTTACATGCAAGACCTCTGCCCAAGACATCACAGATCTGCAGCATATAATACTGGACCAAATGAACCAATGGTCTGACTCATACAGGGCTTTTCTGTATGTTCATATGTCCAACTGCCTTGATCAAGCTTGATATCCATTTAGAAGCATGTGTGAGAAGGTTCTTCAATGTCTAGGCATTGTCCAGCTGCCATGTGCACCCAGATGGGGTAAGATCAGGAAAAGGATAGAGCTCAATGAAGAGGGGGGAGAGTATAAATTTAAATAATTTAAGGAATTATCAGAAAACTTAACAACATGGATACAATATCATCATTTGAAAGAAGTATTTAAGAGAGATGGGATATGAGGGTTTGGGGAACAAATATGTCAACTGGAGAGATACCTGTTGGAATGTAATGTAAAAGAGTTGTCTAAAAAAAGGTTCTTTTTCCTCATATGTGGTGTTATTGTAGCAAGGTTAAGGCCTACTGGGAAATGATATAGAATGAAATGAAAAAGATGTTTAAAATAACCTTTGTTTAAAAAAACCCAGAAGCTTTTCTTTTGGGAATTATAGGGACAGAACTACCTAAACTGTATAGAAACATACTCATGTACAGCAGCAAGAATGTGGCTTGTCCCAAAATAGAAAGAAGCAGAAGTCCCAGCAAAGGGAGAATGGGTACAAAAACTTATGGAATATGCAGAAATGGCAAAAGTTACTGGAAGGAGAAGAAATCAAGATAACAAACTTTTTATAAAAGAATGGAAATGGTTTAAAGTAGATGAATAAATGAGCAAATTAGGTTAATTTGGATATGCAGAAGATATTAAAGATAATTCTAAGGAACCACAGAAAGAGTTCTGAAATGTTAAAATGATAGTAAAATCAGTGAAATATATAAATCTGAAAAGTATAAACATTTTTTTAAAAAGGATAATGCTCAATGATTGTCAGGAATGAGCCAGTTACAAGTGAAGGATTGCAGACAACTGCAGAAAGCTGCCAGGAACTGCGAGGCTTTGATGTTAGTCAGACGGGGGAGAGCTGACAGCTGCAGACTTCGGCTCTGCGTGACCTTGACGAGCCGGCTGAGGAGGCAGTGGCTGAGAGCAGACTGGAACACAGCCAAAGCTCTCTGGAGGAGCAAATAGGCACAAACAGGCACAGAGAAAGTTTATCGGAAACGGAAGGGGTTGGAGATGATCCAATCGGTCCAAGGAGCCGGCGAATGGGAGGGCTTCTAGACAGGAAGCAAAACAAAAGACGTAAGGTGTGAAAGTTCAATATATTCTGTGGACACAGGAAACAGGAAGCAGTCTTCAGAAGGGTCATCTTGAGTAATGGTGTCGGAGGCTTCATAGAGCAGTCCAGAGTTATCTGGGAGAGAACTCTGTCCACAATCCTGGAGAGTCACAGCCAATCAGTGTAAACAGCGCTAAGCTAGATGGACCAATGGACTCGTTGACTGAGTGGCTTCCGAACCTTGGGTGGCTTAGAGGACTTGTAATGAGGTTAATGAACTAATCTTGCTTCTTTTCTGCTCCTGTATACCCTGCTTAATGCAATGCCTGCAAAATATGATGTATAAAATGATGTCATGACTGATTCAGCCCCAGATTACAGCACTGACATGAGAACACCGGCCAGTACCTTGGAACGAGCCGTAAGGCTGTCCAAAAGAAGAGGAGGGAATGAAGGAATGGGTTTCCCAAGCCTAAAACTGACTGTGCAGGCAGTTTGAAACTGCACCAAAATCCCTATTTTTCCTTAGCTAAAATCCATTAACTTGAGCTCTGAGTCAATGTATAAACAAAAACCCGGCTGTGCTCAAAGCTCTCTCCTTTATCAGTTTGTGACGGCAAGTATGGCCTTCACTGTACCAGTAGAACAGAGAAGACATGTCTGTGCCTTATCTTACGTCCTGACCACAAAAAAACACACAAACCCAGTCTGGGAACAGCGCCAGAGTGTGTTCTCGGAGATGGTGACGTCTTGCTCCAAGATAAGAGTAGGAACAGGAAGATCCTTTTATGGTCAGAAGTACAGGAAGGAATACCCTTTTATGGTTAAGAATACCAGAGCAGGAACATCCGTGATGTCAACCTGCGTACATAGGCTGACGTGGTTGGATTCCTGGGGAAGGAGGGAGAGGGTGCCTGGAGGATATATATACTGCATGAAACTTCTCATTTCTTTGGACTTACTTGCGGTGGACTGACCATGCAAGTGCCTTCTGCTATCCGGAGAGCAGAATAAACTCTTTCTTTGAACCAACCTTGGTGTCATTTGACTTCCTTCCTCCTGTCCAGGAGCAACACAGACCCTATTGGTGAACTCCAATAAGGCTACAGTCTGGCTCAGTTCAAGGCAGCTTCCTACAGTATGTTCCTGTGTTCTTCCTGTGATGAGATGGTAGTAGCCTCATGCATGTCCCAAGTTTTGAATAACAACCACTACACTGAAGCAAATTCCATATGAAAACTTTACTTTTAATTGCAATGTTTTGTTGTATAGGCTGCTGCGGGTGTTTATTATTGGTATTTCTTAAATTTGATTGTATAGGATATATTTAAATTGGCTATTTTATTATGATCAGAATTGTTGAGTTTTAATGTTTGCTTTAAATGAAATTGAATATTTGTTATTAGTGGAAGGCTAGAGTATTCATAGGTGGCTTAAGGGGAGGTAGAAATTAAATGTAAAAATAATGAGATAGAGGTGAAAATGTAATTGTTAAAATATGAGACTTCCCCTCCCTCTAATAAACATTTTCCTCCTTCTTATTCCAGTGTTCTAAATAACCAAGCACAATGCACTATGGATATATATGGATATATAATCTGTATTTTGAGAAATATCATTAAATTACAATAAGTCCAGACCATTTTCATATTAAGCTGATTCATATAAGCCATTTTCAGCTTTGCAGCATTTAGTTTAAAACCACATGCACATGAAAGACCCAAAACATTATCTAGGAAGAGACACTGAAAAATAATTTGAAATGCCCTTTATAAATGGGAAGTCTCGCAGAGTATGAAAAAAAAAGAAAAGAGTATTTCTGAAGTTTCATTACTGACAAAAATGATTAGGGGGATTACCAGTCAGTGGAAATAGTTGTGTCTTTAAAAAGGACAATTTGACTCATAGACCAACTCCTGTGAAAAAGAAGGTTAATGTACCTGAGATGGATTAGTGCAATTTTTCAGCTTCCCACAGTTGAGACTCAGAGCCAGTTTGGAGAATAAATTATAAATGAATTCCTTTTAAGAAAAAAAAAAAATCCATGCAGAATGAAATTGAGAAGCCTGTTATATTAAGGTTTGTCTCCACTGGAGTTGTAAGAAAGATACATTGGCACAATTCAGTCTCCATTGAGCACAGTGTATTATTATTATTATTATTATTATTATTATTATTATTATTATTACTATTATTATTATTATTTCCACCCATGCAGCTCCACCCTTCCACATGTATATAAGCTACTCAGAGCTGCCACAGTTCTCTGTGTGTCTGCTCAGAAGCAAGTCCTGTTGAGTTGTTCCCAGGTCATGGGATTGCAGCTCAAATATGTTTTTATTACAGTTTTAGATATGCCATAAGCCACCCAGAGTGGTTTGAGAAACCCAGTCAGATGGGTGTGTGTGGAAATAATAATAATAATAATAATAATAATAATAATAATAATAATAATAATAATCCCAGCACAATTCAAAGTGCTGGTACTGACCTTTAAAGCCCTAAATGGCCTTGGCCCAGTATACCTGAAGGAGCGTCTCCATCCCCATCATTCAGCCTGGACACTGGTCCAGCTCTGAGGGCCTTCTGGCAGTTCCCTCACTGCGAGAAGTGAGGTGACATGGAACCAGGCAGAGGGCCTTCTCGGTAGTGGCACCCGCCCTGTGGAACACCCTCCCATCAGATGTCAAGGAAATAAACAACTATCTGACTTTTAGAAGAAATCAGAAGGCAGCCCTGTTTGGGGAAGTTTTTAAAGTTTGATGGTTTATTGTGCTTTTAATTCTGTTGGGAGCCGCCCAGAGTGGTTGGGGAAACCCAGCCAGATGGGCGGGGTAGTAGTAGTAGTATTAACAACGACAACGACAACGACAATAACAACAATTTATTATGCACCAAGCGGAAAGAAGTGAAAAGTTTGTGGTGTCTGTCTCTGGACGACATAAATTTCTCTCATCCCATTTCTGCGTTAAAGGGAGAAATATTTATTTATTCCACCCCCATGAAAATCTGTATTTTAATCCACATTTTTAAATGTATCTCTCCCCCCCCCCTCGGAAATACGCATTTTCAATCTGATTTTTTTTTATATACTTTTGAAGTTGAGAATTGGGTCAGAACAGGTCAGGAAGTGCCAAAATCTGGCGGGATAACTAAGTTCTGAGCCATACAGTACGAGAGGTGCAGATCATCAGGTCAGTTTGTAGCAGAATTTGCCAAGACGGAATTCCCTCGGTGTGAATGCGGGATTTTCATAATGAGCGCAGTACAGTAGCCTGCAAATGGAAGAGAATGGGAACAGTTCACATAAAGTAGAGTAATATTAGCATAGATTTCAATTGAGCCGAATCTTCCTTTGCCACTTTTATCAGCCCACCCGGCCAAGGAAACAGGGGCTTCCATTATTGTGAAAAGATATGCGCCGCTATTTCCACGTTAATGTCAATGTGATAGTGAACAGATAATTTTAATTATGTAGTTTGCTTGTCGGTTAGGCATTTTGAGGATATACTTTGAATAATTGCACTGGTTTTTCTGCTTCAGTTTCTCTTAAATGCAAAAAGAGAGAGCTGAAGAATCATATACAGGTGTGCGGTACTGATAACTATGCTTCAATGTTTTCTTCACCCCTTTTCTGCATAAAAAACCCCCCAAACATTTTCTAACGGCAGATGTTGTTCTTAAGAGAGAACACAAGTAAAGCTTTTATGAAATGGCATGTCAATCAAGTGTAATAAGTCTGATTTATTTTCAGGGTCTTGCAGTAGGTATTAATTATATAAGCTGTACCTAGAAGCTGGACATAAAATCCTATTCTATAGGAATTGCAGTAATTCACCATTTATAGAATAACATATGATGCAAGTGAGGCTGGCATAATATTCCACCGCAATTTTGCTGGATTTTTGCAATGTTTGAATCTTAATAGGAAAATCAGGTATTATTATTATTATTATTATTATTATTATTATTATTATTATTATTATTATTTATATACTGCCCTATACTCGGAGGTCTCAGGGCGGTTCACAGAAAAGATCAATGTTAAAAATTAACAACAACAACAACAACAATTCAATCAATCAATCAATCTGTATACCCATAGATCTCAGGGTGGTTCACAACATAACAGGATGAGTTTTTTCCATCCAGTCCAGTGGCAAGCTGTCCCCAAGGAGAAAGTGGGTCTAGGTTCAGAGACAAACAAGGTTTCTAGCAAGAGAAGTAACAAACACTTGCCTTTCACGTGGTTTGGATTTCCAGAGGTCACACTGCTACTTATTTGCATGAACCAGGTTTTGAGGGAAATGCACAAAAAAGGCAAAATAAATGGGACAAATTTATTTGGTTTTTCAAATTACAGTTTTACAATCACCTATCCAACATACAACAAAAACACAAGATTCCATAGAATCTCCTGGACTTCCCTCCTCCCTTTTGTGAGTCCTACTGTTAATCATTTCCTCCTGCATCTTTTATAATAATCCAAACGTTTTACATCTCCATTATATCCAAAATTCACCATTAAAGTACAAGTGTTATTTCAATCCTACTAACAATTTTAACTGTTTACAATGGTATTTAAAATAAATTACAAATTTCCCCCATTCCTTATTAAAATTTTGGTCTTCCTGATTTCTGATTCTTTGAGTCATTTTTGCCATTTCGGCATAATCCGTCAACTTCATCTGCCATTCTTTTCTGATTGGGACTTTATCTTCTTTCCATTTCTGGGCCAATAACATCTGAGCAGCCATGGTTGCATACATAAATAGTCTTTTCTATTCCATTGGGATTTCGGCACCTAAAATTCCTAAAGGAAAGGCTTTAGGTTTTTTAGAAAAAGTTATTTTAAACATTTTTTTTCCAATTCATTATATATCATTTCCCAAAATCCTTTTACTACCTTACATGTCCACCACATATAATAGAAGGTGCCTTCTTTTTCCTTACATTTCCAGGATATATTTGTCCCTGTTTTATACATTTTTGCTAAATTACTGGGAGTTAAGCACCAACGGTACCTCATTTTCATATAGTTTTCTTTCAACATATAACATGCTGTAAATTTTAGATCCCAATTCCATAGCTTCTCCCATGCTGTAAGTTGTATATTATACCTGAAATCTCTCGCCCAGTGTATCGTTACTGATTTAAGCTGTTCATCTTTTGTATACTAAACTCAACATTTTCACACACACACACCCTTGTTTCTAAGCATCGCTGACGCCTGACGCCCACTATTGTTTTTCAACCAGAACTCCCCTCGGGGTGATGGTATCCATAAAACATGACAGGGGAATGCATGTTGATGATTATGTCTTTTCCATAAGTGTATGTAATGCATGTACACTACTGTTGTATTCTTCTCTGTCACCCCATGTTAATTACCCTTGTTTAGTTCCAGACTGTGGGTTGTAGCTAAGTAAGTCCGACTCAGAGTAGACACATTAAAAACAATGGGCCTAAGTTAGCCCTGCCCATTCATTGTAATGGGTCTACTCAGAGGTGTACGGCTAACATTAGATACAGCCCAGAGTCTCTCGCTCAAAAGAAAAAGGCTTAGCTGGTCTACACTGTATACAAATGATTTACTGTTTCTTTTCAAGTTCAAACAATCATTCATTGCATCACCCAAAGGGAAGGAACAAACTTGTTCCACCTTCCTGATCATAATGTGTTTCCAGTGACATTGTAGTCCCCAAATTTATTAGTGCATAAAACAGGGACTCTCTTTTTTCCTCTCTCTCACCAGGTTGCCACTGGATTAAACACATTCAGCTCCATAAAAAGGTAACACCTGTACAATCCATTTTGGTTCTAAAAACCTCAGCAACAAAAAGAGATGTGTTGGCACGACTTCAGAAGTCTCTTTCTTTTTTCTTTACTCCAAGTTCATTTTAGAGGATTTCCATAGGGATAGGGGCTGTATATTTCAAAGCTGTTTAATGTTTCCCTGTCCTTTAAAAACAACGGAAAGAAATACACTGAATTGCCCGCTGACACATTTTATTTTGTGCCTCACGCATTAGGCAGCCCTGGGAGTCCTCTAAGCCTCAATCAGTATCTGACACCCATTTTGTTGTTGTTTAGTCGTTTAGTCGTGTCCGACTCTTCATGACCCCATGGGCCAGAGCACGCCAGGCCCTCCTGTCTTCCACTGCCTCCCGCAGTTTGGTCAAATTCATGCTGGTAGCTTCGAGAACACCATCCAACCATCTCGTCCTCTGTCGTCCCCTTCTCCTTGTGCCTTCCATCTTTCCCAACATCAGGGTCTTTTCCAGGGAGTCTTCTCTTCTCTTGAGGTGGCCAAAGTACTGGAGCCTCAGCTTCATGATCTGTCCTTCCAGTGAGCACTCAGGGCTGATTTCCTTCAGAATGGATAGGTTTGATCTTCTTGCAGTCCATGGGACTCTCAAGAGTCTCCTCCAGCACCATAATTCAAAAGCATCAATTCTTTGGCAATCAGCCTTCTTTATGGTCCAGCTCTCACTTCCATACATCACTACTGGGAAAACCATCGCTTTAACTATATGGACCTTTGTTGGCAAGGTGATGTCTCTGCTTTTTATGACACCCATTAGTTTGCAATAAAAATTCCCAGAGATAGGCAAGTGCCTGGTAGCCATATTACCCAAGTTTTGTTTCCCTTGAATTAAACACACTTACACGGACCCTGATTGCACTGTGGCCTTATTTCCCCCAATAACATTCTACGTTGCTTTATGAAAGCAAGCAACTGGGATCTTATCAGCAGTGGCCAGCGGGATGGCATGGAGAGAATGGCTTTGCAAAGCTTACTTCCAAGTTACTTAGAGCAGCAAGGCAGACATGGTGGTGGGGACATTAATGGAAGCATCAGAATGGCTCCACTCTTTCACCAGGACCTGGCTGAGCTTCCCCTGATTCTCCCTGTCTCCCCCTTGGTAACTGGCAGCAATATGTAGCACTGGGAACCAACTGAGCAACGCAGCTCAGACAGTTCAGTTGGTAGAGCATGATACTCTTAATCTCAGGGTTGTGGGTTCAATTCCCACATTGGGGAAAGGATTCCTCAGCCCAATATACCTGAAGGAACGCCTCCATCCCCATCGTTCAGCCGGGACACTGAGGTCCAGCTCCAAGGGCCTTCTGGCGGTTCCCTCCCTGTGAGAAGTGAGGTTACAGAGAACCAGGCAGAGGGCCTTCTCGGTGGTGGCGCCGCCCTGTGGAACGCCCTCCCATCAGATGTCAAGGAAACAACTATCTGACTTTTAGAAGACATTTGAAAGCAACCGTGTATTGGGAAATTTTTAATGTTTGATGTTTTATTGTGTTTTTAATATTCTGTTGGGAGTCGCCCAGAGTGGCTGGAGAAACCCAGCCAGATGGGAGGGGTATAAATATATTATTATTATTATTATTATTATTATTATTATTATTATTATTATTATTATTGCACTGCAGAGGGTTGGAATAAATGAGACTTGTGGTCCCTTCCAACTCTATGCTTCTTTGAACACTCTGTCTGTGGCTACTTGACCTTGGGCAGCTAAGTTGCATCATACCTGCATTAGCAGGGTCATCTAAGGTGGAGAAGCCATCTCTGTAAACATCCATGTGCATAGCTTCCCCCCTGAAACCGTGTGTGAGCAAGATTTCAGTATTCAAGTAACTCCGCGTACAAACAGTCCAGTGTCCAAAGACTTCTATGCCTCCGATGTCCATCAGAAATATTGCACCATCTTACAAAAGGAATTATGCACATCTCCAGATGTCAGAATCCCCGAACACTTCCACACTGTGTTCCAAATCACCCTGTGCTAAACAGCCACTCTGCTAAAGTAATCACTTCAATTCCTGCGGCCACAATGGCCTGTAAAAGTTCAGCCACAATCCTAGGAATCACCCTGAGCTGTGTCTGTTTATAGACCAATTCACGCTACTGTTTGTTTGCACAGTTGAGGGTGAGTGGCCACTTGTGTATTTGAGAAACTGCATATGTGATCCAGCCTTATTTGCTTAATGCATCAGGAGAGTGTTACGCATGTCTTTTAAAGAGATCTTCTATCTGCAGAGATTGCTGGGGATAGCCTTGTAAAACATTTATGAGCGGGGAGGCTTGTGGCTAAATTAATAAAGCACTCTATGCACATGCTAGAAAACTGAAATGTTTGATGCTAAACTGATTAAAAGAGGGAAAATCCACTTAAAGCTGGCATGTTAATTAATTGTGACACAGTGGGAAATGGAGGATACTGAGACAACAGTTCAATCCAAATGTGTAAAAGATTCATGAGAAGATTTCCCGGTCAACTTGTGCTCAGTGCCCTTTTGGGACTCAAATAGAGAGAACAGGCAGGGCTCCAAACCCACCATATCCAGCATGTGAGATAAATCAGTAGAGGGATCTGCTGCAATCAGCTGGGTTTTAGTGCATGTTCTCAGTTATGGTGTGCCATGGTAAATACTAGGCTCTCGCGATAAGGAAATATATCATTACACTGTGGATTATTATTATTATTATTAACCCGCCCATCTGGCTGGGTTTTCCCAGCCACTCTGGGTCATAGCTGTCAACTTTTCCCTTTTCTTGCAAGGAATCCTATTCTGAATAAGGGAATTTCCCTTAAAAAAAGGAAAAAGTTGACAGCTATGCTCTGGGTGGCTCCCAACAGAATATTAAAAACATGATAAAACATCAAACATTAAAAACTTCCCTAAACAGTGTTGCCTTTAAATGAAGGTCAGCAGTTCGAATCCCTGTGATGGGGTGAGTTCCCGTTGCTGGGTCCCTGCTCCTGCCCACCTAGCAGTTCAAAAGCACGTCAAGTGCAAGTAGATAAATAGGTACCGCTCTGGCGGGGAAGGTAAACAGCATTTCCGTGTGTTGCTCTGGTTTTGCCAGAAGTGGCTTAGTCATGCTGGCCACATGACCCGGAAAGCTGTCTGTGGACAAACGCCGGCTCCTCGGCTGGTAGAGCGAAATGAGCGCCGCAACCCCAGAGTCATCCGTGACTGGACCTAACGGTCAGGAGTACCTTTACTTTTACCTAAAAATCAGATAGTTGTTTATTTCCTTGACATCTGGTGGGAGAGCATTCCACAGGGTGGGCACCACTACCGAGAAGGCCCTCTGCCTGGGAGGGAATCACCAGAAAGCCCTCAGAGCTGGACCTCAGTGTCCAGGCAGAACAATGGGGGTGGAGACGCTCCTTCAGGTATACAGGACCGAGGCCGTTTAGGGCTTTAAAGGTCAGCACCAACACTTTGAATTGTGCTTAGAAACATACTGGGAGCCAATGTAGGTCTTTCAGGACTGGTGTTATATGGTCTCAGTGGCCACTCCCAGTCACCAGTCTAGCTGCCTCATTCTGGATCATTTGTAGTTTCCTGATCACCTTCAAAGGTAGCCCCAGGTAGAGCACATTGCAGTAGTCCAAGCGGGAGAAAACTAGAACATGCACCACTCTGGCGAGTCAGTCCACGGGCAGGTAGGGTTTGAGCCTGCTTGCCACCTTCTCCCCAAAGCTTGACTCAGATTTCTTGCAAGTCATACATAGTCCACAGAATCATCTTTTGAAAATATTTAACCAATGGTCACAATTTATTTGTGTGTTCTCACAAGAAAATGATCAATGCAGGTAACCTTGTCTGATTATTTGAAGAAAACAGAATAATTACAGTAGGCTAATTCCACTGTTTCACCTCTACTGCATCAGAGGAGACACCCCATAACCCACCATTTAACGCATCCTGCCAGTTACTGATGTTAAGCAATGAATAGATATGGGGCAGCACACAGTACAGCTCAGATGCTTCATGAAGCAATATAGGACCAAGACAATGTGGGGCATCTTTGCTGGTCTCAGACACTCCATTCTTTCCATCTGAATTTGAACCTGAAATAATAAATAAAATAAAAAAATTATTTGTACCCCGGCCGGAGCCAGGCTCAGGGCGGCAAACATCGTAAAACTAACACAGTATACAAAGAACATAAGAACATAAAAGCAGGCAATCAATTAATTAAAATACATCTTAAAATTAGTTCAGAGCAAATTAAAATCTGGACAGATGGTAGTTCACGGGTAAAATGGAGAGTGGTTAATATTCTCTAGGGCAAACTGTTACCACTGGTCTTATAAAGGACCTGTGAGCAGGCTAGGAGGCCTCTTTAATGCTTGCTCTTATACAGAAAGACCAAGTCAAAGTGTGAGCGTGTACAGGGCAAGCTGTAAGCAAGTGATATTTGTGACATTGCACAACATCATTCGTGATCATGGGGAATGTCTGCTAAGCCTTAGCTTTCAATTTCTCAGCATGAGATACTCTAGTCTTAAAGCATCAAGTTTTTTTAAAAAAATATAATCATCAAATAATTATTATAATGCAGGTTGATTTTCTTTTCCTTAATGGATTTTGCCATAATGAATGACAAGTATTTCATCAGGTTTCAAAGCATTCCTCACAGTCTTTGCATAAACATCTCCCATCCCCATTCAGTCAGAAAATTGGCAAGAAATGAGAAACATGGGGGGGGGGGAAATATGGCATGCATCGTATTAAAAAAAATATGGGAGAGGAATTGGAAGCATCATATGGGATGCAACTCATATGGGATGACTGCATATATCAGCTGATCAAACCAGAAGATTAGACAGATTATTTATTTTATTCCCACTTCATCTTTCCACCACAGAGTTCAGAACATCATAGATGGCAGCTCCTTGAGATGTTTAACAAATTTGGTCTTTGTGAAGTGACCTGACTTGGGGTAATGTGCAAAAACTCATGATCCACTGGATTTTCACACTTCTCGAAATGTTGTGGTTTTGGAAAGAAAAAGGAACATGTAAGTAGTGTCTTGAGAGAAAATGAACTTCTAAACCAATTTTAAGATACCCAATGAAATATGTTTTGATCTGAAGGTAGCCCTGTTTAGGGAAGTTTTTAATGTTTGGTGTTTTGTATTACTATTCTGTTGGGAGCCACCCAGAGTTGATGGAGAAACCCAGCCAAATGGGCAGGGTATAAATAATAATAATAATAATAATAATAATAATAATAATAATAATAATAATTTCTTGCCCACCTTGTGATGCTTATCAAAGGCACATTAACTATGATGCTAGCTGGCATCCAGAAATGTTATTTTTATTTAAACAAAGACCTGCACAGCAGTCCTAAGCATACTTTCTCAAAAGTCAGTCTTGCTGACTTCAGCAGGACTTTAAAAAAGGTAATGACCGCTCCCTGCTTAAAACGGGGGGTGCCCTTTGCGTGGACGTGTGCAGCCCCTAGATCTGGAGCGGCTCCAACAGCATAGGCTTGGCTTTGCCTTCCCTCAGGTGGGATACCTGGAAGTCTCCAACTACCTCAGTCAGTTGTCCAATCCCACCCGGGGGAAGCGTTGCCAAGGAGACCAGGCCAGGTAGGGGAGGGATTACCTGCCCACACAATAGAGGGAGGATCTTACCTGGGAATCCTCACCATCTTCCTCTTTGCGGCGGCGATACCAGGGTTCCCCGTTAAAGGGGTTTTCTGAAGGGAGGCTTTGACCGTACGCCGAAAGGTCGTCATTGCTCTCCCCTGCGGCAGCGGCGTAACGGGGGCGGCTATCTCTGCTTGAACATATGTTCTCCAGAGCCGGCCCACCCCCCCCCACACACTGGATAACCCTGATGCTCCCTAGGCCCCCGGCTGGGGACTGGGGAGGGAGAACGCCCAATGCCTGAGCCAAGGTCTACCCACATTTGAAATTTAATAAAGTTGTGGCCAATTTAATCCCATAGCACCGTTGTCTTGAGTCATTATTCCACATGACAGGGGGACCGCGCGGGATCTGGGGACTCTGCCTGTCCACGCAAAGGTAAAGGACCCCAGACAGTTAAGTCCAGTTGCGAACGACTCTGGGGTTGCTTTGCTCATCTTGCTTTACTGGCTGAGGGAGCCGGTATTTGTCCGCAGACAGTTTTTTCCAGGTCATGTGGCCAGCATGACTAAGCCACTTATGGCAAACCAGAACAGCGCATGGAAATGCCGTTTACCTTCCTGCCGGAGCAGTACCTATTTATCTATTTGCACTTTGATGTGCTTTTGAACTGCTAGTTGGCAGGAGTTGAGACCGAGCAACGGGAACTCACCCTGTTGTGGTGATTCGAACCGCCGACCTTCTGATCGGCAAGCCCTAGGCTCAGTGGTTTAGACCACAGTGCCACCCACGTCCCCCGATCAGCAGGACTTACTCCCAAGTAATTGTGTATAGTTTGGCAGCCTCAGACTAAAAGAAAAGGCCTTCCCCCCTCCCCTGCAGTTTGCCTAGCTGTTCCAAGAAAGGTACTCCATCACTGAATATATTTTGCATGAGCCTACAAGGCTACCAGATTAGTCTGAACACGGCCTGAATAGGTGCAGAATCTCATTTGGGATTTTGAGCCAGGGAAATGACACTTCTCAGGGAAATAACATGATTCATTATATAGCTGAGCGTTCCAAGCTGGGCACCTCTGCCATTTCTTATTACTAATTTCAGCTACTTGTTGATACTTGTACTTGCAACCAGTTACCCACAACTGGAGCTGGATTGGAACAGTGCAGGGGCTCAAAAAATATTGGGCTTGCTTATCCATGTCTTTGTCCCATATGAAAATAATATCGCCATTCAAGCCACTGGCTGTGGCCTTTCCCTGCAAGAAATCAATCGTGAATTTATTTTAGCATGTTTTCTGGTTATTGTGAAATAACTGCTATTGCCATATGATTAAAATGGAGGTGGGTGAACTGGCTTTGTGGGTGGGGAGTTGACACTAAACTGATTTTCCTTTAAGCTGCCTTGAATGTAGGCCAGGGGTGGGGAAACTCAGGTCTGGGGACAAATGCAGTTGTCCAAGGACACTCTATCCAGGCCCTCAGAACTCTCCCTCATTGGCCCTTGACAGAAGTTCATAGAATCATAGAATCATAGAATCATAGAATCATAGAATCATAGAATCATAGAGTTGGAAGAGACCACAAGGGCCATCGAGTCCAACCCCCTGCCAAGCAGGAAACACCATCAGAGCACTCCTGACATATGGTTGTCAAGCCTCTGCTTAAAGACCTCCAAAGAAGGAGACTCCACCACACTCCTTGGCAGCAAATTCCACTGTCGAACAGCTCTTACTGTCAGGAAGTTCTTCCTAATGTTTAGGTGGAATCTTCTTTCTTGTAGTTTGGATCCATTGCTCCGTGTCCGCTTCTCTGGAGCAGCAGAAAACAACCTTTCTCCCTCCTCCATGTGACATCCTTTTATATATTTGAACATGGCTATCATATCACCCCTTAACCTCCTCTTCTCCAGGCTAAACATGCCCAGCTCCCTTAGCCGTTCCTCATAAGGCATCGTTTCCAGGCCTTTGACCATTTTGGTTGCCCTCCTCTGGACACGTTCCAGTTTGTCAGTGTCCTTCTTGAACTGTGGTGCCCAGAACTGGACACAGTACTCCAGGTGAGGTCTGACCAGAGCAGAATACAGTGGCACTATTACTTCCCTTGATCTAGATGCTATACTCCTATTGATGCAGCCCAGAATTGCATTGGCTTTTTTAGCTGCTGCGTTCCAAGGGCAGGTTTCAGCAATGTAAAATGAAGCGTTCTATACAGTCTGAAACATACCCTCTCTGCAGGCCACAACTCTAACTGGCCCTGCTCCATTTTGTGTGGGTGGAATGGGTTCCTGCACTGTGATCAGGGCCGTCTTACCCATAGGCACTAGGGGTGCGGGGCACCCGGGTGCCAGGCTCTCAGGAGCACCAGGCCGAGAGTCCAGGACCCGAGAGTTGAGTCTGGTGGGAAGAGCCTGCCTGTTGGTTGGAGCGCTGCAGCAGGCTCTTCTGCTGTGGGAAGCTCTCCACCCCAACCCTTCGCCCTCCTCCCCAGCGTCTGACGGCAGAGTCATCGTCAAAGTCTTAAGGTGCCGTGGTGCTGCAGGACCAAAGCAAGCAGGCACTCCGGGTCCCCTGATGAGTTTTCGCTAACTGCCCACAGAGGCTTGCCACTTGGGTGCCTGGCAGCTGCCAGCCTTTACTTTCATCCTCCCCTTTCTCTGCCTCCCAAATTTTAGGCGCCGTGCTTCACGATTTCCCCCACATTATGATTTTTGCATAGCACACAAACACACAAACACGCATGCATTTGTGAGATATTGTCAGGTCCAAAATATGAAACTGATATCACAGTATGGAATTCAAACCGGTTTAAGACAATATAGCGATATTTCATCCAGCCTTAGTCTGCATCACTGCCCCAGTCTCTGAGGAAGAGAGGGGGCATTGATGCAGAATACGTCCCTATTTTCATTAGAGGAATGTTGGAGGCTATGGTCCGTGTAAACCTCTGGCTGATTTCTGCCACATCTGTTTGCTCACCCACTTTTGCAACTGGCCACTCCTGCTTTTGCACAGGTCCTACCAATTACTGGCAATCACAGTCCTGGGAAAGTTGACCTCAGAAGGATGGCAAAGAGGGAATGAGACCCTTAGGATGGCAGAGATTCCCCCTGATGTAGGCTCTGTTCATGAAATATACTCAGAGTCACAAAGTGATTTCATGCTCTTTATTCAGCTCATAGTGGTGAGGAGGAATGAAAATGAAAGTCCCCTCAAAGTATCTGCTTTATATACATTATTTACACAATGGGCTACACATGATTGGCTAATTCTGGAATTCTACTGCAAGCCAATCAGGTTGTGGATTCACTTATATATGGAGCATGATTGGGTGGTTCCTGCCAACCAATCATACTGCTGCATTGTTCTAGGACCAATCAGACTGCTGCATTCTGAATCCTATTGTTCTAGGACCAATCAGACTGCTGCAATTTGGATCCTATTGTTCTAGGACCAATCAGACTGCTGCAGTTTGGATCCTATTCAACTCAGTACATAACACCCCTCCCCTCTAAGTTCCAGTCCTGCCCGGGAGGTCGCATTCATAGTCCTCGAGGTACGCTGGCGGCCTATGTGTGCGTTGCGGCCTGTGGTGTTCCCTGGTCCGGGGTTCAGGTTCTGGCTCGTGTTCCAAGGATGCTGGCTGTGATGGGCCTGTTTGGTCTGGCGCAACCGGCTCGCTCAGTCGTGGTTCTGGTTCCGGTGTCCTTTCTGCCTCGTGGGTCCTCTCTGTATTTACTGATTCTGCCTCTCCTGCTGGCCCCTCCTGCTCTATGGGCCTCACTGCCCCTCTGTTCCCTTGGGACTCCTCTGACCTTTCCTCCTCCTGGTTTTCTCCCGGGAATCGTCGCCGTATCTGGTCGCAGTGGCGGCGCCAGCATTGCCCCCCATCTGTTAGCACCTCGTACGACACGGGGCCAGTGACCCTGGTGACTGTGGCGGGTACCCATGCTGGGCCTGCCCCAAAATTCTTTGCGTACACTGGGTCCTGGGCCTCGAAGGTCCGGGGGTTCCTGCCTTCCCCCACCACTACCTCATCCTGAGCTCTATCGGGGTGAAGGCGGTCCAATCTGATTGCAAGGCGCCGACCCATTAGTAGTTCAGCGGGGCTCCGGCCAGTCATTGAGCTGGGGGTGCTGTGCTGTGCTAGGAGGAATGTGGCAAGGCGGTACTCCCAATCCCCTTGCGTCATGCGGCGAAGGGTGTCCTTGGTGGTCCGCACCATGCGTTCTGCTTGGCCATTGGTGGCAGGGTGGAATGGCGCCGAACGGATGTGGCGGATGGCGTTCTGCGCTGTGAAGGTTTGGAATTCTCCTGACGTAAATGCAGTCCCGTTGTCTGAGACGAGAGTGTCAGGGAGCCCGTGGGTTGCAAACAGCCTGCGTAGTACCCGGATGGCTACGGATGTAGAAGTGGACGGTACCAGTGCGACTTCCAGCCTTTTGGTGTAGGAGTCCACCACTATGAAGAATGTTTTCCCCTGAAAGGGGCCAGCGAAGTCCACATGCAGGTGTGACCATGGTGCTCGGGCGGACTCCCAGGACTGGACTGGGGCCCTTGGGGGATCTGGGCGGGATTCTTGGCAGGCCTGGCAGTGTTTGACCCAGGCCTCTATCTCTCCGTCGACCCCCGGCCACCACACATAACTCCTGGCAAGGGCCTTCATTCTTACTACCCCTGGGTGTGTCTCGTGTAGGGCTGTGAGGACCCTTTTGCGGAGGGGCTGGGGAACAACGACCCTGCTTCCCCATAACAGGCACCCCTTGTGGGCCGACAGTTCATGTTTGCGGGTTGTGTAGCCAGCGAATTCTGGCCCAGGGCTGCTGCTGGGCCATCCCCTCCACACCCAGTCCAGGACCTGGGAGATGACCCTATCTTTCTTGGAATGGTGTGCAACTTCTTGTGCCTGAATGGGGCGGTTGGGAAGCAGCTCCAGGCTCATAACCTCTTGTGCAGGTGCTGGGTCGGGGCCTGTTTCCGGTAGTGGTAGCCTGCTGAGGGCGTACGCATGGCCCATCGCCTTCCCTGGGCGGTGAATCAGTGCATACTGGTAGCTGGCAAGGAAAATTGACCACCTGAGGACGCGAGGAGACAGCACTTGGGGGGTCTGCTTTTCGGGGGCAAACAAGCCAAGCAACGGCTTGTGGTCAGTCACCATACGCTTCCCAGTCTCCAGATGCTGGGTTGAATGGCGAGAAGCTGCTGTCGGTTGCCATTCTGAGTTCCTTGTGTCCTGGAGCTGAAGCCTGGATACACGGTGCGAGGCAGCGGTGCGGCAGGTGGCGGTGCTGCGGTGCTGTGTGTGGCAGTCAGCTCAGCGGGATGCCACCTTCGTCGCCAGTGAAATATACTCAGAGTCACAAAGTGATTTCATGCTCTTTATTCAGCTCATAGTGGTGAGGAGGAATGAAAATGAAAGTCCCCTCAAAGTATCTGCTTTATATACATTATTTACACAATGGGCTACACATGATTGGCTAATTCTGGAATTCTACTGTAAGCCAATCAGGTTGTGGATTCACTTATATCTGGAGCATGATTGGGTGGTTCCTGCCAACCAATCATACTGCTGCATTGTTCTAGGACCAATCAGACTGCTGCATTGTTCTAGGACCAATCAGACTGCTGCAATTTGGATCCTATTGTTCTAGGACCAATCAGACTGCTGCAGTTTGGATCCTATTCAACTCAGTACATAACAGTTCAGAAATAAGATGTCCATGTTGAGATCTGGAGCAGGGCCAACAGAACAATCACAGTACAAACGCCCAGCATTCATTCCGCCTTCATTGTTGTCTGCACAAGGCTTCTGAGAGGCAGCGTTTTGCAACCTATCATTAGAAGTACAAGAACAGACAGCACAATGACAATTGCAAGCATTTGAAATGTTTCAACAACAATTTCTTACTATCGTTCCCCCCGCCATGCTGCTTTCCAGCGCTGGATGTAATTATAATCTCTTTCAAATGACAACAACTTTGAAATTAGATACACCGGGTTTTGTCTATTAACATAAGCATACCGAGAGGGGAATACCCAGGGGAGGAATCAATCCTGTAAAAGATGGTATTTGACTGATTATTTATCCTGCAGCAGTAAAACACAGACTGTTTCCCCTGCCATTCAGCCATGGAGAGACGAAGGGCTGCTAAAAATGAATGAACACAACTTGAATAAGTGGGATTTGTGTTCTGCAACACTGTGGCATTCTTTCTGGAAACGGGTTGGTTTATTCCTCGAACTCCAGCTGGGGTTTGTGAACACTGTGGTCTCTTATGCTGATTGATTAATAATTGAGAAGTCATTGAATAATAGCTGAGAAATCATTGTGGAGGCTATGGTGGAGCATGAACGTTGTGTCAAAAAGGCTGCTTTTCTGAGTGCTCCAGTATCCCTGCGTGGAAGGCACTTGCAATGGAGCATCTGGCAGGACTGAATTACCAACAGGTGAGTGGAGGGTCCAATCCTGCAGGGGTGCTCCTTGCTTCCAAAGCAAAGCAGAGCCTGGCAGCTTCTCCTCTTCTTCCTTCCTTCCTCCCTGACCTTCCTTCCACCCAGTGCTCCACCCTAGTAGCCAGGGATCATTCAAGGCAGCCTGACCTGACCCGGGGCATGTCAAGACTGTCACCACATGACTTGGTCTAAGCCTGAGACACCATGAATTGGCCCGATTTGATTTGGGATTTAGGCTACGGCTGAATGCAATGCATAGCCCCACATTTATAACCCTGTCATGATGCTAGAGATGCATCCCAACAGTTAAGATTTTTCTGAGGTCTAGGACTGAATGAAAATGTCCCCTATTTGCTGTCCCATTCTCAAACTGAAATTGGGATGGGGGGAGGGAAGAGGAGTCCTTTCATATAGATTATATAGGTATAGGTATATAGATATAGACAGTGCTTTTCTTCTAGAAAAAAAACACACGGTGCTGGTACGCTCCATGAAGTTGTTACAGGAAGTGCCACACTTTCAACCAGTGCTTTTCATCTAAACCGCCGAGCCTCTTGGGCTTGCCGATTGTAAGGTCAGCAGTTCGAATCCTTGCGACAGAGGGAGTTCCCGTTGCTCTGTTCCAGCTTCTACCAACCTAGCAGTTCAAAAGCATACCAGTGTGAGTAGATAAATAGGTACCACTGTGGTGGGAAGGTAAATGGCATTTCTGTGTGCTCTGGCTCATAGTGTCCCATGGCTTAGTCATGCTGGCCACATGACCCGAAAAGCTGTCTGTGAACAAATGCTGACTCCTTCAGTCTGAAAGCGGAGATGAATGCCACATCCTATAGTCAAATTCAACTGGACTTAATCATCCAGGGGTCCTTTACCTTTACCTTTACCTTAACTTTCTTTTAGAAAAAAAGGTGCCAGTACCACGTACCTTTGTGCCAGGATGCTGTCAGTGGCTCCCGGCTAGTTAACCCTGGAAAGCATAAAGACAAGGAAAAGTTTCTTACCATCCTTTTTATTACAATCTTTACAGAGAGAGGCTATAGAACCCAGCCTCTTGAATAATGGCGGTGTCCCAAGTGAATCTACACCCCCAGTTTCTCCCACTTCCTCATTCCTCATTCTCATTGTCTCCTCTATGGGTGTAGCTATTTGCCCTCTGTCTTTGAGCTCCTTACTCTCCTACTTTTAAGGCTCGCCAGGTTCTGGGAGATGGAGGGTCTGGAATGGTTTCTAATGATGTGTCAGCCGGGTGTTGTTCTGGCTCTCCCGTGAGTTCCCAACTTGTCCCCTCATCTGCCTCTGAGCTGCAACCTCCTTCAGATCCCTGATGTAAATCTGCACTGTCTTCCTCTTCCTCCTCCCTGGAAGGCTCAGGATGGGGAGGCGGTCTCCAACGTTCCTTCTCTGCCCAATCCCTGACACTTTGTGTACCCCCAGAAAAAAAGCACTGGATATAGATATACTTTTCAGAGGGTCTATACAGGTAGGGCAAAAGTCTGAATAATACAAGTGACCTGTTACCAAGGGATCCTCTAGTTTACCATGACATTCTTTGCATGTAATGAGTTGGAAAATACTTCATTTTTTCTCTCTGGACTATGCAGGTATGAAATGGCACATTGCTGGCTAGGTTGGCCAGCGCTTCATAAGCAAAGATTCCTGTTTCCAGTCATAACTTGAGGGCACAATCAGGGCCAAGGCTTTTTGTGCCAAGCATAGTTTTTCTTTTCCAGAATTCACATAACGCAGTGTGCTTTATGAGGACGAGCTGTATCTCAGGCATCTTCGGCTACCGTGAGAATATGATGGTTGTTATGGCAACCCCTTTTCACTGTATGACAAAGTATTAAACACACATAACAAATTGGATAGATATGCTGGAACATTCCCCTTCAAATCCACCCAATATATTTTTCTTTCTTTCTGTTGCTTTCACTCTCTTTCTTATTTTATTTTAAAAGGCTACCAAACAGCACATATCTTCATCCGCTTCCTGCTCTCCTATTTACCAGTACTGGAAAGGTATTCCATAATTACATATTTACATTCCTCTACTAGCATGCCCCTTCTTTTTAAATTAAGGGGAGTAGGAACCCTGGGTCTGAAAATTCCCATACAGGAATTATTCTTCATCACAAAGGAAGCTGTTGGCTTTACAATCTATGTTCACCTAGGCTTGCCATATTTTGAAGAGCAAAAAAAGAAGGCACGTTTGCCGACTTTTACTTTTAACTATGGATCACTATGACAACTCTCATTTTACATACCCATGAAAAAGAGGATGCGTCCTGGGGGGAAAAAGGATGTATGGCAACCCTAGTTCACTGCCAGTGCTAGCTGCTGCTACCTCTATCAGGAGTGGTGCTATTGCTGTTACAAACAGGAGAAGTAATGTAGGAAGCCATTCATTTATAGATTACTCATGCTGCCCATTCAAATATGTTCTCTAGGGCAGTTCACAGTGTTCGGGAACAAAGGTTTGACTGTATTTATCTATTTTTTCCCATGGAACAGAAGCAACTAGAGCATGAGTAGGCAAACTAAGGCCCGGGGGCCAGATCCGGCCCAATCGCCTTCTAAATCCGGCCCGCAGACGGCCCAGGAATCAGCGTGTGTTTTACATGAGTAGAATGTGTCCTTTTATTTAAAATGCACCTCTGGGTTATTTGTGGGGCCTGCCTGGTTTTTTTACATGAGTAGAATGTGTGTTTTTATTTAAAATGGATCTCTGGGTTATTTGTGGGGAATAGGAATTTGTTCATTTTTTCCCCCTTCAAAATATATTCCGGTCCCCCACAAAGTCTGAGGGACAGTGGACTGGCCCCCTGCTGAAAAACTTTGCTGACCTCTGAACTAGAGGCTACTGCAATCTCAAGTGAAGAAACAGAGTGGGGGGAGGAGAAGGAGGAGGAGAAGGAGAAGGAGACAAGCTGCTTAACTCTCCCTTCTGGTCATTCCCCCCCGCCCTCAAAACTGCCTTCTCTTAAGCTACAAGGGGGCAGCAGAGAGATCCAGAAGGGCCTGGAAAGCAAGCCAGGAGGGGGAAAGTTAATTTCAGTCCCATATCCTTTCCTCCTCTCCAGATTGCACAGTGGTACTTGCAGCTGCTTTTCATAGGTATTTTTTTTCCTCTTTGTCTGAAGTTGGTTGGTACATTTCTGCTGTGTTGGCCCCTCAGAGTTTTGCCTATATACCAAAAAGTGAAGGCCCAGACATGGTGATTTAAGCACACAGAGAAAAAGAAATCCAGTTTCTTGCCCAGGAAGTGCACTAAAAACAAAACAGTACAGAAGTGACACACCGGCAGCCAGTTGTATATAACCCTAGACGCCGCAGTACCCTGGAAAACAACACACACAACATCTCTCTTATATCGTACTCATTAACTTTTAAAAGCCTCCACTGCCTGTGCAGGATCATTGCAGCAAACTCTAAATGATGTATGAAATGAGAAAAGGAAACAAGCCTGGCTTTCTTGTCACCAAGGTGGGCTGTAATGCTCAGACTCATAAAGGGTTAGGAGAAGAAAACCTAAGCAAGAGAGAAGTTATGAGAGTGCCAGGAAAAACAAGATGCAGCCACCACCGTCTCCGTTCCCCTCTTCACCACCACCTCCAAAAAAATAAAATCAGCAAGAAAACCCTGGATTGACATATGAGCTGTCAACTTCAGGACCTTCCAGTTTATTAGGATGCCATCCATGGATAGTCTTTAATAAAAGCCTGAAGGATGATTCTAATGAAACCTAGCCTTCTCTTAATAGTAATGGAGATGCAACTCTCAAGATGCTGGGTCCATTTTCACAAAGATGCCCTTCATAATTTTAGATAAACCATTTTTTTGTCTTTCCTTGGTCTCATAGAGGGCTTAGAAGCAGTCACAGTCCACCAGCATTTTGACAAAGTGGAGACTGGGATCATCCATGGTGTACTCTGATGCCAGAATCTTATTCTCCTCCTCTGGTATCGTGTTTCTCTTGTCTTTGCTCTGGCGGAAGAGCACAGCATTCTACCATTTCTTCACCTCTTTTGGGATGTATCTCTCTGTTGCTGAAGACCTTGATAACTCCATCAGAGATGGCTGCTCCTAATGCCATGGTGCTGTAGGCAAGGGGGAAGGGGAGAGAGGAGAAGAATAAATAGCACTCAAGGCTTCTCTGTGATGGTGGTTTCAATTTCTGTTTCAAGCAAGGTGCAAACAGAACTGGGTAAAATCCATCTACCTTGGTATCTAGGTCTCATGTGTCAAGGCTCTGCCATCTGATGAAGCAACCTCCTCCAAGTGGGAGCATAGAAGAAGTCAATAACTGGCACATGGATGGCGCAGTGAATCCTTTTGAAGTGTTGGCCCTAACTGAGGAAGGCATGGATTTGGATTTTGCTTTAGATGGCAAAATACATTGGTCCTCCACTGCATGTTTGTGCGTGAGCCTTTCATTCCATTCCAGTGAAAAAATATTTTCAGATATTAATCTATGGCAAGGATTCTGAATCCATGCTCTACTAGGGTTTCACAAGCTCCTTCCACACATCCCACAGAAAGGTTTTAGAACAGTCATGAATATCTGTCCTTGATTTGCTTGGATTCCTCCCCCCACAACAGAGAGGTTGTTTTGACCTGGACCACATTATCAAATAGGTTAACAAAGCCCTGGCCTAGGGCCCATGGTTTTATTCAACCCTCGCCCACCCCAAAAAAACCCTACAAGTTAAAGAGGACCTTCCCAAGAGCCTAGCCTAGGACCTATGATTTATATAATAGGATTTTCATTTTCCCCCATACTGAAAATGCAGGTGCTGAATGGAAGAAAAGTTACAGGTGAGATCAAACTGTGGGTGTTCCATTTGCAAATTGGACTTCTACTTGCACAAATGAGATTTCCTTTTCCTCCCGTCCCCCAGCATCTGGTCTGGAAGGTTGGATGGTGCATGAATAAAGCTGCTAGGAAGGAGGGAGGAAATCCAACTGCATCCTCTGGTGCAGCATTCAACTTCACCATCTTTTCTTTATAACATCAATAATCCCAGGCTAGATTGACAATGTAAGCCTGACTCCCTACTCTTTTAAATCAACTTGCAGACTTTCAGTCAATAAAGGAAGCTTTCCTTGCCCACTGTTTTGGTCCTTGGAGGTCAGAGCTTCTCTACATGCAAAGAGCAGGATGCTGTCAGGGACTCCCAGCTGGTTGCCCAGGAAAGTAAAAAGACAAGGAAAAGTTTCTTACAGTCCTTTTTTATTTCAAACGTTACAGAGAAAGGCTATAGAACCCAACCTATTGGATAATGGTATTGTCCGGAGTGAATCTCCACCCCCTGTCTCTCCCATTTCCTTCTCATCATTCTCATCGCCTCCTTTACAGGTGCTAAGTGCCCTCTGTCTTTGAGCTCTTTGCTCTCCTACATTTAAGGCTTGCCAGGTTCTGGGAGATGGGCTGGAATGCTTTCTAACAACAACATGTCAGCCAGCTGCTACTCCTTCTCTCCCATTATTTCCCAACTTTGCCCCTCATCTGCCTCTGAGCTGTTGTTGTTTAGTCGTTTAGTCATGTCCGACTCTTCGTGACCCCATGGACTAGAGCACGCCAGGCACTCCTGTATTCCACTGCCTCCCACAGATTGGTCAAACTCATGCTGGTAGCTTCGAGAACACTGTCCAACCATCTCATCCTCTGTCGTCCCCTTCTCCTTGTGCCCTCAATCTTTCCCAACATCAGGGTCTTTTCTTCTCATGAGGTGGCCAAAGTATTGGAGCCTCAACTTCACGATCTGTCCTTCCAGTGAGCACTCAGGGCTGATTTCCTCTGAGCTGTGACCTCCCACAAACTATTGTTGTAAATCTATACTGTCTTCCTCTTCCTCCTCCCTGGAAGGATCATAATGGTGAGGCATTCTCCATCATTCCTCCTCTGCCCAGTCCCTGACAAGGGCCGTACCCAAATACAGGAAGAGGAAGAGGAGAGAAATGTGATACAAATTTGGTAGTCCCAGCTCTTTTGCTCAATAGTTTTCCTTCCGTTTTTGTCTGAAGATAGATCCAGTCATTCAGTGTTTGTGTTCATTTGAGCAAGTTAATGCTTCTGTACAGCCACAGCTAAGTTGCAGACAACAGCTTGAAAAGAAAAGGAATGATTGCTACCTGGTCTTTTTTCATTAGCTATCAGCAGGTTGTTACAGATAGATTAGGGAAGGATGGAGACCTCATTCCCCATTCCAAGCAGTGTTGTATTATCTACATAGCACATATTTGGTGCTTACTAATGCTGTCAAAGAAGACCACGAAGAAGACCTGCAGAAAGAAGCTTTAGAAGAGTTAAGAGCCTTAAAACCAGGAGTATTAGACACAGCACCACCATCTTTGGGATTGGACAAACCAGCAAAAGTGATACCACCGTCAGAACAAGAGGAATTACTGGGAGCAGTTGGAGGAAAGTAGAATAATTACACAATGTCTCTACAATTGCTAAGTTGGAACATTCATGGATTTAACTCCCCGGAGAAGAGGAGGAAAGTTTTTCATTTATTGAAAAAGGAACAGTTGGACTTAATTTGTTTACAGGAAACACATGTGATAAGGCTACACAGGAAAGTATTGATTAATAAAAGATTGGGTCAAGAGTTTATTTCATCGGATAAGGTCAAAAAGAGAGGAGTTGTAATCTATGCCAAAGAGAGCCTATCACCGAAATTTGTTTTTAAAGATGATCAAGGAAGATTTGTGGCAATCGAAATTCAATCACAAGGAGAAAATTTTTTAATAGTAGGAGTTTATGCACCAAATGAGGGGAAATCTGAATTTTTTAAGAAATTGCATGAGACATTGTTAGACTACATGGATTACAACATTATTGTGATGGGAGATATGAATGGAGTGGTATCTACAAATATGGACAAGTCGCAGAGACAGATTGTAACTAAAGATGGCAGACTACCAAAAACTTTTTTTGAACTGACTGACAATATGGACTTGATTGATATTTGGAGAATTAAGAACCCCTTAGGAAGAGAGGGAACATTCTTCTCTGAAGCCAAAATGACATGGACTAGAATTGACCAAATATGGATAACTGGCACCTAAGACTCGAAAAGTGGAAATTTGCCCAAAAACTTGCTCCGACCATAATGCTGTGAAAATGGAGATGAAACTAACACCAATCGGTTCCTTCAGATGGAGGATGAATGACACCTTATTTAGAGATCAAGAGGTTGTTAAGAAGGCCCAAAAAACCTTGAGAGACTATTTTGAGATAAATTTGAATACTAGTATTGAAAAAAGAATAATCTGGGACGCAAGTAAAGCAGTTATGAGGGGGTTTCTGATCCAACAGAATACAATAAAGAAGAGAGCCCAAAATGAAAAAAAGATAAAATTTTGGAAAAAATAAAAGAGGGTGAGAAGAAACTAAGAGCGAAACCAAAGTCACAAGAGATTCTGAGAGATATAAAGTTATATCAAGTGCAATATATGAAGATGATGAACCAGGAAATTGAATGGAAAATTAAACAAATGAGACAAAAGACATTTGAATCGGCTAATAAATGTGGAAAATTGTTAGCTTGGCAAATGAAAAAAAGACAAAAGCTCAATACTATCACTAATTTGGAAGTGGAAGGAAAGAACATTCAGAATCCAGTGGAAATTAGAAAATGCTTCCAGAGGTATTTTAAACAGTTATATACACAAGGGCCACAGAAAGAGTTTGATATAGACCAATTTTTAAAAACAAATGGATTACAAAAAATCTCTCAGGAAAACAAGATAATGCTGAACTATAAAATTACAGAACAGGAGGTAGAAGGTGCCATTCAGAATATGCAGTTGGGTAAATCTCCAGGGCCGGATGGTTTAACCTCAAAATATTATAGATCTTTGAAGGATTGGTTAATTCAGCCACTAAAGGAGGTTTGTAACGAAATTTTGGAGGGGGGAAAAGCGCCAGAGTCGTGGAAGGAAGCTTATATTACACTTATACCGAAAACTGAGTTGGAAAAGACACAACTTAAGAACTACCGCCCCATATCCTTGCTCAATGTGGATTACAAAATATTTGCTGATATTTTGGCTAATAGATTAAAAAAAGTATTAGTGGAAGAGATACATAAGGACCAAGCTGGCTTTCTCCCAGGTAGGCACTTGTCTGACAACAAGAGGAACATAATCAACATTTTGGAGAAGTTGCAAGTGAATATTAATACTAAAGCAGTTTTAATTTTCATAGATGCAGAGAAAGCCTTTGATAATATTTCTTGGAATTTTATGAAGAAAAATCTCCAGGGGATGGGGGTGGGTCAAGGGTTTGAAAATGGTATAAGTGCAATTTACTCAGAACAAAAGGCTAAGCTAATAGTCAATAATGTTATGACAGAGGAATTTAAGATAGAGAAAGGTACACGACAAGGCTGCCCAATTTCCGCATTGCTTTTTATTTCGGTCCTGGAGGTTTTGCTAAATATGATTAGAAGGGACCGTCTGATTAATGGTGTCCAGGTCGGAGCCAAACAATACAAATTGAAAGCTTTTGCAGATGACCTAGTTTTGACGTTACAGGAGCCAGAATCTAGTACGAAAAGAGTATTAGAACTGATTCAAGAATTTGGTCATGTGGCAGGATTTAAGCTGAACAAGTCGAAAACTAAAGTTCTTGAGAAAAATTTAACACCGATTGAGAAAGAGAGGTTTCAGAAGGAGACAGGTTTAACATTAGTTAAGAAAGTAAAATATCTGGGGGTTAATATGACTGCTAAGAACTTAAATTTATTTAAAGATAACTATGAGAAATGTTGGACAGAAGTGAAAAAAGATTTAGAAATATGGTCAAATTTGAAGCTTTCCTTGTTGGGTCGAATTGCAGCTATAAAGATGAATGTATTGCCAAAAATGTTATTTCTGTTTCAATCATTGCAAATTTTGGACAAGATGGACTGTTTCAAGAAGTGGCAGAGAGACATTTCTAGATTTGTCTGGCAGGGCAAGAAGCCCAGAATAAAATTTAAAATATTAACTGATGCAAAGGAAAGAGGCGGATTTGCCCTGCCAGACCTTAAACTTTACTATGAATCAGCAGCATTCTGCTGGTTGAAAGACTGGCTGCTTCTTGAGAACACAGACATTTTGGATTTGGAAGGTTTTAATAATGTTTTTGGGTGGCATGCATATTTGTGGTACGACAAGGTTAAAGCACATAAAGCATTTAAAAACCATATTGTCAGGAAAGCATTGTTCAATGTCTGGATAAGATACAAAGACTTATTGGAAAATAAAACCCCAAGGTGGTTGTCACCAATGGAAGCGAAGGCTCAGAAAAAGCTCAATATGGAGGCCAAATGGCCGAAATATTGGCAAATATTGGAACAAGGAGACAAATTGAAATTGCAGAGTTTTGAGAAATTAAAAGATAAAGTGTGAGACTGGCTTCATTATTATCAAATAAGAGAGGCCTATAATTTGGACAAAAAAATTGGCTTCCAGGTGGAAAAATCAAAATTGGAAACAGAACTGTTAGATCCCAAAACTAAGATACTTTCAAGAATGTATAACTTGCTGTTAAAATGGAACATGCAGGATGAAACAGTTAAATCTGCAATGATTAAATGGGCACAAGATATTGGACATAACATTATTTTTGCTGACTGGGAACAGTTGTGGACCACCGGTATGAAATTTACGGCATGTAATGCCTTAAGAGAGAATATTATGAAAATGATATATAGGTGGTACATGACACCAGTCAAGCTTGCAAAAATATATCATTTGCCTGATAATAAGTGTTGGAAATGTAAAGAAAATGAAGGTACATTCTTTCACCTTTGGTGGACGTGCCCAAGGATTAAGGCTTTCTGGGAGATGATCTATAATGAAATGAAAAAGGTATTTAAATATACCTTCCTGAAGAAACCAGAGGCCTTTCTCCTGGGCATGGTCGGCCAATTGGTGCCAAAGAAGGACAGAACTTTCTTTATGTATGCAACAACAGCAGCAAGAATTCTCATCGCAAAGTATTGGAAGACACAAGATCTACCCACCTTGGAAGAATGGCAGATGAAAGTGATAGACTATATGGAATTGGCGGAAACGACTGGCAGAATCCGAGACCAGGGAGAAGAGTTGGTGGAAGAAGATTGGAAGAAGTTTAAAGACTATTTGCAGAAACATTGTAAAATTAATGAATGCTAAAATGATGTTGGATTGAAATGAAGTGGCTTTAGCAATAAGGTTAAAAAGAATATGTAAAAATGGACTGATAATTAGATGAAAATATAAAGTTATAATATGTTAAGATATAGAATTAAGATAAATACAAAGAGGGAAAGGATTTGCTGAATTAACTATGTGAGTTGGAATACAAAAAAGGGAGGTGTGAGGAGGTCAGGAAACAAGTAATTGAAATATAAGATACGAAAAGATTGATTTGTTTTTTAATTGTTTTTTATTTCTTCATGTATTTTGTATTTTTCTTTGCATTTTTGTATCTTTTTTCTTTTTCTTTTTCTTTTTCTTTTCTTATTCTGTAATTCTCTTTTGTCTGTAAAATTTCAATAAATATTTTTAAAAAAAAACAAAGAAGGCTAAACTGATAATGTGGATAGAGTTGAGGCACATGTCTGCAACATCATCTTACGCAGCATTTGGAAAAGCAGAGCATGAGATATGGGGCCTGTACAAGACAACTTTATAGAGATATGAGTGACCCTTCTGGCATATAGGCACACGTGCTGTGGGGTGGAAATCCCAAGTATTAGCCCATTTACTGCCTAGGTTTATGAAATATCATGTTTAATGGGACCAAAGCGAAATGATCCTATTGAAGGTCACTCACAGAGAAGAGTAACAGTCTATGCATTGCCAGGTCTGGCTCTTGTGGAGTCAGCAAGCATGGTGTGGAAAGGCAAGCCAAGTTGAGACCATGGGCAAGCATAGGGAAAGTGAGTTGGTGGCAGGAAAGGGTGGGAAAGCCTAATGGATCAGTTACTCATGCTCAAACCAAAGAAGTGGTTCTCCCGACTAGAAGCTCTCATAAAGGATAGAAGCACACATGGCCTGTTCTGGCCTATAAGTATACATGAGGCTGTTGCAAGTCTGGATGGTCTCCTTGCAGCCCTGCCCAGAAAACAATAGTGGCACATGGAGTGTTGTCAGATAAGGTTTCAAGCTGTGGGTCACAAGTTGAGCATCTGCTACCATCCTTTGTGCCTTCAGAACTGCTTCCACCATTGAAATAATTGGGCAAGCACACACACACACACACACCACACACACGATTTCTAAGAGCATCTGATATGGCACAGATTTTCTTTTCTGAAACCAGGGAACATCCTTAAATATCTGAGAGACAGCCTCCTTCCTTACAGAGCCTCTCGTGTGTTAAGATCAGCACTTTTGGTAGTTCTATCACTCTCAGGAGTTTAGGGAAGGGAGCTTTCCCAGGAGAGTGCATTTACTGTGGCAGCCCCTAAGTTGTGGAACTTCATCCCCACAGAGATGAGTCTGGGATCTTAGGGCGAAGGGTGCAGTGGCATAGCGTGGGTTGTCAGCACCCGGGGCAAGGCAAGTAATTTGTGCCCCTAACCTGTGGATTTGCGCTCCCTAACCCGTGGATTTGTGCCCCCTAACCCTAACCCTCAGATGTTGCGCCCGGTGCGGCCGGCCCCCCCTGCACCCCCCACGCTACGCCACTGGAAGGGTGTATGGCAAATCCAGTGAAAACTATAGTGGTTCTTCCATAATCACATTGCCCTTTTATTAACATTGGTATTATGATCTTTTTCTAAGGAGCTCTGGAATGTATAAAGGAGTTGAATGAGAGACAATGACTTACTGGGGATTTGCTTCATGGCTGGGTAGGATTTCAACCCAGATCTCCTTTGGCTAAAGTTTGGCACCTTATCCTCTACAGTGGTACCTCTGGTTATGAACAACTCGGGTTACAAACACTTCAGGTTACAGACTCCACTAACTTGGAAGTAGTACCTCGGGTTAAGAACTTTACCTCAGGATGAGAACAGAAATCGCGCGGTGGCAGCGCAGTGGCAGCAGGAGGCCCCATTAGCTAAAGTGGTACCTCAGGTTAAGAACAGTTTCAAGTTAAGAACGGACCTCCGGAATGAATTAAGTTTGTAACCAGAGGTACCACTGTACTCCCACTTAAATATTATGTCTTTCTTTTTTTATTTCCTGTGCTACTACAATTTCTTTCCTCGGCAAAGGTACGAAGTTACCAGTCCACATCATACATGGTTTATATCTATTATTATTTTTTGAAAAAATAAAATAAAAAATACGTGTTTTTTGTTTAAAAAAGGCATTAATTCTTGGTATTAACACCTTTTTCAAAGCGAGCTGCACCTGCAGGAAATTTATAATGGCCACAAACTGTCAGACTTGCATTCTTGTTTATTGTTACTGGTGACATGGTAGCTGTATATAAATGTGAGCCGGGTTAGGTTCTTAAGTTTGTTTCCAAGGGAAATAAAAAGATCTGGCACCTTTTCCACAAGTTTGTTAGTTAAAGGGAAGTAAGCAGCTTGGCAAACATTTGAAATATTGCAACAGCAAAAGAGGCATCATTTCAAAATCACAAGGCTACAGGGAGAGCAGGTATTCCATCACTGGGATGCTGCTGGCTTCTTTTTTATTTTTAATCAAAGCTTCAACAATTAAGGAATGATATTTATTATGGAGGAGAGCTACAAGGCAATAAACAGCTTCTGTGGGCAATTAGGCACCAAAGCGGAGCTGGGACGCCAGATAACTGCAGAAGCTATTTATTGCAAGTCCATCAGTTTTACTCAAGGCAAAAACAGTTCCATCAAGCCGCTGCGCAGAAATAGTTATTACAACATATTCTGCTCCGTGGGGTGACTTATTTCTCATCAGTCTTCTAGAACTTTCTACATGGATTTATTTGAGGAACTTCAGGGCCCAACACAGAGAGTCCTGGGAAGTAAGCCCCCATGAAGGCCATTCAAATGTTGAAAGTGAATACCCAGTTTCCAAAATCAGAGCTGTCCGGATGTGTTCATGCATGGGCGTTGCATGGGGTGACACACAGTAGCTAAAGTTATTTACTGTTGTCTCTAAATCATAGGATGTCAGGAATGAGCCAGCTCCAAGCAAAGGTTTGCAGCCAACTGCAGAAAGCAGCCAGGAACAGAGAGGCTTTGATGTTAGTCAGGCAGAGGAGAGCCAGCAGCTACAGATTCTGGCTCTTCCTGACCTTGATGGGCAAACTGATAAGGTAGTGACTGAAAGCAGGCTGGAACACAGCCAAAGCTCACAGGAAGCACAAAATGCCATGAACAGTCTCAGAGGCAGCCTCTCAGACCAGGAAGAGGGTGGAGCTGATCCACTAAGTCCAAAGAGTCGGCGAATGGGAGGGCTGTTAGGCAGGAAGCAAAACAAGAGACATAAGAGTTGTAAGTTCAATATCTTCTATAGATCCTGGAAGGAGTCTTCAGAAGGGTTTTCTTGAGTAATGGTGCCAGAGGCTTTGTTAATGCCGTCCAGAGCTATCTGTTTGTTTGTTTTTGCAATAAACCCCCCTTTTTAATTACCTATGCTTACTGTGTTATCTAGCTGGGAACCTGGACTCCTGACATAGGATCACAGAATTGCAGAGTTGGGTGGGACCCAAAGGGTCATCTTGTCCCATAGGGCCATCTAGCAGAAACCATTGACAGACGGCCACTCAACCTGTTTAAAACCTCCAGTGCAGGAGCATCTACCATTTTCCAAAGCAGTCCATTCTACTGTCAAAGAGCTCTTACTGTCAGAAAGCTCTTCCTAATGTTTAGTTGGAATCTCCTTTCTTGCAATTTGAATCCGGTAAATATGATGTCGTTTATTTCGCAAGGCTGAACCAATCCTCACTACGATCTGTAGCTTGGACAGGCAAAGACAGACGGAATATTAGTGTGGGATGGCAACAGCTCAAATGCAAATGGGATGCAAAACCCACAGATATTGGCTGTGGGGATGTGCCCTTCCAAACAGTGGGCTTGTTCACACATCCACACACTTGATTTCTTTAACACCTGATGGCTTCCCACCAAAATAGTGCACATTTCCACAGAAAAGCACCGAGACCATAAGAAGTGATCTGCAAGTTCTGTTGTCCATGGCGTGTGACCTCCGATTAATATCCATTCATTCGTGAAAGTCAACACTTTATGATGCAGTCATCAAGTAACCAACATGCATGTGTGAAACAAACACTAACTGCGGCTGGGGGGGGGGGAGCAATCCCGAGGCATACTGTCAGGGAACTGCCATTGGAACTAGAGGAGGAGGAGGCGAGGCTCCACAGCGATGCTGGAGAGGGGCCAAGCAGAGAGAGAGGCAGGTCTCCTGTTGGGGAAGAAAATCAGCGCAACACCAGGGATAGAGGGGGGCCAATGGGGGAAGCAGAGAGCAGGCTCCGGGACTCTTCACTGGACACCAGCGGGGAGAGCACAGGTCCTCCGCTACCCACGCCCTCCCTGCGCAGAAGACTTCCGCGCAGGGAGAGTAAGAGGAGACTGGGCGTCAAACAACTTTTATGTTGGAAAAGGTTTAAGAAACGCCCACTGACGGATTCTGCCAGCGACTGAACAGCCACGGAGTGGATGGCTGTCCAGCGAGAAATGGTTTAACCAGCCAACCTAGCCCAGAGCGGCAGCTATTTACGCACAAGCAACCCCTAAAGCCATCACACATACGTTCTGGTTTGATGAAACAAACAGGTATCAAACTCTGTGCTTGTGATCCTGGCTTATTAGCAACAGTCATGGCAACCAACCATGACAAAGTGGTTCATTTAAAACAGGAAATGGAAGCTCCAATCTCCTTACCACCACCACCACCACCATGCCAAAGGAGGAGGGATGAGCATGTGATCCTAAAAGTCACTACTTTTTCTTCACATAATACTAAGCATAATGCCCCAAATGGGTCACTGTTGCCTTGATCCAGTGATTCTTTGCAGGCGTGGGAGGCCTATGTGGCGTTTGCCCTCCTAGGTGTGTGACATCATACTGGGTTCATAAGGAAAGGGTTAACTAATTGTAAAATGACTAACCAATGGGAACCCAAGGGGATGAGAAGAGAGTTAGAGTTAGAGTTGTTGAGAAGACAGTCTGGAGTTAGAAGAGACAGAGAGGATAAGTCTGTGGGTTGGGCTAGTCTGGTGTGAGAGAGTGAGAGAATTTGTTAAGAGGAGTCAGTCAAACAGTTGAGATAATAAGTCAGAAGGTATTAGGAAGGTATAGGCTGGTAAAGAAACTAAAGTTAAGATACTGACAGGAATATTATCTGAGAAACCATAAACTTGTTAATGGTTATAAAATAAACTTGTTTTTTGGCTCACTTTTAACAACTGTCTGGACTCAGTGTTTTACCCGAGAGTAACGGGTTAGTGGCAGCGGGGAAGCAAGCACAGTGGTAGCACAGGGATCAATAGACCGTTAAACGTCCGGGGATCCTTTGTGATTGCCACAGCCTAATACACTCCTTTTCCTTCGAGAGCTTTCTCAGTGACAAAGGGTGCCTGCATGCTTGCATGGGAAGTACAGAGCTGTCGCTCCTCTTGTGTTGCATTGGGGAAAGGTGTTTCTCCATTAGTTCCGCCATTTTTGTACCATCATATGTGTAGGGCTCTTGACTGTGGACCACAACTGTGAAGTGTGAATGCGTGGGGCTCTTGACTTTGGGCTGAAAGAGTGAAACATGAATGTGCCCAAATATTTATCTGCTCACAAAGCAAAATGTTACATCAACAAGGAAATAAATGACAAATACTCGAACCATTTTTCATACCTCACTATTTCTCATGCGCTTAGGCAAAAATGATCAATACTACAAACCTTCACAAGTATACTTTAAAGTGTGTAAAACTGAGAATCCGAAGGCTTTGTTTAGAGAAGGTTGTGCCCTCTGTGAAAACCCACAAAAGCTGTTCAAAACGGAATAAAAAGAAGATATAGAGTTACTCTCCTGCCTTAATTTAAAATATCAGATTTTTCTTTCCACCGCAGAATAGCTTGGGCTAAAGCGTGAAGCATCAGTTGAAAATCTTAGCCTTTGCTTTGAGTTTCCAGACAAGAGTCTCAGCCCTTTAATGTATTTTTCATTGTTGGGTGATATTTAATGTTTCATTGCTGCCTAAATTAAATGGGCATGGCATGCTTTGATGGCTCAGTGATGTTATCTGATTTGAGGAATCGTGTCTGAGCGTATGAAGGAATGTCATAATGCCCTAAGCTTTAGCCTATGTGCCGGTACTTTTAGCCTTAATATGCAATCTGCATTCATCTTTTCTTTCTGCCCTCTGCAAAACATTAATATTTTACCAAGGCAGGCAACACACACTGTCAATGCCAAAAGTTTCATATTATGCACAGGATGAATGTAATATCTCAACACTTAGAGAGCTCCTTTTATCTTCAAAGCACATTAGCCCAGTAAATGAATCTGACTTTGTGAGCATTTTTCAGGTAAGACCTTTTAAAGACTGAAATCTTGTTAGCTTTCTGAAAGCATTAATGTTCTCAGATGCCATATGTAGGGATGAGGAGCACAGAGAGAAGTGCCACATACGTCATGGGTATGAAAGTGGCCTCTGCAGCTTGATAATTCTCTTACCAGCTTCCAAAAGCATTTGAAGACACTTGCACTCCATTTCCAATCTGAAGTTCCAAACTGACCAGTTGAGTACCTTTTTCTCTGGCAGCACACACATTTGATGAGCCTTCTGTTGTCTGGGGATTTTGCACCTCTGTGGCCCATCTATAAAGTATTGTGCTTGAAGCTATACAGTCGCTGACACTGAGCATTTGAGCTGATGAGGTGGTTTGGAATGTTCAACTGTGCGGCGAACTAAGCAGTTTGCAGTTCACGTTCTGTGAGAGAAGGGGAAGTTGTCATTTTGGCTGGAATTAAAGCCGCATCGGGGGATGGAAAGGAGCCCTGGGAGGCAGAGGAAATAATGAGAGAAAAGAGAGAAGTTTTAGAGAAGCTGATCAAAAAGAGAGTGGCTAAGAGCAGAGATGGCAGGGGCTTGATGAAACAGGGATCTGAACAATAGACAATGAAGAGATTAAGTTCAAGAAAGGAGTGGTCAAGGATAGGGCATAACTGGGGAGGGAGGGCAGAGCCAGGACTGTATAAGCCAGGGCTAAAACCAAGAGGCAGTGCGTTGTTAAACCCACAATTATCAGAATTCTGCCAGTTGTGACATCTACTGTTACTGCATCACATTGAACTGGCAACTCTAAGAAGACAAAGGTTGAAAAGGGATGTGCGGTAGGGGGGAAGCTGAAATTTCACAGGTTGCTTTGAACCAGAACTAGAACTAACCCAGGGGTTGTCAACCTGGTCTCTACTGCCCACTAGTGGGTGTTTCAGGATTCTAGGTGGGCGGTAGGGGGTTCTACGGCACAAGCTGAATCCTCCTTCCATCGAGCACTGGTGGGCGGTAAGGAAATTTTGCCCCCAAGAAAGATGCATTAGTGGGCGGTAGGTATAAAAAGGTTGACCACCCCTGAACTAACCAGACAACTACAGTGGTACCTCAGGTTAAGAACTTAATTCGTTCTGGAGGTCCATTCTTAACCTGAAACTGTTCTTAACCTGAGCTAATGGTGCCTCCCACTGCCTCTGAGCTGCCACCACACAATTTCTGTTCTCATCCTGAAGCAAAGTTCTTAACTCGAGGTACTATTTCTGGGTGAGCGGAGTCTGTAACCTGAAGTGTCTGAAACCTGAGGTACCACTGTATTTGACGGCATGCATCTAGAATGTGTAAGTGTATCTGGTATATAATACAGAGCAAGAGATGGGCAAGGGATGAGAAGTGCCTCCTATCATTTCTGATAGTTTGTGCAGTTTTAAACAGAACTTTGGAAAGTTCAGAATCTAGCACATTTTCAAAACTAAGAGCTTGAGAAGCAAGGTACGCACAACTCATTAGGCTAGACTGATAATAGAACTAGCATGCCAGATGTGAGAAAATGTTAGCTTGCTTCCAAGGTGGTCAAGAGGTGTTTGTGCTGTCCTGTCTTTCTATAAATCATCTCTCAGATGGCCTGCACTCTGCAACCTTCCTGGGTGTCTTCACTTCCTATAAAACCCGTGACATCCTCAGTCCAGCTAAACTGGAAACGCACATGGCCCTATACCACCCCCGAATTTGTGGGGGTGGGGGCACTAGGCACAAAGCCCTCCTGTGGGATTTCGGCACTCCTAGACGCCGTCCCTGATTCGCGCTGCTAGTTGCAAGCATCTTCAAAAGAAACAATTTGGACGAGATAAATTGCACATGCTTCAAGGAAAAAGGGGAGTAAAGACTGCTGACAGAAGAGATCTCTGATAACAAGACAAGAATAAAATATGAGAAGATACGTCAAGATACGGTATGACTTGAGGGGGGAGGGGAAAAAACAAACAAACCTGCCTTTCATTATGTGATTTAACAAGAATCCCCTCCCCAAATGAGTCAGGAACTAAGGACTTAAGCTGTGGATTTAAGGCTGTGTGGAGATAAACTTTCGAACCAAAGCAATGTTTCAAGACGAAGCTGGAAAGCTAAGAGTTTTGGAATGACGCAGTTAAAAATGCCGTCGCCATTTTGGGAGGCATTGTTGGAGCTCTTGGGTCTGGGAGGAGAAAGAGAGAAATAGAGTTGTTTACATACGTCTCGGTGGGACTCAAGAGCGAAAAATGCCAAATTTATGATGGAAAGAGCGATGTTATCTACGAAGGAGATATATGGAAACCATCTGGACTTAGTGGAGGAACGGGAAATCCACACAGGATTATTATTTTGCTTATCAGCTTAAGGAGACTAACAGAAGAGATCGTAAAGGAAAAATAGAAATTATATGAACAAGATATGATGTGGAAACACCAAGATAAGACTGAATAGAATTATGAATTTTGTTTGGACTGATTGGGACTGATTTGGACATTAACGCAGTAATAAGAAGATGATCTGAATCTTTGATCTTTGGATCTTGAAGTATGGGTTCCCCCAACAAAATTTAAAAATTTGGCTTTGTAATTTGGAATCTATGTGATGTGATTTAATTTGATGTGATTGGCCAGTTAATAAAAATTATTAAAAAAAAAAAACTGGAAACGCACATGGTAGGGTGTGTGTGTGTGTATATACCATGTGCCTGACTGCTGTTCACTGTCATTTCGCTTTTACTTTTTACATGTCACTTGCAAAACAAATTAGAAATACTTTTGCATAGGATAATAAAGGTAAAGGACCTCCCTGGATGGTTAAGTCCTGCCAGAGGCAACTATGGGGTGCAGCACTCATCTCTGAGAGTGATATGAATAAGGGTAGGGCCATGTTCTCCACCTTGAGCACCTTCGAGGAAAGAAATGCAATGTAATGTGTATTTAATGTAATAAATACATTAAATAAATACAACTTGCTAAATGAGGAAGGATATCATGATTAGCCAGTTGGCTTAGATTTCCCTGATGAAAGGCCTTGCAAGTTTGAAACGAGAGATAGGTAAATCTGTGGGGGTTTTTTGTTTCTCTTAGTCTCTCCTTCTTCCAATCTTAAATTCAGTTCTCCAGATTGCCACACCAATGAGCAATTAGTCCTCATGAAAATTCCCCAGGATTTTAGAGCAAATTTCTCCTAATATACATCATCTTTTATGTACTTTTGCCTTAGACTTGGGAGGTAAAGGTAAAGGATCCCTGGACGGTTAAGTCCAGCCAAAGGTGATTATGGGGTGCAGCGCTCATCTTGCTTTCAGGCTGAGGGAGCCGGCGTTAGTCCACAGACAGCTTTCCAAGTCATGTGGCCAGCATGACTAAATTGCTTCTGGCACAACAGAAAACCGTGATGGAAGCCAGAGCGCACGGAAACGCCATTTACCTTCCTGCCACAGCGGTACCTAGTTATCTACATGCACTGGTGTGCTTTCAAACTGATATGTTGGCAGAAGCTGGGGCAGAGCTCACCCTGTACTGTAGTTTCAAACCACTGACCTTCTGATCAGCAAGCCCGAGAAGCTCAGCCATAGCTGTCAACTTTTCCCTTTTCTTGCAAGGAATCCTATTCGGAATAAGGGAATTTCCCTTAAAAAATGGGAAAAGTTGACAGCTATGCCATAGCACCACCAGCTCCCTACTATTGTATAGGACAAAGGCTGCATTCATATGACAGTTTATCCTGTTTACATGATGTTTACCTGAGGGTTTAGTTCCACATTAGGTTTGAGCTTTCACATGACATAAAAGCAACTTTCAGAAATATAGTACAATATAGCACTCATTTCTGTGTTACTTGCTTCCAGGAAGGGAGAGAAAAAAACATTTATAAGTAGCATAAAAATGAACTGGGGGGGGGTTAAGATCAGGGAGCACAGGCAGCTGGGGAGGCTGGCAATTGCTGGATAAATATTTACTGGGAAGAATATATATATATGTAAACATGTGCACCACCTCCAGCAGCTTTGCCATGATAAATTAAGATCAATCCCATGCCCACCAAAACTAAAGAAAATCCTAAAATGCCCTGGGATAGAAGCAGAAAAATGAAAGCGTCTTTCACAGCTGAAGAAAGATTCTGAGAAACTGGAGAACAGGTTTCAGCTGGTATAAAATATAATTTAGCAGAGAGCTCCCCAATTCAGGTTAAAGAGGAATACTGGATTTCTGAACAGATCCCTGGTCCATGAGAAATTACGGAAGGGGAATGATGTTATACTCTGAATTTCCACTCCCACCTTGGCAACTAAAGTTACAGCCTTGCCTTTTTAGTCTGGGTGCTCCCAGTTTTCCCCCCAGTCTGTCTGTCCATTCCTATAGAACAAGGTGGCTAATCTGTGGTTGCCCATATTGTTTGCTGGACTCCCATGAGCCCCAGTCAGCTTGGCCAAGAGTCGGGGGGTGATGGGAGCTGTATTTCAGCAACATTAGCCACCAGACCCTCCAAGTGTCCCTATTTTCCAGGGACAGTCCCAGATATACAGAAGCTGTCCCGGTTTCTGATTTGATCCCGGAATGTCTCGCTTTCCCTTAGGACATCCCTATTTTCATCCGAGAAATGTTGGAGGGTATGCGATCCCAGGAGATAAGTAACTATACAACCTTTAGTAAAGGTACCCCTGCCCGTACGGGCCAGTCGTGACCGACTCTAGGGTTGCACGCTCATCTCGCTCAAGAGGCCGGGAGCAGGAGCCGTCCAAAGACACTTCCGGGTCACGTGGCCAGCATGACGAAGCTGCAACTGGCGAGCCAGCACCAGCGCCACACACGGAAACACCGTTTACCTTCCCGCTATAAAGCTGTACCTATTTATCTACTTGCACTTAGGGGTGCTTTCGAACTGCTAGGTGGGCAGGAGCTGGGACCGAAGGACGGGAGCTCACCCCGCCATGGGGATTCGAACCGCTGAACTTACGATCAGCAAGTCCTAGGCACTGAGGTTTTACCCACAGCGCCACCCGCGTCGCTTATACAACCTTTAGAAGACACCTGAAGGCAGCCCTATATAGAGCAGGTTTTTTTAAAAAAGTGTTTAATGTTTTATTATGGGTTTATATATGTTGAAAGCTGCCCAGAGTGGCTGGGGCAACCTAGTCAAATGGTCAGATATAAATAAAATGATGATGATGATGATGATGATGATGATGAAGAAGAAGAAGAAGAAGAAGAAGAAATAGGACATCCCTATTTTCATCAGAAAAATGTTGGAGTGTATGTGTAGAAGGAAAGACCCCTAGCGAGAAATCACTGGTCTTCCTTTCTGCTTTAAGCCAAGCCAGCATTCTCTCAGTAAGCCACATCTGTATAGTTTTGCATGCTGTTAGAACAGAAGTTTCTCCCAAGCAATACTGGGGAGCAGTTTCTAGGCCTCTGCTGTGAAGTGTGTGTGCATTGTGATGGATTGTGTTCATTAGCAAGCTTGACTGTTTCATCATCAATGGATCTGTTAGCCAACAAGATAACCGAGAGCCAGCCAATGTGTTCTAGTAATTACTGAAAGTTCAGATAAAGCATTTTGCAAAGGAGCCTCACCTTAATGAATCCTCGCTGATGTAAAGCAGGCAAATCATTATCCATTAGAAACCTTTTTCCACAGGTAGCATGGGAAAAAACCCACATTTTAAAAGGACACAGGATGAATCCCAGTTGCTAGAAGCCACAGGAGGGGAGAAGGTGCCCTTGTGTTCTTAGGGCCTCCAACGGGGACATCTGGCTGGACACTGGGTTGCTGGCCCGGCCCTGCAGGAGGCTCTTCTTATGTATCAAAATTCCTCAGAGCACGCACAGAGTGAGATTCCTCAGCCACAGTGACTGACAGCATACCTCCCTGCAAAAAAACCTCATATATATTTTTAGGGGGAAGGGCAGAGAGTTTTTAATCATATAGCCTTGCCTCTGTTCTGGTGGGGTGGGCAAGGGGGCCCCCGTTCACTCGAGCCCCTCCTGCAATGGCCCAAGGGTGCCCTCAACTGCCACCCGCCTCGGGGCTCCTCAGAGCTGGGGGGGAGGGATGGTTTCACAGGATGGACCAACTCTCCTTCCTCCTCCTCCCCCACCCCAAGCGGCCTCCTCCCAGGCAGCATCAGCCCTCAGCTTCTCCCTGCTGAGGTTCTATGGTAGGACATTCACTTATGGACAAACGTCCATGGAACCCATGAAAATTGTCAGACAAGAGTGGGCAGAGCAAGAGATGGATGTGAAACCTTTCTTTGTATGATAGACTGCATTCCAGCCATGCAAAAGTTAGAGCTTTCTGTTTACACACATCCGCATCTCCTCTGCCCAGGCAACCAAGAAGGATTATCACAGTTTAAGGACAAGCAAAAGCACTCGAGAAGACAACACACATTCCACAAACACAGATTGCACACACCTCTTCCCTTTATGATCAGCACCACTGTTTTTCAAAGTGTGGTACACGTACCCACAGGAGTACATGACAGGTTTTAAAGGGTACACAGTAGAATTTGCTCTTGTCTAGATAAAATAGTATTATTGAAACTACCCCCAAATTATATTTGACCGAGAATGGCTACAGAGTTGTTGGAAGTGTGGAAACAGGTCTACACTGATGCAGACCCAGCAGTTTTACAAACAAAGGAGGCTACAGTGTTCGAATGGAGCCTACAATAGGTGTTCCAGACATTATAGCCGCACCTCTTCACAAGACCAAGCCTATTCAGAGTTTCAGCTGCCCTCATCCAGGATATTCCATTCCATTAGGCACCCACATGACATCACATTACTATTGAGCATGCCCAGTTCTCTCTGGACTGTTGCTTAGGGGGGCTGCTTCCTTTCCCCCCGGGACTAGTTGTACTTCTGTAAACCTTAAGATTCCTTCAAGCATGGTGATGCCTCTTCTTTTGTTTATTTTATTCTATGTCTATCTGGCTCTTCATGGGGAACATAGAGAGCTACCTTACACTGAGTTAGAACATTGCTATATCTAACTCAGTAACATAAAGGTAAAGGGACCCCTGACCATTAGGTCCAGTCGCGGACGACTCTGGGATTGCGGCGCTCATCTCGCTTTATTGGCTGAGGGAGCCAGCATACAGCTTCCGGGTCATGTGGCCAGCATGACTAAGCCGCTTCTGGCGAACCAGAGCAGCACACGGAAACGCCGTTTACCTTCCCGCCGAAACGGTACCTATTTATCTACTTGCACATGATGTGCTTTCGAACTGCTAGGTTGGCAGGAGCAGGGACCGAGCAACAGGAGCTCACCCCGTCACGGGGATTCGAACCACCGACCTTCTGATCGGCAAGTCCTAGGCTCTGTGGTTTAACCCACAGTGCCACCCACGTCCCCTATGCAGAGACATAGATGACTGTATAAGGAGCCAGTGCTATTTTTCTAGAAAAAGAGGTGCCGGAGGTCACCATGAACTTCTCCCTTTTCCTCTTAAAATGGCAATGCTGGCAAATGATATGGTCCAACCACATCTGGAGGTCTTCATCTATGCTTTCAGATGAAATTTGCACCTACATCTCCCAAAGACAAAAGTCAACATGCCATTCCTTGGCTCCCATGGTATTTGCAGTCTTTGTACCAAATTTACCATCTAGGTCTGATTCGAACACACCTCCAATGGGATGGTTTTACCTCGACAAACCAAGTGGAAACTAAGAGGAGGCACTTTTAAAACTTTGTGGTAGAAGATGTCTTTTTGGTCCATTTATGTTGATTATCCCCCTATCATATCCCAGGCATTGATCCTAGCAGCCAGGCACTGAGAATAGACAAACAATATGAATCTTCATTAGCTTAACAGAGGTGGTGAAAGGGCTTCTGAACGGGACATGACAGAAGATGGATTATACAGAGTGTTAAATGGACAGTGCAACAACAAGGCAATGCTTAAAGTAGAATAATGGAGATTCCTTTAACACAGTCTAGTTTGAGTAAGTATAAGCTTATACTTAAGCTTATACTTATCTTTATGCCTACATACAACTCTAAAGCAATATATGTCTAAGTAATCTTCCTAATTATTAAATGCCACAAGCCATAACCGTGAGGATGTCTACCATATTTTACCATCCGTCCTTTTCTAACTTATCTTGTTTCATTTCATTTCTATCCCTTCTTTTTTCCATGATGACCCTCTAGGTGGTATATATGGGGTTACCAAACAAGCTCCCATTCAAATCTGACCCAGACCTGCTGATCTCCAGCAATACTGCTGCATCAGAAGTCTTCAAACGAGACATCCTGGGATCTGATTTTGTATCTTTATCTCTCTGCTCAGCTATGCTTGCTGATAAAAGGAATGGATGGCGGAAGCCTGTTGAAAGTGTGAAAATTGATAAATATGGTCTAGTTAAGGATGAGCTGTCAATTTTGATTTCTCTCAGTTTATCATTTTTCTCCTAAGATCAGTTCTCCACTTTTTCATGTCAGTTAGAGATCTTTTCTTTTTTTTAAAGATCCTCATGAAAATTCACCAGTGTGAATTTCTCTTATTATACACATTTCTAATGCAATATTGCCTAATACACACATTTTTTTGCAAAACAATTTCCCCTAATATAATGCATTTTTGTGTTTTATTTTACTAAGACAGACATTTCGTGCACACTTTACCTCAGTATACTTATTTTTGTATGTATTATTTGGCTGTGGAGCTGCCCTGTGAAATTCAGAGATGTATGAATTTCAAAGGATAGCGGCATTTTTTTGTTAACATATTGTTTGGGGAAATGCAGATTAGGTAGGTTAACCTTTAGAGGCACACTGAACTGAATTCCTTCCCCATCCCCAATCCCAATTCTGATGCTTTCAAACACACCATAATCCCTATGTTTTCAAGTGTTGAATGCTACCAGATTGCGGCCTTTGAAGAAAAGAAAAGAATCCCCCTTCCCAGAATCCAATCTCTCCCAGTGCTATGCATCTTCATAGTTTAGAGGTCCTGGGCCCTAAGGAAGTCAGATTATCCTCCACCAGGGCCAGGGCCTTCTCAGTGATGGCTTCGACCTGCTGGAATGCTCTGTCCCATGAGACCAGGGCCCTGCAGGATTTAACTTCCTTCTGCAGGGCCTGTAAGACAGAGCTATTCTATCTGGCTTTCAATTTGAATTTAGCCTGATCTTTTATTCCCCTTCCTTCCCTCCTCCTCCCCTTTTTATGAAGATTACCTGCTCTGGGATCCCACAGCTAATTCTCCCTTGGTCTCCTCGCTGGACCAAATAGGACTAACTTAGCCAGCTAGCCCTGGTGATCATCTAATGTTTATTGGATGGATTTCCCTCCTAAATTGACTTTTGAATTCTAAATTTATTGTCATTCATGTTTTATACTGTATTTTATGCTGGTTTTTTTTTTTTTTGCATCAATTAGGTTTTTTAAATTTGTTGTTAGCCGCCCTGAGCCTGGTTTTCTGAACCGGGAAGGGTGGGGTATAAATAATAATAATAATAATAATTATTATTATTATTATTATTATTATTATTATTATTATTATTATCTTATGGAAGAGGTGCAAGCTAGTAACCCTGAGAAAGATTGCCCACTCCAAGTCCTTTCCATGGTGTGAATGGAACAGGGCTGTTTTATGCATTGCCACAAACCTACTGATACAAAACTGATACAACATTCAGATTTTAAAAAAATAAGGTGAAATGAACAGGGTTCAGGGGGATTTTTGTGCTTTGGAATGAAGAACATGCCATTCAGTTAAACCAGATTTGGATAACAAAATTCAGTTAAACCAGTTTTGGATAACGCAATAATTATAACAAGTTGGATGCTTTTAAAAGAGGACTAGACTAACTCCTCATGAAAATGTTCTGCCTTCACAATGCTTCTGGTTACCAGTTGCTGGAAAACACAGGAGGGATGAGGGCTCATTTTTTTTTTAAAAAAAAATACTTTTATTTTGCTTTACACAAAAACAGGTAAATATAAACCACCAATATTACAAAAGAAAAATCCTTAATAATAGTAATAATGAAAAAAGCTAAAAAGCTACAAAAAATAGCAAAGTACGTGGCATAGATCATAAGACATTATGGGAAAGAAAAAAGAAAAAAGAAAAAGAAAAAAAGGGGGAGGGAAGAAGAAGAAGAAGAAGAAGAAGAAGAAGAAGAAGAAGAAGAAGAAGAAGAAGAAGAAGAAGAAGAGCCAAAACACAAGGAGGCTCATCTATTGTACGCTTCCTTCAAGGTCACAACAGTTCATTGTTCTTATCAATTCTCTCTATCTGCATTCCATAGAATCCCTCATCTTGGTATCAGGGAACATTTCCCTATGCAGTATCCTTCTAAACATAACCAGGTCTTTCTTGATGAACCCTTGTCCCCTAGATAATTATTTAACCATTCCCATTCTTCTTTCACCATCTTTTTAGGTTTATTTCTTATTGCATCTGTCACCGGGAAGAGAGCTCTTGAACCCAGGTCCTGCTTGTTCGTTTCTCATAGACATTTGGTCAGCCGTTGTGAGAATAGGATGCTGGACTAGACGGGCTGCTGGTCTGATCCAGAAGGTTCTTCTTATGTACTTATATCAAGCCTTTCTTCCATTTTGGAATTCAAGGCAACAAATATAGGCAATCTTCTATGCAGTTACTAACCACTCCCAGACCTGCTTATAAGGTTGCTGCATCACGCTCCTTCAGACTGTGCAATGGGAGGTTTGGCTTTCTATCACATTGGAACTAAGGATGGTGCTGTTGATATGAAGATTAGGATGCTTCCCCAAAGGTGTTGCAAGTTGTACTGAGTCCTGAACTCTTAATATGAAAGAGGGGCAGCTTGTGAGGTCCACCTCTCCCTTTGTTCAAGGAGTTCTAAGCAAGATGAAACATTGACTGCAAATGTAAAAAGACAATCCCAGCACTTTCCACAAGATGAATGACTGTTTTAGGAAGGTACATTGCCCAGAAAAGCAATTACACAGCAAATCACCCATCTACATAGGTTTGGAAGAAGAACAGCACAGGTCTTATATTTATATCCATTTGCCACTGAATGCGGGTTGCAGCAAATCATCTCAAAAATTAATTGCTGCAGCTGCCTGCTGTTATTGGGTTAGCCCTCAGGTGTCTCTCTTGGGGGCAGCATGAAGTTATTCTACAGCAGACACCTTCCCTCTGTGTGTGTGTGTAATCCAACCAGGATATTATTCACTGTTACACTGACGTCTGCTCTGTATCTGTATGACTGAAAGAGGAAGAGGCAACCAGTGTTCAAGGATGCATTACAGTTATTCAAAAAACATTGGGGGAGAGGTTCAAAGCAGGGCCAATGCGCAGTGTGGCCTGGAGAGTTCTGAGCATCAGGAGAGAGGCCTGGTGGAGCACATTTGGCCTCCAGACCTGAGGTTCCCCTCTTCCAGGGTAGGATGACAAGAGTGTGGTTGAGGATTCTGTTATCTGACCAGCCAGCCTCCAAAAGGAAAAGCAAAAACACCCTTCCTAAAATCATTCCTATATACAGTGGTACCTCGGGTTAAATACTTAATTCGTTCTGGAGGTCCGTTCTTATCCTGAAACTGTTCTTAACCTGAGGTATCACTTTAGCTAATGGGGCCTCCTGCTGCTGCCGCCCCGCCGGAGCACGATTTCTGTTCTCATCCTGAAGCAAAGTTCTTAACCCGAGGTACTATTTCTGGGTTAGCGGAGTCTGTAACCTGAAGCGTATGTAACCTGAAGCGTATGTAACCTGAGGTACCACTGTATATAGGAATAATTGAACTTTCTGTTTTACAATTTAAAGTACTCATTTTACATCCTTAAAATATCAACGACTTCCCTTCTTTTCTTTCCTTGGTTCACTTTACATATCATAAGTCTCTGCATATTTTACAAAAACTATACCACTCATCAGTGCTTTTTTCCTGGGGGTACGCAGGGGTACGCATACCCCTAAACATTTTGTGAATCCAAGTTTGACCTCATTGAGAGGCAATATTTCAATATGTGTAGGAAAATGAGAGTACCCCTAAACATTTTTTTAGAAAAAAGCACTGCCATTCAGTATTCCATTATTGCATCCATAAAAACTTGTTTACACTGTTGAATTTATCTTAATGCTGCCAGCATTTTCAGCTGTACACAATTATTTCCCATATATTCAATAAATGTTTTCCAATCTTCTTTAAACATATGTTCTTCTTCTTCTCTTATTCTATATGTTAAATCTGCGAGTTGTGCGTATTCTGTCAACTTAAGTTGCCATTCTTCTTTAGGTGGGACCTCACTCATTTTCCATTTGGGGGCTAAGAAAACACGGGCTTCAATTGTAGCATACATAAATAACCTTCCCCACCCCCTAAAATCTTTCCCCAAGGCGATGACAATTACATAGCTGTCTCTCTGATATTTTTGTGTGCAGGCCAGTGCAAAACCAAGGCACCACAAACAGATGTTGGGGCTGGTTATGGATATATCAACTGTTCTCCTATGACCTTGCTTCAGTAAGAAAACTTATCACAGAGTAAATTGGAGAAGGAAAACAGTGGTGCCAAGAATTATCAACTCATTATACTTGAAAGGTTTTTGGAACAACAAAATACCATGAACCTATCTTGGCAGGCAGTGAGCTGGTAAGCAGCTGTTCCCTACACATTCCTGATTCATTTGCTGCCAGCATATTTAATACTTCTGCCAAAATAACTGGATGTGAACTGGATGCTGGTTAACTCAGGTAAAGCACATGATGCTTGGTGCTGATGCAGCTGACATTGGCCCTGCTGGAAATGCTATGCTTAATAGCCATTGAGATCTGAACTCAATAAAAGCATCCCGCATTGGAAAATATTGTGGCGAGAATGATGGATCACGATCTGGAATGTAAGGCTTTCTGAATTTATTTCCTGGGTTAGCCATTAGCATGGTAGCTTTCATCTTATGAGAGCTTTGTGGTTCATTTTACCACCACCCCCATGGTCTTTGGTTGAGTCTAGATCCATTCTCCATCCCTGTTCTTGATGAGGGTTTCCTCTTGACACAAACATCCCAAGACAGTCTTTACAACTTAAGCAAGAGGTAGTTACTACATCTTGGTTTCTAGAAGCAGAGCTGTTGGTGCTGGGGGCCTGAGACAGGATCTTTTCTAAATAGATCCAGACTCCTACCACTCTCGTCTGCTCTGAAAAGAATCTGCATGGGGCAGATTTTCCCAATCTGACAAAAATCTGGAGCTTTCCAGGGTTCTCCAGCTTCTTCACATGACAGATCCTGCCGCAACAATACATATCAGTTTGTCTTTTCATTCGCCAACCACAGCTTTCTTTGTCTTTTCTGTGTCCTCTTACATCTCACTGCCGTCTTCATTACCAGCTGCTATTGTGTTGTTTTGAGGATCATCCTTTGTCTCATTGACTCTTTCTGTGTTTTGATTATTCAAGGCCTTTAATAAAGCGTGGGTGGCTGAAAGAAACTTCCTGGACCAGGAATGTAACAAAAGGGAGGAAGGATAGATGAAGATGCCTTCACAAAACCAAAATGGAGATTACCAACCCTTCTGTCCTGGTGTGTCTAGATGCAGCCCAGTTAACATCTAAAGGCTCAGGACTACAATACCTCAAGGAACGCCTTTCCTCACATGAACTGTCCCAGACCCTGTGATCATCATCTGAGGCCCTTCTTTGTGTGCCTCCTCCACAAGAGGCCCAGAGGGTGGCAACAAGAGAGCAGGCCTTTTCTGCAGTGGCTCCCCATTTGTGGAATGCTCTCCCCAAGGAGACTCGCCTGGCGCCATCAATACATATGCTTAGGCAACAGATGGAAATATTTCTCTTTAAATGGGCCTTTGACTGATTAACATTCTATGTCCTTTTAAATGTGTATGTGGGAAGGGGGTTATTGGTTTGTTCTTGTTCTTCTTATGTGATTTGTGTTCCCATTTTGTAGTTTTATTTTTTATATATAATAATAATAATATTTATTAAGTTTTCCAATTTAACAATCCAATAAAAAGTACATTAAAACATTCCTATGTAATGCATTTCCTTTTGGCCACTTTCTCAAGCTGCTGGCTCTGATTCTGCCTTAGTGTTTATCCATGGCACTAGCCATAAACTTTCCCAAATGCTAGGAAGGAGTCCAGAAAAGAACGCTTGAATGTCGCCTCACATCAAATTCTCCTTCGACATAAAAAAGCTAGCATACCAAGGATGACCCTAGCCTCCTGTATGCTGTGTTACTTTTCTCCGTGTAGAGAGGCTGGGTGGGGGCTGCTTCTTTTAAGTGCTATACTGAAACCTGCCCCCCAATTTCTTGAAAAAATTCTCCCCTTGCTAAAGGAGTTCCCATTTTTCAACCACTTAGGGCAGGGGCAGAGGAAGAGGGGTGCGGTGGGGGCGGTCTGCCCCAGGTGTCTTTGCTGAGGGGGGTGACATTTGGTGTGCCGCCCACCCGCGACTCCCAAGCCTACCCCGAGCCGTCGGGGGAAGGGGGAGCTATGCCGCTTTGGATTCCCCCTTTCCCCCTTCTTTTTGACAGCTCGGTGGAGGCTTGGGAGTTGTGGGTGGGTAGGCAGCATGCTGAATGTCCCCCATTGGCGGCTCGCTCCGCCCCCGTGGGTGGCTCGCTCCGCCCCCGGCTGCAGGGCACGTATGCCGCTCCGTGCACCCAAGCGGCTATCTCACGCCTGGGAGGGCACCTTCTGCGCCCCACTCCCCAGAAGCACACCCGCCCTGGGTAGTGCGGACATATGCTCTGCCGCTGTCTCAGGGCACTTTGAAATGTCTTCATAATTTCACTGGGTGTGGGGTTGCGCTTCCTTGATTGTTGTGCGTTTTCCCTTTCAGTAAGTATTTCTCCAGCACTTGATGTCACTGTCTTCAGCTGCTTGATCATCCTGAACTTAAACGACTGCATGGGATAAGTCAGATCATGACACCTTCCCCTGAGCTTTAATTGAAGTGCAAGAAGCCAAGCAGGCTGGCTACCAACTCCCTCGATGGTGCTGTAAACACAACAGTGTTTATGACCTGCAAATTCACACTAGTTGGGCTGCACTTTTGACGAAAGCCTGTCACTTGCTCCCTAACAGTTTTCCAGGTTCAAGTGAAAAGGGACCCATAGCTGAAAGTGCTCTGTAACTGACAAGTTCTAGGCCTGAAGAAGGAACGAGGCTGTGTGTTTGCGTTCCCCATTCAGCTGGCAGCCATAATTTCGTATTTAAAGGTTTGAAAGATAGCAGCAGGCAGCCTGCTTGAAATTCTGGTCAGGTGACATCTTCAACCTTTCCTCCTTCCTCTGTTCTGCATTTTGCATAAATAGGGAAGAGGAGCTGACGTGAGTTAGTAATGTTCACCTGCTGCTTTGTGCTGGAATCTTTTTGAAACATGTGCTCATGGGTTCAGTGCCAAGAGACGCTTCTCAGAAGAAAAGGGATGATACTTCAGAACTTGCTCATCCCCATCCCTCAGCCAAGATTGCTCAAATGTGTCTCTTTCCAAGACATTCTGTTGAGGGATTTGTTGATTTCCCATCGGATTTCTATTCCAAGTCCTCAAAATCCACTTTTCCCCACTTCCTGATTTACCTACCCGTTGAGCTCATGGAAAATTTCCACTGGCACTATGGATGACCTGTGATTCCATAATGAATACTAGCTTCATGTATCTCTGGGCCCTTCCTGGTTGCCCCTTAGACTAGGAGAGTTTTGAACAGGAAACTTCCTGATATGTCATTCTTTCCTTCTAAATTTAGTCAGGTTTTCCTCCCTGTGGGAGAATTAAAAAGCCCAAAGTGTGCAGTTCCTGGGTTAAGGAATTACTTTATTATGCTGCTGTGTGGCGGGTTTATCTGGTGGATTTAGACCAGGGATGGGGGATCCCAGGTCCTTCAAGTTCTAACTGGTTATTGGCCACACAACCTCCTGAGCCATACCCCTCCCCCAAACCCTGCTTCACATGATAAAAGTAAAAAAAATATTATTATACCCTGCCCATCTGGCCAGGTCTCCCCAGCCACTCTGTGTGGCTCCCAACAGAATATTAAAAACACAATAAAACAGCAGCAAACATTAAAAACTTCCCTAAACAGGGCTGCCTTCTGATTTCTTCTAAAAGTCATATAGTTGTTTCTTTCCTTGACATCTGGTGGGAGGACATTCCACAGGGCGGGCACCACTACCGAGAAGGCCCTCTGCCTGGTTCCCTGTAGCCTCACTTCTCACAGTGAGGGACCCGCCAGAAGGCCCTCAGAGCTGAACCTCAGTGTCTGGGCTGAACGATGTGGATGGAGATGCTCCTTCAGGTATACTGGGCTGAAGCCGTTTAGGACTTTAAAGTTCATCACCAACACTTTGAATTGTGCTCGGAAATGTACTGGGAGCCAATGTAGGTCTTTCAGGACTGGTGTTATATGGTCTCGGCGGCCATTCCCAGTCACCAGTCTAGCTGCCGCATTCTGGATTAGTTTATACCTGCTTAGATTATATCCTTGAACTCTGATAGTGCTTCTTGCTTGCCTGGATGGAGGAATAGGTAGAAATGTGTGATTTTGAGAACATTAGCCTACTGTGCAAAGGTAAAACTCACATTTATTGCCCTGTCCACTTTTACCTCATGCCCTTTCCAGTACTGGCATGTGGTTGCCAAATGGTTGCCCAGGGGTCAATGTGGTCCTCAGACTGAAAATCCTTGAGTTATACCCATGCATGAGGGATGTAGAATTTGGCTTGGAGTTCAGCTGGTGGAGAGTTTGGAGCCCCATCCCTCAAATTTAGATAATTACCTACATTGTTTGGTCCTGGTTCATTATGACTTCTAAGTAAGACACACAGAAGTCCCACCTCCCCCAGGAAGGCTACAATTGCTCTGTGCTGAGAAGAAGGGATTTTGTATATGTTCAGAAATACTTCCTTTTATTACATGATAGTACTGGAAACCAAGTCTGATGAGGAACGGTTGAAGGAGCTGGGTATGTTTAGCCTGGAAACTAAACAGAGAGTGGATGGCCATCTGTCATGGATGCTTGAGCTGAGATTTCTGCATTGCACTGGGTTGGATTAGGTAACCCTCAAGGTCTTTTCCAACTCTACAATTCTATGATTCTATGAAATCTGTACTTTAAAAGAAAGGGCCTTTGGTTCATTATGTTGGTGTTACTCATTTTGCTATCTGTAAGGAGGAAATATATTATTAAAACTCAATGAAAAATCATAATGGGGCATGGTCACAGACTGATGCTAAATGGGTGTGGTTAAAGAAAGGGTGGTCACATGACTTACAGCACCCAGAAGAGATTCTCTGCCCCCTCCCAACTTATACCACTCAACTACTTCCATAAGCAAAATTATTCTAAAGCATAAGCGCTGCTCGGGGGTGTTTCCATTATATACCATTCATTAAGGATGCAGAGCCAGGAACTAGTCCTAACCCTTCAACACAGCTCTTTTAAAGTGGTTTTTAAGAAAACATATCAAGCTGCAATGCAGCTTTGCTTTCCAAATGTATTCTCTTCTTGAGATAGGTTGTAATAGGAAGCAGGAAAAGAGGTGGGGTGGGGGGGAAGAGAGATCATCTTCCCATCAACCTGACACCAGAAAGAGCCAGTTATCTTTTGACATTTTGCAGATAAACAAAAAGTCTTTTTATTTAGTTAAGCTTTAGCTCAGGCACCGTACAACCTTGGCAATGGTGAGAGCTGAGGATGGAATAACAATGGATTGTCTCCTTTGATTCGAAGCAGCATCTAGTTTAAGAAATTTGCTCCAACTTCCTGAAAATTGTAAGCTATAAATATTAACTGCAATGAAAAGTTTCCTTCCGTTTCTTGTTTATTTATTCATGTACCTTTGTTTAGTTACTGCTTTGTGCATACCAGAAGATTCAGTGGGATTTTTAATTTCCTGGGAGCTTCACCGATGAGAAAAGTCACAAACGTGCCCTGGGCTGGAGATATAAGGTGGGCTATTGCCAGTGCTCCCATGAAGAAGACCAGAGACACAGGTATGGTGAAATCATCTGCAAAAGTAACTTACCAAATTATAAAAGTATGAGCTTGTGGGTTTGAATTAATATACGTAAGCGAATCATCCCTCCAATCCCCTGTGTCTGTTAACAGTGGCATTCTGTAGGCCCAAAGTCATTGGTTTATGGGTTTGAGCATTGGTTTATGGGAACCCAACAAAGGGGGAAATGTGCCATTTGAAACAGAAACCTCTGCAGAAACTTCAAATGGGATTCTCACCAATCATCTTCATAGGAGATTTCTGTAACTGGAGGTGGATTTAGGGGAGCACGGTTGGTTCACCTGCAGAGCACACTGAGCCAAGAGGGCGCCACAAGGGGAACTGCAACAATGTCAAACAACGAAAGGTGAGCAGCAAGGGGCACAGACTTTGGGCATTGCACAGAGTGCCACTGGAATTTTAAAGCCCAAAGTCTGCCACTGCTGTAACAGCCAACCAGCTATTGGCAGTTACAGGTAACTCCCTTTTTTGATATATGGAGTGAAAAATACAGTAATCTCACCTGGTTCGGCACTTCCTCTTTCCCCTTTGCCTTCGTTTCAGCAATGTAGAACATATGCCATGTCAGAGTCACAGCTCAGACTTCTTCTTAAGCTAGACTTTGTAACTGGATGAGCATTTTAAGCCTGCCTGAACAGAGCTGCTGTATCTGTTACTCTTCAACAAGTATTCTGACTAAGTGTTATTTTTGCCTTTAACAAGAGTATTTGTGTGATTATTGTTTTAAGGGGGAAATACCAGGAGAATACAGTCTGCCCTAAAGCATCCTGGATTACTTAAACTAAAAGGCTAAAAATGGCCTATCTAAGCATCCTTTTCAGCTACAAAGGGATGCACTCTGCAAAACTCATGTGAGGAAGGAAGGATAATATCTTAAAAAAATATTCTATCCTAGCATCTATACACATCCCTACATCCTCCCCCTTCTGCTATTGTCTGCCCCAGAGTCTTGCCCTGACAAAAGGTAAAGGACTCTTGGACGGTTAAATCCAGTCAAAGGCGACTATGTGGTTGCAGCGCTCATCTCGCTTTTCAGGCTGAGGGAGCCGGCGTTTGTCCACAGACAGCTTTCCGGGTCATGTGGCCAGCATGACTAAACCACTTCTGGTGCAATGGGACACCGTGACGGAAGCCAGAGTGCACAGAAATGCCATTTACGTTCCTGCCGCAGCGATGCCCATTTATCAGCTTGCACTGGCGGGCTTTCGAACTGCTAGGTTGGCAGGAGCTGGGACAGAACAACGGGGGCTCACCTTGTCATGGGGATTCGATCCACTGACCTTCTGATCGGCAAGCCGAAGAGGCTCAGTGTTTTAGACCACAGCACCACTCGCATCCCTTTTGGCCAGACAGCACCCCTGATGGCAGGTGGTGTGAAGTCTCTCTGGTTGAGTTTTAAATATAAGAAACCTGGCTTTGTACTGTACCCTGCTCAGGCTCCAGCAACTGACCCGAGGGTCCCTTGGATGGAGAAGACATTGCAGGTTTGGCTGCAACTGCTTTACTTTGTCTTGCCTTCAAAAGTCAGCTAGTTTTAGCCCCTCCTTTTCTTCTTCTTCTTCTTCTTCTTCTTCTTCTTCTTCTTCTTCTTCTTCTTCCTCTTCTTCTTCTTCTTCTTCTTCTTCTTCTTCTTCTGCATAGGAGTTACTCCTTAGCAACTCATTTTCTCATTTATTCCTGCATTGCATGACCCTTGTGGTTCCTTCCAACTCCACAATTCTATGACTCTGAGCAGAGACCTACATGAAACACGTCCCTGACATGTGTATACAATATTCGTTATGGAGATGTTAAACAAGAGACATAAGAGCATTCCCCTCTCATTCCTCCTCTTTATTCAGTGTATAAACAGGGGACTGGGAGAAGGCATTACACTGTTTGGGGGGGGGGGAGGGCGTCCTCACAGATATATTATGCTATAAAATGGTTTGTTACCCACCTTTTGTTTCCAGTTGTCATTTATTTGGAAACTGTCTCTAGTACCTCTAGAAATAAAGGGGATGATTACATTTTATAGGCAGGGAGGGATCCGTGAGATCCATAATGCTCACAAAGAGGCAGATGTTTCTTGCATCCACAAAGCCTCTGTGCCCTCATCTAATGTAAGCAAGTCATGTGGGAAATGCTGTAATTTTAGGTTTACTTTTAAGATTCGATGGGAAAATGCTGGTTATTATTTGGAAACGATTGTTCTCTCTAATTGTGCTTCAAATAGGTGGAAGGTGGGGCTTTGCTATTAAAATAATAGGCACTTGGGACAACTATGGAGAAGAGTTTCAACGGGAATGATTTGTAAAGCAAAGACAGCCGATGATATTGTTAATTGGTGTACAAAGGGGGGGGGGGGATTAATGCCATGATTGGCAGCAAACACACCATTCCCGTTTAGCAAAGCGAGTGGGATGGACCTCAGTTTTTCTGAAGAAGTGAAAACAGAGATACTGCCCTAGATTCAGCATTCTCTGATCACCACTGTTTCACCAGTGTAAGAGTGAGAATAATGGTTGTGTGATATGAAAAGCAGCACAGCAGCTCTGTTCTCGCACTAGCGGAAGCTTGTTACACAACTGGGTGTACAATAGGAACTATCTTTCTCCCCCCCCCCCCAATTTTTTTATTAGTTTTCCAGATTTATAACAAAGACAAAAGAAAAACATTGCAATATTAAATAGACTAACAAACATATATCCTAACTCTTAGAATCCCAGTTTAAATATCATTGTTAAATGACTTTCTTGAATGCCCCCCTGGCTGTGTTTCCATAAAACTCATTTTAGCAGTTTTCCAATGTCCACTTTCAAATAACATTAACTTACCCCATTAACATCTTTCTTTCTTTTCATAATGTTCTCAATCCATAATGTTATACAATTCAACCTATTTTACTCCTAGGCCAATTTGGTACTTACAAGTAGTTCTAATTATGTTATGTTAGAATATCTAGCCAAATAGTCCTTGAATTTCTTCCATTCTTCTTGATGCTTCTTCTCTTTCTGTTCTCAGATTTTTCCGGTCAGGTCGGCCAGCTCCAAAAAGTCCATTATCTTACAATAGGAACTATCAGGGCTACAGCAATCTGTTGCACAACCAGCCACAAGAACCATGTTGGCTTCTTGTGCCTTTTCTTGTGCTTGCCATTCAATAATAATAATAATAATAATAATTTATTTACACCCCGCACATCTGGCTCTGGGCAGCTGCCAAAAGAATATTAAAAACATGATAAAACATCAAACATTAAAAACTTCCCTAAACAGGGCTGCCTTTAGAAGAACCATGCCTTCTAAAAGTCAAATAGTGGTTTATTTCCTTGACATTTGATGGGAGGGCGTTCCACAGGGCAGGCGCCACTACCGAGAAGGCCCTCTGCCTGGTTCCCTGTAACCTCCCTTCTTGCAGAGAAGGCCCTCGGAGCTGGACCTCAGTGTCCAGGCTGAATGATGGGGGTGGAGACGCTCCTTCACCTAGCATAACAAGTAGTACTTAACGCTACCTTGAATTCCACTATTCATAAGATTACGTTCAGAAAGATTCATCCTTTTGCCTAGGAATACTTCTAATATGTTTCTCACCTGAACTTCTTCCCAAATTATGTAGATAAATCTTATTTTCCATTCCCCCCCCCAATTTTATATAAAAAAAAACAAAAAACAATACACATATCCCCATTGTCTCCCCCCTACCCATTTTGTGGATCCTTATGTTAAGATTCCCCACCCCCACCTCACATCAACTTTATAACTCCAATTTTTAGTTAAAAACTTAAATATTCCTTAATTCAGTTTTTTTTAACTACAAGTTTAATGTCAATCCTACTAATGATTTTAATTGTTTAAAATAATTTTTCAAATACAATGCATACTTCCCCTATTCTTTATTAAAATTTTATTCTTCCTGGTTTCTAATTCTTCCAGTAAGATTTGCCATGTCAGCATAATCTATTAATTTTATCTGCCATTCTTCCTTGGTCAAGACTATATCTTCCCTCCATCACTGGGCTAATTTCTTCCCAAATTCTGAACTTTCCAGTTTACTTAGGCCTGTTTTCAAAGTGGAACTGATGCATTAGGAATGCTGCTTTGTTCCATTCTTTATTTCCAAATGCTGTGTGGAGCACAGTGCATGTGTAGTTTTTTTTTTTGCAACGTTCTGTTCCTTCTGTTCATTCAAACCCCCTTCCCTGCTAGGTGCTGTTGTGCTTTGATAAAACACAACATAAACAAAACAAAATGGGTGTGTCTGCTCATATGGTTGCAGCAAGCTTATGGGTTTCCTTTATTTATATATATTGCTAATGCACATGAGTACCTGTGTGTGTCAATAACTGAGCAGAAAGCACTGGAGCACAGTCACACAGTGTCAGGAATGAGCCAGCTCCCAGTGAAGGTTTGCAGCCAATGGAAGAAAGCAGCCAGGAACAGAAAGAGTTAACTTTCATGCAGGATGAACAGCATCTAGTGCCAACTCCCCCACCCCTTGGAATGCCGGGGGATAAGGGAACAGGTGAGAGCAGGCTGGAACCCAGCCAAAGCTCTTGGAAAGTTCAAACAGGAGCGAAAAGAGACGGAAGTAGTTTGTCAGAAAGGGAGGAGGGAGGAGCTGATCCAATCTCTCCTCAGAGTTGGCTAAAGGGAGGCTGTTAAACCGGAAACAAAGCAAGAGAAGTAAGACGCGAAAGTTCTCTATCTTCTGTAGAAACCAGAAGTAGTCTTCAGAAGGGTCATCTTGACTGATGATGTTGGAGGCTGTGTTAGAGCCGTCCGGGGCTATCTCTTTGTTTTGACAATAAATTGTCCTTTTTAATTAACTATGCTTACTGTGTTATCAAGCTGGGAACCTGGACTCCTGACACACAGGAACGATCGCATCAATATATGCAATGCTCGCAAAAAAACCAATTTAAAAGCCAGGGAGAATATGCAGATACATTTATATTTCTACAAAACAGTTATTTTGAGTATGCCAAAGTATTGTGTAGTGTCAGACTATAATTGGGTGACTTGCGAGGCCGTCACAGTCTCCCAGTTTTTGCAAAATATAAAATGGAGGGGGGGGGGGACCATGAACACTGCTTTCAGTTCCTTTGGATGAATGGTGGGATAGAAGTAAATAAATCAGTAAGTTTTAAAACAATTTTAGATTCTGTTAAAGAAGGCTTTAATAAGCAGCTAAAAATAGTGTCAAGACCGTCCTAGTAGTGTTTAAGATTAATACATATGAGCTAGATTCCTATTGCTTTTCAAAAAAAGCAATGATTCCAATATCTACGAGGCTCATGAAGAAATGGCATAATCTACTGATTTTCTTTTTATGGAACAATAAGAAAGCTTCGGGCATTGTTAACTTCCTTACATAAACCACATAGCAAAGGGAGGATGAGTTGTCCAAATTTCACACTTTATTATTCAGCAACACGGCTAAAGGTATTAGTGCAGATTTCTTTCTCTCTTCTTTGGTAATAAGAGTAGTGTTTCATATTTGTGCCTATGCATAACATCAGCGATGCGGAGCAGAGAAAGATGCAAATGAACTCCAGCAAGATGTGCATGCTGCAGATGCAGAATTAATTGGAGACATCCTCCTAATTGAACAGAATTCAAGAGGAGTGGAGCAAAAAGCTGAGAAAAACGTGTGATGGGCAGGGCAGCTGAAGTCCGTTCCATCCCGTTTCTGCATGTGCTCCAAACCAGTTTTTTTAAAGGGGAAAGAATTTTACAAAACCTGTACAGATTTAGCAATAAAAAATCATTTCCATATACTTGGAATGTTCCCCAAGAGTTGACTCCCTGTTCCCTCTGATGAAGGGACGCAGGTGGCGCTGTGGGTTAAACCACAGAGCCTAGGACTTGCCGATCAGAAGGTTGGCAGTTCAAATCCCCACGACGGGGTGAGCTCCCATTGCTCGGCCCCTGCTCCTGCCAACCTAGCAGTTTGAAAGCACATCAAAGTGCAAGTAGATAAATAGGTACCGCTCTGGCGGGAAGGTAAATGGCATTTCCGTGCGCTGCTCTGGTTCGCCAGAAGTGGCTTAGTCATGTTGGCCACATGACCCGGAAGCTGTATGCCGGCTCCCTCAGCCAATAAAGTGAGATGAGCGCCGCAACCCCAGAGTCGGCCACAACTGGACCTAATGGTCAGGGGTCCCTTTACCTTTACATTTACCCTCTGATGAAACAGAGGTGTCCTATTCCATACCCTCCAACATTTCTCCAATGAAATTAGGGACATCCTAAGGAAAAGCGGGAGGGGACACAGGTGGCGCTGTGGTCTAAACCACTGAGCCTCTTGGGCTTGCCGATCAAAAGGTTGGTAGTTCGAATCCCCGCAATGGGGTGAGCTCCCGTTGCTCGGTCCCAGCTCCTGCCAACCTAAGCAGTTCAAAAGCACGTCAAAGTGCAAGTAGGTACCGCTCCGGTGGGAAGGGAAATGGTGCTTCTGGTTTTGCCAGAAGCGACTTAGTCATGCTGGCCACATGACCCAGAAAAGCTGTCTGCAGACAAACGCCAGCTCCCTCAGCTTGAAAGCGAGATGAGCGTCCAACCCCAGAGTCGTCTGCGACTGGACTTAACTTTCAGGGGTCCTTTACCTTTACCTTTTTAAGGAAAGGCGGAACATTCCAGCAGTGGTGTAGCGTGGGGGGTGCAGGGGGGGCCGGCCACACCAGGCGCAACATCTGGGGTTAGGGCAAATCCACGGGTTAGGGGGCGCAAATCCATGGGTTAGGGGGCGCAAATCCACGGGTTAGGGGGCGCAAATTACTTGCCTTGCCCCGGGTGCTGACAACCCACGCTACGCCACTGCATTCCAGGATCAAATCAGAAACCGAGACAGCTTCTGTAAATCTGGGACTGTCCCTGGAAAATAGCGACACTTGGAGGGTCTGCCGTTCTTGCTGCCTGTATTGACAACAGGCTGCATCCAGAGGCAGCCATGCTTTCCCCCATATAATCTCCAAGTGTGATGCATCATCACCAAGTCCCATTGCTTCCAAGAGGGAATTGCAGCCTATTTTTGACATGTGTGGCAAGAGCTGATTGTATTCTCTCCTGGACTTGTTTGAAGGAAGGTAGGCTATCATACAATTTATCTATTGCCACAGACTGCTTTGTTTCCATTTCCCTGTGCATAATCTGCCTCAGTGCCAGCCAGTCTGCACTAAAGGTTTGAAAGCCCCACAAGAAAATGATGTGCTTTCTCTTGCCAGGACTGCATATATATAAAGGAAAGGTGCATAATGCCCTCATTTTGCACAATATTGTTTGTGTCTGTGATTTTCAAATTGTATTCTTGGGAACCCTATTTTAAAATCCTCCAGGACAGAGGAAAATGCAAAGATATGTTCAAAATGAAGTATAATCTGAAGGTTCAAGGCAAAGTTATTGGAATGACTAATATAAACAAGCATTTTAGAGCAGTGGTCTTCAATTTTGGGGGTTGAGAAACTGCTGTAACATCCCACAATATCCTGTGGAACCCCAATTGCTCCTCCCTGTCTCCCACAAAGTTTTTTAACTGGCACTAAGTAATTTGTTTAGTAGTTGTTATAGTTGAAGACAGTGTGGTTTTTCTAGAAAAAGAGGTGCTGGAACTCACCATGAACACGTCCCTTGTTTTCCTAGAATGGCAATGATGCCCACTTGAGATCTGCTGGAACTGAGTTCGGGTGAGTTCCAGCTGAAAAACAGCCCTGGTTGAAGACAAAGCTTCATAACTTGGGAAGCATAACAGCGAGCTGCTGGTTTGTTTGAAAAACACTGGTTTAGAGGGAGGCCAAACTGAATCTTTCATTGCTCTCTAAGCAAGTCTAGCTTGCAGAATGAGGAGAGAGAGAGAGAGAGAACACTGGGTAAAACCTGGCTTGGAATTACTCCAGATCCCAGTGTGTTAGAACTGCTGGAAAAAAATAGAGCGGACTTTTAAACAAATGCATCATTCCTCACTGATTTATCAGCGTGACCCCGTGAGTTCCCAGTACAGTAATGGCGTGGATACTTATCTGAAAGGCTGCCTGACTTCCATTTTTTATTTTCCCCTGTCCTGTACAGTGGTACCTCAGGTTACATACGCTTCAGGTTACAGACTCCGCTAACTCAGAAATATTACCTCAGGTTAAGAACTTTGCTTCAGGATGAGAACAGAAATCGTGCAGCAGCGGTGCGGCAGCAGCGGGAGGCCCCATTAGCTAAAGTGGTGCTTCAGGTTAAGAACAGTTTCAGATTAAGAACGGACCTCCAGAATGAATTAAGTTCTTAACCAGAGGTACCACAGTATAGACACATGGGCGTACTAGTTCTATACCAGGACAAACTCTAGAGTGGCCATGTGTCCTGCTTTGTAAAGGACAAAGAAAGAGACCTAAGAAGAGAGAGCAGCAGGGGACTTGAAGCTGCCGGTCAACAGTTCACACCAGAAGAGTTCACAACTGAAGAGCAGACTGACCACAGGCTCATCTGCAGTTACCTTTGCTTCACATTTCTAGGCACAGGTCTGGCTTTGTATTTCTATTTAATTTATAGTATATCTAAATGTGAATCTGTACATATAAATTAACTGGTGCCAATATTGGGATGCAGGTGGCACTGTGGTCTAAACTCCTGAGCCTAGAAGGTTGGCAGTTTGAATCCCTGCGACAGGGTGAGCTCCTGTCAAAGTGCAAGTAGATAAATAGGTACCACTCTGGCGGGAAGGTAAACAGTGTTATTGTGCACTGCTCTGGTTTTGCCAGAAGCGGCTTAGTCATGCTGGCCACATGACTCGGAAAAAGTGTCTGTGGACGAACGCCGGCTCCCTCAGCCAGTAAAGTGAGATGAGTGCCACAACCCCAGAGTTGTGACTGGACTTAACTATCAGGGGTCCTTTACCTTTTTAATTTTGTGCAAATCGGTAGAAGAAGAAGAGGAGGAGGAGTTTGGATTTGATATCCCGCCTTTCACTCCCCTTCAGGAGTCTCAAAGCGGCTAACATTCTCCTTTCCCTTCCTCCCCCACAGCAAACACTCTGTGAGGTGAGTGGGGCTGAGAGACTTCAAAGAAGTGTGACTGGCCCAAGGTCACCCAGCAGCTGCATGTGGAGGAGTGGAGACGTGAACCCGGTTCCCCAGATTACGAGACTACCGCTCTTAACCACTACACCACACTGGCTCCCACTGGTATTCTCTTTTGTCCAGTTTTTTTTGCATGGTGTGTTTTCCTTCCCTTTTTAGAGATGCATCCTTGCACACACTCTGAATCAATGCTTGATTTATGAGGGTAGGAGAGAGGTCCTGTTCAGCTTTCTTTTGTAATGACCCTCTTAGCTACTGTTTTTAGAAGACTGAATGGGGTGGGTGGCTGTGCATAATCTTGCAATGACTGGGAAGCATTGAGGGAGGAGGTTGTGAATTTCCTCAAGGTCTCCCCCACACCTTTCCCCACATAACCCGAGCACTGCTGTCAGTTCATGCAAGGTGACCTTTAGATCAAGCAAGGTTGGCAAGTGCTTTAGAACACTGGTCTTCAACCTTGTGCCACCTGGTTGTTGACTACAACTCCGATCATCCCTGACTGTCAGGGAACTGACATCGGAGCCCAGAGTGGAGGTAGGGCTCTCCGATGATGCAGGAGAAGGGACCAGCAGGGAGAGGGAGAATACTTCCATTGGGGAAGGAAATCGGCGTGACACCAGGAAAGAAGGGAAGGAGGGAAGGTCTTCGGAGAGAGGGCTCCAAGACCCTTCCACAGGGTCCAGCGGGGAGAGCCCAGGACCTCCGCTGGCCATGCCCACTCTGCGCAGGAGACTTCCGCGCAGGGAGGCTAGGAGGAGACTTGGCGTCAAACAGCTTTTATGTTGGAAGAAGTTTAGGGAACGCCACTGACGGATTCTGCCAGTGACTGAGACAGTCGCCTTGTAAGGGCTGTCAAATCAGGGAAAGGTTTAGCTACCCCAACAGCTGGGAGCAGTTTGGAATTTACGCACAAGCAACCCCAATTCCCATTACACTGACCATAGGCTAATCTGTCTGGGAATGATGGGAGTTGTAGTCCAACAACGTCTGGGGCCCAAAGTTGAAGACCAGTGCTCTAGAACATGCTCCAGCACCTTCTGCAATGCACAGGGTTCCATGGCAAGCAAGTTAATGTAGAAATAATTCACTCCAGCAAGGCAGAAGTTTTGGAAAACACTCCTCCCGGTGGATAATTAAATTTTCTATTCAAGGACACACATGAAGTATGCAGTGAGCTGACGGAAATCAGTTACAGGGAATATTTGCTGGGATGCAGGATAGTATTCAATTTGGCTTCAAACTGAAGCAACTTGAAACCAGCTTGCTTCAACTTGAAGCAATGACTCAAGAAATGAGATTCCAACAAAACATTTGGAAAAACTTTCTGACAGTAAGAGCTGTTTGGCAGTGGAACAGACTCCCATGAGAGGTGGTGGACTCTCCTTCCTTGGAGATTTTTAAGCAGAGGCTGGATGACCATCTGTCATGGATGCTTTAGCTGAGATTCCTGCATTTCAGGGGGTTGGACTAGATCACCCTTGGGTCCATTCCAAGTCTAAGAATCTATGATTCTATGGCTATAGCTTTTAAAAGTATGTACTTCCTCCTTGCCAAAGGCTGGGCTGGATGAATCCCCAACCGGAATTAAGATTGCTGGAAGAAATAACAACAACCTCAAATATGCAGATGACACAACATTGATGGCAGAAAGTGAGGAGGAAGTAAAGAACCTTTTAATGAGGGTGAAAGAGGAGAGCGCAAAATATGGTTTGAAGCTCAACATCAAAAAAAGGAAGATCATGGCCACTGGTCCCATCACCTCCTGGCAAATAGAAGGGGAAGAAATGGAGGCAGTGAGAGATTTTACTTTCTTGGGCTCCATGATCACTGCAGATGGTGACAGTAGCCACGAAATTAAAAGACGCCTGCTTCTTGGGAGAAAAGCAATGACAAACCTAGACAGCATCTTAAAAAGCAGAGACATCACCTTGCCAACAAAGGTCCATATAGTTAAAGCTATGGTTTTCCCAGTAGTTTAGTATGGAAGTGTGAGCTGGACCATAAAGAAGGCTGATCGCCGAAGAATTGATGCTTTTGAATTCTGGTGCTGTAGGAGACTCTTGAGAGTCCCATGGACTGCAAGAAGATCAAACCTATCCATTCTGAAGGAAATCAGCCCTGAGTGCTCACTGGAAGGACAGATCCAGAAGCTGAGACTCCAATACTTTGGCCACCTCATGAGAAGAGAAGACTCCCTGGAAAAGACCCTGATGTTGGGAAAGATGGAGGGCACAAGGCGAAGGGGAGGAAGAGGACGAGATGGTTGGACAGTGTTCTCGAAGCTACCAGCATGCGTTTGACCAAACTGTGGGAGGCAGTGGAAGACAGAAGTGTCTGGCGTGCTCTGGTCCATGGGGTCACGAAGAGTCGGACACGACTAAACGACTAAACAACAACAACAACTTCCTCCTTTGGTTTCAAGGTGTTTAGGGCATTGCGACTTTCAGAAAGTGGTGCAGAGACTGCACAGGACTTTCTGCAACAATCACACAGCTATGGGAAAGCTACTTCAAGAGCCTGGCAAGAGGCCGCACTTTCCTGAAAGCCAAAACACAACACAAATATGTGCTGCTTATCAAAGGGGCCTTTTCCTTTTCTGCTGTCTTAAAGAGTGTTGGCAGGTAGATTTGGCTCCGTGTCTCAGCTTGCATTTCACAACCCAAGGATTGCCTGATTCTTTGTTATTCCTTCCTGTCATATCACCTGTCTGCTCTGGATGCTGAAACCCATCCCAGAACATGACATTGCTGTGGAATACAATTTTCTGTGGTTTCCTAGGGAACCAACACCTAGAAACATGCGTGCAGTCTGCTCAGAGAAAAGATGGGACAAAATGGATGCCTGTAAGAATCGGGAAACAAGCAGCTGGGTTTGGGACAGTGGAGAGCAGTATTTCAATGACAGCTAATAACTACTCCTCACATACACATTCTCTTTGTACGAAACGGGGCTAGCCAACTACCCATCATTATAAAAAGGTGGGGTATGTGTGGAGGGAGAGCTTATGTTCAAGGAGCTTAGGATAGGAGAGGAATGCTGTCAATAGAGGAGGATCCTTTAGAGCAAATAGGGCACTACCACCCCAACCTCAGTCTGCCCTCAACTAGCACTGACTTGCCTGCCTTCTAACTTACAATCAATCTACAGGTTGGGACTTTCTGTTGGCTTCCTCCACTTCGCTGTTAGCCTTGTAGAACTCAGCAGAGAGGAAGATTGGGGCAAAACTAGAATTAGCTGGCTCTGCATGTCATTGGCTGTAGCCCCACCTACCATTGGACTCTGTCAGGCTTCAGGGAATCAGACCCCTCCCACGGTGGCAGCCCAGAATCAGAGAAATGATAAAAGTTCTTACCAAGCAATTTATTCAATAATTCACAGAGAGTGGTGAAGGAATGCAACCTTCCCTGATAATGGTATTGCTCCAAGTAAAGTAAAGTCCCACCTCCTATTCGACCTCATTCCTGCATCAGTTAATTTGTGCTCTCTGTTCTAATACCCTCGGTGCCTGCCTGGTCTGGGGGGGGGGGTCAGGAATGTTTCCAAGGACACTGAGTCTATCAGATGTCTCCCCTGGTGCTTCTTCTTCCTGCTGTTCCTCTCCCAATATTTCCCAGCTTCTCCCCTCTGCAGCCTCTGAACTATGCCCTTCTGCAAACCACTGTTCTAAATCTATACTGTCCTCCTGTTCTTGGGAAGGTTCAGGAGAATATTCCCTACCATTCCTCCTCTGTCCAGCCCCTGACAGTCTCACTTCCTTTCATCTTATCAGTCCTAATGGGCATCAGCCATCATGGAGTGCAAAGCATTTTTGTCCATTCTGTGTACAGGGTGGCATAACAGCCTGGGGTGAGCCAGAAGACAGGACCCAGGAGCTATAAGAGGACTAAGGGGAAAGCCAGGAGGCAGAATCACCCCCTCTCTTGAGGAAACCTTACTTCAGGCATTGGGAACCTTGGGACCTCAATACATTGTTGAACTACAATTCCCATCATCCCTGGACATCGGTCATGCTTGATGGGGCTGATGGGAGTTGCAGGTCAGAAACATCTGGAGGACTAAAGGTTCTCCAAACCTGCCTTATATGGGCACTACATCCATGGATGGGAGGGAGGGGTGCTCATGTCCCCATGCACATCGCCTGAACCCTACTGCATCCCCAACCTTCCCCGTGTTGGCCAGGGAAAATCTGCAACAGGTTTTTACTGACATTTATGTGGATGTAAATAGAACACACAATCAGAAGCTCTTTATCAGGGTCCTCAGCAGCGCAGGGGATTCTACTATCATCCTAGTGGGGGGGGGGGCAAACTTGCAGACCTTTCTGCTCAATACAGGGAAGGTTGGGGATACAGTGGATGGGGCAACCTGCACAGTGGCATTCTGGGTGGGTGTCAGGGACTGGACAGAGGAGGAATGGTGGAGACCACCTCCCCAGCCTGACTCTTCCAGAGAAGAAGAAGACAGTTCAGAATTACAACAGGGGTTTGAGGGAGATCACAGCTCAGAGGCAGATGAGGGGGAAAGCTGGGAAATAATGGGAGAGGAGGAGGAAGAAGAAGCACCAGAGGGGGGGGACAGCTGATGGACACAGTGTCTTTAGAAAGCATTCCAGACCCCCCCCATAACCTGGCGAGCATTGAAAGTAGGAGAGCAGAGAGCTCAGAGGCAGAAGGCACTTCTCAGCACCCATAGTGATGACGCATGAAGGGAGAGAGGGGTGGAGACTCACTCGGGGCAACACCATTATTCCAAGAGGCTGCATTTCCAAACTTCTCTCTGTGAATATTGAATAAAACTCAGTTGGTAAGAACTTTCCCTGTCTTATCCGTTCCTGGCAATCTGCCATGGGGGTTGGTTCCTCTGCCGCCTGACAGAGGGGCCTGAACTCAGGGATTCAGGCAAATACCTAGACATGCCTCTTGTTGCTCAAGGAAGGCTCAGCTGGAACAGGAACCTCTTTCATATTCCTTCCTGAATAGAAAGATTCAATGGCCCGTCTGGATGTGTGGGGTCATTATAGGGCCTGAAGATAATTCATTGAGAAGCTGTGACCTGCAAATCTGTGGTTTGCCACATGAGGCAGCTGGGTATGGATCTAGCAGTTCCTGACAAGAGTGAAGGGTAGACTTTTCTCTCACTGCAACAATGGCCTCAAGTGCAGTGCTTTGTGGGTGAAAGTAAAGGGGGAAATTGGGGGCATACAGTGTATTGGGGCTTTAGCTGCTCACTGCCTCCAAAAAACTTAGATACAAGCCTTCTTTTTTTCCATGCAATCCCACCTCATCATTTGCATAGCCCATTCCTGGGTTCTCTTCCTTGGTAAACAGTAAATGCTGTTACTGTGAAATGGAACATTAGGTGTTGACTTTTAACAGATTCCTCAGGCACTAAACTCAATGGTTCTTGAGACATTAGTCTGAGCTGGGCAGAAGGAGATGTTGATACACTGTGTCTCAATTCCAAACATAACAAGATGGATAGACTAGTTTTTCTTTGTCTTTTAATTACGGTACTTAATTTAATGAACAAATTAGAAATATTATTAAATGACCGCAACATAAATATAGAATGGATTTATAGATACAGTTATATATATTCACAAAATTATGTATAAATTTATGAAAACAGTCTAATTCATATGCACTATTGTGAATGTTCTGTTCTCTTGGAGTAGAAAGAGACTCAAGAAAATATATATATATTTCTAATACCTAAAATGTATAGAAAGCATAGAATAACAGGGTTGACTATATTATCCTTTTACAGTATGTTTTATAGTAGTTGAATATCTGAATGTATTAAAGAGTGCAGATTAACTTGTGCTTTACTTTCTAATAGAGCATAAATGAACTTGTTTTTTTCACTGGACCTTATCCTTCTCTCCATTAACTCTAATAAAGTTAGTTATTTCCAAAATGTTAACCAGGAATCAAGAGATAGTGGCATGGGATTCCCACCCCCACCCGCCAGCCTCCCATTTTTGACAGAGCACAATCTGAGCTGCCATTAATAGACGAGCTGTCATTTCCCAATTCTCTTCTGGTATAATGCCTGTAAGATATCCAAATAATTATCTTGGGAGATCATGACCCCAAATACTTATTTCTGTCAGCACAGATTCCCCAAAGACTCCTTATCATTGGACATAACCATATGATGTAAAATATGTGTGCATTAGGAGTCTCCTATCTCCGGTGTTGGTCACTGGCCCTTGGGAATATTTTATTCAGTCTAGCAAGAATCAGAAACCATGATGTCAAAACCTTATGAAAAATGTCTTTAAGGGAAGACAGGGAAGATTTCTGTACAGTGGTACCTCGGGTTACATACACTTCAGGTTACATATGCTTCAGGTTACACACTCCGCTAACCCAGAAATAGTGCTTCAGGTTAAGAACTTTGCTTCAGGATAAGAACAGAAATTGGGCTCCGGCAGCGCGGTGGCAGCAGGAGGCCCCATTAGCTAAAGTGGTGCTTCAGGTTAAGAACAGTTTCAGGTTAAGAACGGACCTCTGGAACGAATTAAGTACTTAACCTGAGGTACCACTGTACATCCAACATCATTGATCTATTGGTATTTTGAATGGACATATCTGCTTTCCATCTGGCTGAACAGCAATTCCCAGATGATTCTGGTGTTATTTATGTTTCGTTTATCTGACCTAAAGGAACACATGACTGATTAACTGCTGAGATCAATAGTCTAAACCTCATACAATCTTTAAATAGTTTCATTTTAGTTATGGTTCATTTAAACCAGGGGTCAGCAAACATTTTCCGCAGGGGGCCGGTCCACTGTCCCTCAGACTTTGTGGGGGGCTGGAATATATTTTGAAGGGGAAAAATGAATGAATTCCTATGCCCCACAAATAACCCAGAGATGCATTTTAAATAAAAGGTCACATTCTACTCATGTAAAAACATGCTGATTCCCGGACCGTCTGTGGGCCAGATTTAGAAGGTGATTGCGCTGGATCCTACCCATGTTTGCCTACCCATGATTTAAACTATGACCTGGAGATATTAGATGCCCCAAGTCTGGCAGAAAGAAAACAAGCCTTTAAAACAAAGTTTAAACTTATACCACCCTTTTCACCAGTGTAACATCAGTTGGGTCACTAGGTCACGTGACCAAACCAAACAGAGTTTGGAATAGGTATAAGTCTACCCTGCCACTTGCCACCTCTTCCACAAATACCACCATTCCCACAGAATTCTCCTTTTTCAGGATTTACCCCAGTGATGATTCAGTTAGATGAGCCTCGGATGAGCTGGGATGGAGGACTTATGCCAAAGTAGCTCTGAGATAAGCTGAGATGATGGACGTCAACCAGTGTAGCCCCAGCTGAGCCCAGGCTCATCCAGACCCACCAGTTCCAAACTCCACTGATCCAGGCAGATCTTGAGTTTGCAATGCTCCTCAAGTCTGGACCCAACACATAATATTTGACAATAAAGCATCGATATATGCAAATTGCAAGGCTGGCAAATAATAGTTGGGAAAGAAGAAAACCAATGTTCAAATTTCCCATAAGACGGAAATGTTTTGGCTGGAGAAAATAAATGAGTTCAGATGGAGATTCTTCCTGAGCAATACTGGTGCTGTGTGCTAGCTTAGTATTCTCAAAAGTGACCTTGGAGAAGTAAATAGCAATGGAAATTCTGCCTCGAGTCACAACAGAGAATACTAGATTTGATGAACCTTTAGTCTGACTCTGCACAAAGCAGCTCCCGTGTGAGCAGTTCCTGCAATTGCAGTTCCTGCAATGTAAAAAAACCCACCATAATTGCTAAGACATTTCAATATTTATATTCAACCATCCTTTCAAATGCACAACCACTTTGAAATCAAATATGAATATTTGTGTAAAGTACTTGGGTCCACTCGGATTCCTGTGCTGAAGTCTGCAAAGTGAAACTGGCCCAATAGTGCTTTTCTCCTGGACCTTCTCTTTTCAGTTTTTGGGTAGAAAATGTGAAAACTGAAAACCGTTTCAACAAGTCTTAGCCTTGCCAATATATAAATAAATAAATAAAATAAATAAATTCTGTTCCATCCATCCACCCGACTGAGCTTCGTGGGTCCAGTAATCTTGTTATTTTCCAGAAGAGTGAAGCCTAGAAATCTTATTTAAAGGATAGGATGCATCTCTCATTTCCCCCTTATAGATGACACAGTGCTGTATCATCAAAACTTACACACTGCATTTAAGCACCTAGAAGCTCCATGTGGTTTCCAAACTTAATTTTAACAAATAATATTTATTGGCTGCCCCTATGAGACGAGAATATTAGCTGTAATATTGTGTGTCAGTTATCTTCCTGTCCTACCCATTTCTTTATTCTGTACCTGAGCAGTGTGCTCCAGCTAGTTGACAATGTAATGTAATCCAAGTCACCTCTATCTATGTTGCTATTGGGATCATAACCCAAGTGTCAAAATAGTGCCACTGGGAAATCTCCACAATTATTCCTATTTGTCTCCCCACCCTGAAAAAGAGAGTAAGAGGGCGGGGACCAGATTGGGGCTCTGGTGCAAGGAGAGGTTGGTTAACCTGGCATGGTACATGGGACTTTTGCCCTGTGGGGAAACTAGAAGACAGGGCAATTCGGATTGAGAAAGCAAAACAATGCAGGGGTTGTCGGGATCTCCACTTGGCCAAGCTGCTTTGGCTAAGAGTTCAAAGTCCAGCCTTAATGCCATTAATTAGGGACTGGCAGGCTTCCCGGGGCAATGAGCACATACCTCTCGTCAATCTTCTTGACACGCAGAGAAGATAAGCTGCATTCCGTTCTTCTGCCATTCTTCTGGGCCCGGTAACCAAAAATGTCGGGATCTCCGCTCGGCCAAGCTGATAAAGCTCATCTTCCTCCAAGTCCTTCGGAATCGCCCCCGATGAATAATTGACAACCTGAGCCTTTGATGAGGCTCCAAGGCACGTTCCCCCATTCAGCAGAGTTTCCAAAACAGCACGCGGAAGTGATGAGATTCATGGCTACATCACTATGCTTTATTTCTTACTACACAGACAGAAATATACTTCCTCTCTCTATGAAAGCAGAGAGCAACCGAAACAAAGGAACAGGAAACCAGTAACGTCACATCCGTCTCCTCGCCCGTGAGACTTCCAACAGTCTGGAAGGTCTCTGGAATGTAAACAGAGTCCTGTGACTCTAAGCAGCTGCTCAGTGGCAAACAGAAACTAACTGGGTTAAGGGTTACTGCACATATACCAGAGCCATGCTTTTGAACTGATTCTCATCTCATTCCCCACAGATACCTTTTGAAAAGAACAAACGAGATCTGATCATTTACAGCTTGGCACCAAGCAAGGGCTTCGGATGAGTGAGGGAGCGATGTGGTCAGCACAGTGCAAACACCAGCCGCAGATGTATCCGGTTAGCTCCAACTGTTGTGTTTGCACTGCACTGACCTCCCTGCTGCCTTGTCCCTATCAGGAACTAACATCAAACTAGCCCCTTGGAAGCTAGTCTAGGGCATAGCTGTCAACTTTTCCCTTTCCTTGCGAGGAATCCTATTCGGAATAAGGGAATTTCCCTTTAAAAAAGGGAAACATTGACAGCTATGGTCTAGGGACTCCACCCCACCCAGGGAGCCTGCTCCGCTTCTTGGCTTAACATTCACCTGTTTACAGCTAACTCTGCCACATCCACATTGCATTACACAAGCCTGATGAATAGGATAAAGTAAATCCATTCACTAATGTCCTTGTGTTGCAGGATGCTGTGTAGTACGTGAATGGATAAATTGCTGAAGAGAGAGACTTTGCCAAAGCACGAAGATCTCACAGCTGAATTTAGCCAGCTATACCCAGGCAGATGTCTTTTGCTTTATTTGCACATCACCACTGCCTGCCGCTTGACTGATCAAAGTTTGGCAAAAGTGCATACAAAGTTATAAAAGTCTAATACCCTTTCAGAACTCTAATTTTATTCAATGGCCTCCTTGTAGCATGGTGCAGCTGAAGATGGGATATTGTATGCCACATATATTTTCCTCCTAGCAGTAGTATTTAATTACAGTGGTACCTCAGGTTAAGTACTTAATTCGTTCCGGAGGTCCGTACTTAACCTGAAACTGTTCTTAACCTGAAGCACCACTTTAGCTAATGGGGCCTCCTGCTGCCGCTGCGCCGCCGGAGCATGATTTCTGTTCTCATCCTGAAGCAAAGTTCTTAACCTGAAGCACTATTTCTGGGTTAGCGGAGTCTGTAACCTGAAGCGTATGTAACCTGAAGCGTATGTACCCCAAGGTACCACTGTACTTAAAACCCATTAACTGCTAAGTGTGGTTTATGCCATATCATAAGTGGAAAGAATCAATGCTTCATAAGTGTACCATGGTTCTCCTTATATATTTTACTTGGAGTCCTTTCCCTCCGTTGGTACTGCCCTCTCCATGTTTGCTTTCCTCATGCTAATTCTTAATAAGTCATCTTCTACCATCAAGGCATGAGAGGGTTCACTGCGTTATTACAATGGTAATAAATAAATGGTAATAGCCTTTTAGGGACGCGGGTGGCGCTGTGGGTTAAAGCCTCAGCGCCTAGGACTTGCCGATCGCATGGTCGGCAGTTCGAATCCCTGCGGCGGGGTGCGCTCCCGTCGTTCGGTCCCAGCGCCTGCCAACCTAGCAGTTCGAAAGCACCCCCGGGTGCAAGTAGATAAATAGGGACCGCTTACTAGCGGGAAGGTAAACGGCGTTCCGTGTGCTGCGCTGGCTCGCCAGATGCAGCTTCGTCACGCTGGCCACATGACCTGGAAGTGTCTGTGGACAGCGCTGGCTCCCGGCCTATAGAGTGAGATGAGCGCACAACCCTAGAGTCTGGCAAGACTGGCCCGAACGGGCAGGGGTACCTTTACCTTTACCTTTAATAGCCTTTTAACAGATCAGGTGTCACTAGCATAGTAAGGTAAATAAGATAAAGGACCCCTAGATGGTTCAGTCCACTCAAAGGTGACTATAGGGTTGCAGCGTTCATCTCTCTTTCAGGCCAAGGGAGCTGGTGTTTGTCTACAGACAGCTTTCCGGGCCATGTGGCCAGCATGACTAAACAATTTCTGGTGCAACAGAACACCATGACAGAAACCAGAGCGCACGGAAATGCCATTTACCTTCCCGCTGCAGCAGTATCTATTTATCTACTTGCACTGGTGTGCTTTCAAACTGCTAGGTTGGCAGGAGCTGGGACAGAGCAACGGGAGCTCACCCTGCCATGGGGATTCAAACTGCTGACCTTCTGATTGGCAAGCCTGCGAGGCTCAGTGGTTTAGACCACAGCGCCACCCGCGTCCCTACTAGCATGGTACATAACCGTGTGTGTGTACCACTTGACTGTAATAAATTCTCTTACAAAAAAATTAAAATATATCATTAATCTCACCAATAAAAAACTGTTAAAAAGCAGGTATTAAAAATATTCACAAGGTAATTAATATTAACATTAGGAGGGGAAGACATGTGTTTTAATCTCAGCTTCCACACGTCTGGATAGGCAGGTGTGCTTATGTTATAAGCAAGCCCTCCAGATAGTGCAGTGGAGGTACCTGCTTAACATCAATAGGCGGGGAGTTCCAAAGTGTTAGGTCATGAGTAGCCGAAGTGGTAGAAGGGACACAGGTGGCGCTGTGGGTTAAACCACAGAGCCTAGGACTTGCCAATCAGAAGGTCGGCGGTTCGAATCCCCGCGCCGGGGTGAGCTCCTGTTCCTCGATCCCTGCTCCTGCCAACCTATCAGTTTGAAAGCACATCAAAGTGCAAGTAGATAAATAGGTACCGCTCCAGCGGGAAGGTAAACGGCGTTTCCGTGCACTGCTCTGGTTCGCCAGAAGCGGCTTAGTCATGCTGGCCACATGACCTAGAAGCTGTACGCCGGCTCCCTCGGCCAATAAAGCGAGATGAGTGCCGCAACCCCAGAGTCAGCCACGACTGGACCTAATGGTCAGGGGTCCCTTTACCTTTACCTTTTAGCCAAAGTGGTGCCCTCCTGACGTTGTTGAACTACAATTCTCATCAGCCCAGCCACCATAACCATAAGTCAAGGGTGATGACAGTTGTAATTTGACATCATTTGGAAGGCATCAAGCCATAACAAGCCATGGAGGGACCATAGAGGATAGGAAAGCCATGCTGCCCTGAGTTAAAGGGGGAAAGCATGGTACAGACTCAGCCAGCAGAGCAGAATCAGACTGCAACTAGGTTAGGCAGAGGTGATCAGCACCTTGGACAGCTCACCAGCTGCCTGGAAGCTTTTTCCATTTAGCGAGCGGAGCTTGTATTTCAACAGTGTGGAATGACTGTCTTTGAAAATCAACCAGTCAAGCAGTGCTGATGACTCCACTCTTGATGTGGAAATGTGGAGAACTGGACATGCTGGGAGGAAAGAGAAATGGAGAAAAACCAAAACTGGCCCATTTCCCATTCCCTACTGACAATTCCCTTGTGTCGACATAGTTCTACGTCTTTCTGAGGGCTTCAGGAGTGGCCCAGATTTTTGGCAACTTAAATTGATGGAATATGCGCAGCTTGCAGACCTAACATATGGAATAAGAGAACAAGAAGAAGATACGTTTAAGGAAGATTGGAAAATGTTTATTGAATATATGGAGGGAAATTGTGTTTATTTGAAAACGTGGGCAGCATTAAGATAAATTCAACAGTGTGAATAAGTTTTGATGGATGTAATAATAGAATACCGAATGGTTTATTTTATATAAAATATGCAGGGATTTTTGTTGTGCAAAATGAACCACGGAAAGAGAAGAAGGAAAGTCACTGATATTTTAAGGTTGTTTAAGGAAATATTCTAAAATATAAAACAGAAATTTAACAACAACAACAGGAGTAGCCCAGATCTCAAGAGCCTCTGTTCTATGCCAGAATTGCAGAGTAATAATCAATTAGTGATTACATTTTTCAACATTCAAAGAAAAAGCTGATTTGTGGTGAAGCCCATGGCCACTTCTTGGACTTTAAAAATAATATTTTTTCTTTTGAGTTTTTTTTTTAAAGATTCCTTCTTGAAAAGTGTTTTTACCAGCTCACCACTGTGTCAAGTCTTTTGTTTCATCTGCCCAGCTGATAGAGCCTATTAGAGAAGTGGACCAGGAGGGGTAGTGATAAGGAACAAATGGAAGGCTGTAGTAGGCATTGATTCATCTTTCCATTTTTTCAGTCAGTGCTGCATCTTTTCTATACTTTGTATTTTTTATTTTATTTTTTTTTAAAAAAAATATTTATTTATTTTCAAGAGGTGTGGGGAAAGTTTGGCTCTCAGGGATGTTAAAATAAATGAAGACCTTCTTGAAGATGAAGAAAATAAATTATTAGCCCTCAGGGCCAAAGAAAATAAATAGGATGGCCTTCTCAGGGCTAAAGAAAATAAATTAAACATAAAAGATGCTATTTCAGGGACAAAGATTTATCTCTCTCTTTTTTTCTTTTTTAAGAAAAAGCAGCTCTGAGAGGGACATGCTAATACTCCATCGTCCCAAATAGGAGAGCTTGGTTTTTGTTTTTCATTGTTATTTTGTCTCTCCTTTGCAAAATCCATTAAGCTCAGCAATATTGAGCCCCCTTCTGAATTTCCAAGTGCTTGCTGCTTTCGTCACCCACTCTCTCCCTCTCTCTCTCTTCCCCTGGACTAAATAGCTATTCCCCTCCCGCAATGCCGCCACCCCCCATTTGCAGAAAATTATGCTGCTGTGCCATTTCCTTCAGAGGACACTTTGCATATAAGAAGTAAAATTGCGCTATTTCATCTCTCAGACTGTCAGGGTGAGGATATTCCGATTTATCATATGCTCCTTTTCATCAGCTCCCCTCCAAAATTGTTCGGTGCAGTCCCTGAAAGACTGTTGATGGGATGTATGTTTCCATCATATCTCCACCACCACCTCCCAGGAACACAAAGAGTAGTATGCAAATCTTTGGCAACCAAAATGATATGCATGGCGTTGTATAAATGGTTCCTGGAAAGTGCACAGCAGATTCATGCTGCAGATGATAGAGATAGATAGCTAGATAGCTAGATAGCTAGATAGATAATAGATAAATAGATAGATTGTTGTTGTTTAGTCGCTTAGTCGTGTCCGACTCTTTGTGACCCCATGGACCAGAGCACGCCAGGCACTCCTGTCTTCCACTACCTCCGGCAGCTTGGTCAAACTCATGCTGGTAGCTTCGAGAACACTGTCCAACCATCTCGTCCTCTGTCGTCCCCTTCTCCTTGTGCCCTCCATCTTTCCCAACAGCAGGGTTTTTTTCCAGGGAGTCTTCTCTTCTCATGAGGTGGCCAAAGTATTGGAGTCTCAGCTTCAGGATCAGTCCTTCCAGTGAGCACTCAGGGCTGATTTCCTTCAGAATGGAATAGATGATAGAGATGATAGATAGATAGCTAGATAGCTAGCTAGATAGATAGATAGATAGATAGATGATAGATGATAGATGATAGATGATAGATGATAGATAGATAGATAAATGACAGATAGATAGATAGATAGATAGATAGATAGATAGATAGATAGATAGATAATAGATAGATATAGATAGATAGATAGATAGATAGATAGATATAGATAGATGATAGAAGATAGATGATAGATGATAGATGATAGATGATAGATGATAGATGATAGATGATAGATAGATAGATGATAGATAGATAGATAGATAGATAGATAGATAGATAGATAGATAGATATAGATAGTCTGGGATGTGCAAAGGTTTAGAAGATAATATGCCTGGTTTTTGAGGGCTCCAAATTAGGAATAGGGAACGGCTGGTCCATGGACCAGATACAGTCTGAAGGGCCTCCTGATCTGGACCAGGATTCTCTCCTCTCAGACCCTGCTCCCTTCCTCAGTCCTGACCCCTCTGCTGGCCCATTTCCCCCACTGTAGAGTGCTGGCAAGGGCGAGGTCAAAGGGGATATTTAAGAAGTGGGGGAAGCAGGTGGTGGAGGACCAGGGACTGCCAAAGAAGGTTTATTCTTGCCCAGGAAAAATGTACAGTGGTATCTCGGGTTACAGATGCTTCAGGTTACAGACTCCGCTAACCCAGAAATAGTACCTCGGGTTAAGAACTTTGCTTCAGGATGAGAACAGAAATCGCACAGCGGCAGCCGGAGGCCCCATTAGCTAAAGTGGTGCTTCAGGTTAAGAACAGTTTCAGGTTAAGAACGGACCTCCAGAACAAATTAAGTTCTTAACCTGAGGTACCACTGTAGAGTATAAAGGAGACCTAGACCAGCAACTTCTGCCTGCTCAATATCTGCTGCTGTTGACTCCTACCTGCCAGTTGCTGCTGTGCTTGGAGCTATGTTTGAACCTGCAACCTGGATCTGGACTTTGCTGTGCAGGCCAGGAAGGTGGCAAGTCTCTACCTAAAGGGGTAGCCCTGCTAGGGCTCTAGCAGGAGACGGTGTAAAAATGTGTAGCTGTGCTTCCGCAATCCTGTCAGTAAATGAAGCCATTAGGTCCAGTCGTGGCCGACTCTGGGGTTGCGGTGCTCATCTCACTTTATTGGCCGAGGGAGCCTGCGTACATCTTCCGGGTCATGTGGCCAGCATGACTAAGCCGCTTCTGGCAAACCAGAGCAGCGCAGGGAAAGGCTGTTTACCTTCCCGCTGGAGTGGTACCTATTTATCTACTTGCACTTTGATGTGCTTTCAAACTGCTAGGTTGGCAGGAGCAGGGACCGAGCAATGGAAGCTTACCCCGTTGTGGGGATTCGAACCGCCAACCTGAGTGGTAGTGGTGGCCAATGCAGATGAGGTGGAACCACCTTCTGACACTGGTGTCACTGCAGCTTAGCTAATATGGATGGGCAAGGTGGCCAGGGTGGGTGCAGGGGGGCCAGGGATTTGTGGATGTACTAGTACACCAGTGGCCAAAATTGTGGGGGGAAACCAAACGACTTGATAGCAATCACATAACACATTGACAAATGTCCTCCTCTCAGCTCCAGTACATAACATCAATAGCTGACTCCTACTGTGATCTGATTGAATCATTGCCAAATCAAGATGACACCTGATTGGCTCTCTAAACACACTTGCTCATTGGCTACATTCAGATGAAAGAAAGCTACTCCATATCAACCTAAGCAAGTTGTGCTTCCTTTTTCTGGTTATTTGGCTATAACTTTTGATAGAATACAAATTATTTATTGCATTACATTCTTCATTAAATTACCTTTCCATTGATATATAATTTTATGGTATTAATAAAAAAAGGTGGGGTGTTATGAGCCATCCAACTTCAGAAATACACTTTTTCTATAAGGTTTGCACAATTTTGGCCACTAGTGTAGAATCAGCCCAGGGATTTTGCTGCTGTTCCTGCATAGCCTTGACCTTGCTGCCACCCTGTCCCACCCCAGCTCCATCCAAACAAGTTGGAGCGGTGCCAATTATTGGATTCTACCATTTGACTGGTGGCCCAGCTGTGCCCCCATCCGGACTGGGACAGATTAACTAATGGAAGGGCAGTTTCATAGCTCTGCTGCCATCTCACGAGCTGTTCCTGGTGAGTGGAGTCACCGTTCTACTCATACTAACTCAAGTAAGGGTGCTCTCATTTGTGGATTCCCCTGTTCTAAATGCTCAGCCCCAGTTTTGTAAGTCTTTTATTGTGCCATTTATAGTCCAAACTGCTTTGCATGTTTTCCCAGTGATTTGTTGCTAGTCCAAAGGCCACTACTTCTTGACTTTCTCCTTGCTGCAAGAATATTTTTAGCCAAAGGATGCAGAACTCCATTTAGCGGTCTTATTAAAGATGTGTGGAGGTATTCTTAACTCTTCAATTAGAGTCATTTATAAAATAAGGGATAACTTGAGTTTCAGTCTGTTATTTCTGTAGCATCACTTTCCTTTCCTTTCTGAATTTAATACTTCGCAGCAGATGAACATCATAAAAGCTGCACAAGATCAAATGTCTCTCAGATTTGATTTTATTATATAAAGCCTGCAGCTTTCAGATAAATAATTTGTGTTGTGTTGGAGAGCTGCTATATAATGTATATTTAGAGGCATCAGCAGAAGTCCAAGTGTGACATCTATTGACAGCAGTACATTCTTTGTACCCAGCTGTCAGTTACAAAGGAACAGTGAAGCATACTGTACAGCCAGATACTTAAACACTTTAGGCTCCTTTGCAGATTCTCTGTCTATATAATATAATATAATGTAATACATAATCATTGTTTACTTATTTGTCAGGGCTTGGTGGTGCAAGGTGATGGTAGCAGCAGGACATCCAGATAGCTTTCCTGAAAGAAACATTTCCATTGTTTATCTTATTCCCTAATGCATGGAAGTCAGGGGTGCCACCTCAGGGGGCTGAGCTCTTTGCTCCTCCCCTGAATAAGTTGGCTAGGGCAGACCCCCCCCCCAAATATTTAGGGGTGGAGGAGGTCAACTGAGGGACTGCAACTTCCATGGCTAGCTTCTACTGTGATTGCTGGGGGAAGAGATCCTGGCTCCTCCTGACTTCGCACGTGTAGATCCCAGGAAAGATTGGAGAGGGGCAAATGCTACCCTCCCAGAAAAGCTCCTGTTACACCAAGAGTTGTTGCTGGAGTATGGGCACTTGCCTCATGATTTTGGGGGGATTCAACCTCTCCACTATGGGAGAGAGAGAGAGAGATCTTTCTGTTGACTTGCATAGGAGAAGGGTAAAGATAAAGGTAAAGGTACTCCTGACCGTTAGGTCCAGTCGCAGACGACTCTAGGGTTGTGCGGTCATCTCACTCTATGGGCCGAGGGAGCCGGCGTTTGTCTGCAGACAGCTTCTGGGTCATGTGGCCAGCATGACTAAGCCGCTTCTGGCGAACCAGAGCATTGCACAGAAACGCCCTTTACCTTCCCACCGGAGAGCTACCTATTTATCTACTTGCACTTTGATGTGCTTTCGAACTGCTAGGTTGGCAGGAGCTGGGACCGAGCAATGGGAGTTCACCCCATCATGGGGATTCGAACCGCCAACCTTCTGATTGGCAAGGTCTAGGCTCTGTGGTTTAGACCACAGCGCCACCCACATCCCTTAGGAGAAGGGTAAAGGTAAAGGGACCCCTGACCATTAGGTCCAGTCGTGACCGACTCTGGGGTTGTGACGCTCAACTCGCTTTATTGGCCGAGGGAGCCAGCGTACAGCTTCCAGGTCATGTGGCCAGTATGACTAAGCTGCTTCTGGCAAACCAGAGCAGAGCACGGAAATGCCGTTTACCTTCCCGCTGGAGTGGTACCTATTTATCTACTAGCACTTTGACATCCTTTCGAACTGCTAGGTTGGCAGGAGCAGGGACCGAGCAACGGGAGCTCACCCCATCGCGGGGATTCAAACCGCCGACCTTCTGATCAGCAAGCCCTAGGCTCTGTGGTTTAACCCACAGTACTTGTGGGAAAATCCTCATGGGGTGGGAAAAATTCACACTCCCCCACAGCAGGGACCCTGTTATCTCAAAGGTCATTGCTGAGAGGTGGACTTCTCTTTGTGGGATACCATGGAGATCTGTCCATTGCGTAGGGGAAGGCATAGATCTTGCCCCCAAAATTTCAGTAAAGGTTCCCATGCTAGACATTTAGCAGGGTGGGTTCTGAAGCAGTGTTTCATGAAAGTCGAGCATTTGAATACTACTGACCTGTTATAATCCATTAGAAAGAGAGCGAGAAGAGGAAGGTGTGCACTTTTGTAAATCATTTGTAAATTTGTTTTGCTAATAGAGAGATAAGTGAGCCTTCCACTCGCAAAATAAAGGTGATATTTAGCATGATAAATGGCAGCATCCTTGCCCTATCTCAAAGCTTCAGATAAGCTGCTACAGTCTAGCAGGTCTGCTGATGACTTAGGAAGAAAAAAAACCTAGGACATTCAGGAGGTAAGTCCAGTATCCAGCCTCTAAGGTATCTTGACCATGCTTGAGTAGATCCAGGTTTGTGTGGAAAGTAATGGAATTAGGCTGTCAGAACAGTTCTACTTAACATGTCCTTAGACCTCCTCCCACACACATACACCTTGCTTGAGGGATTCGTCTTTCTTAAAGCTCCTCTCATCCCCTCTGTGCTCTGTGCAACAGCTCAACAGAATAACATTAGCTACCACTTGTCATTATATTACAAGATGTATCCTTCTTTCACATGCAGAAAACTCAGAGCAATAGTACTCATTAACTACTTGCATTAAAGTCTTGACAAAAGCTAGGTTGGAGTGGGAAAACTCATTATACCTGATGTAAAGGGATCATTAGCTAGCTGAATGATTATAGGATATCTGAGACTTACGGAAAGCACAGGGAGAACTACAGGCTAGGAGAATTGCCATACAAGCCTATAAATTATTATCCAGTGAAAGTGCTGTGTTTGAGAGAGAGATGCAGTATTTCCTAGTGCAAACCCAGATTCTGTTTATTATTTAATTGAAGGAATCATTTTACATACTTGTCTGCTCTCTTAACAAAACTGTATCTCTGACTGCTTTGTCCTTTGAGATGCCCATGACTGCTTTTGATCTCAATGTCACGTAAGTGTTTATTTTCTCACCGAAGCAATGCTGTGAACTGGTAATTTAAAAGATAGGGCTTGCGAAAACTGAGCTGTCAGGGCAAAGCTGCCCCTGCAAGAACTGAGTACTTCAGTGCTGCCTAACAAAACCAAGACTCGACAAGTTGACAGATATAAGCAAAGCCATGTTTGCAAACTCCATGGAACTTGCAAGAAGTCCACCAGCACCACATTGCTTCATTCTTCTTTTTCATCCTAAAATACGTCGATGGGTTACATTGAGTTTCCCCCTTTTTAATAGACACATTTAATAAAGGTAATTCACAAAATAGCAGAGAGGTTTGGATTTGAACGTCTTCTTACAGAGTGGCATGTTCCTGGGTCTCAACTCCCCAATCCCCCTCTGTGCCCCCACAAAAAAAACTGTTCTGGAACGCAGGGGGCTTTATGGAATAGCACCCTTTGGCTGCAGTCACAAAAAAGATTCTCTTTGTCATGAAGCTTATCATATAAGAAGGAAAGACACCTTTCCACAAACTATTGATCAAGCTGACTTCATTCCTACATCTGGAGAAATCCAGCTAGATGGGTGGGGTATAAATATAATAACAATAACAATAATAATAACAATAACAATATGCATGTTAACCAGAATACATTAGCAACCCTGTCAGAATGCATCCAGAAAGAAGAAGAAGAAGAAGAAGAAGAAGAAGAAGAAGAAGAAGAAGAAGAAGAAGAAGAAGAAGAAGTTGTTCCCTTTATTTTCTGGAGATTTCACTTCCTGGCGCGCATGGAGAAGCTGTTTTCAATGGAGCCCAGCAATGGAAGCATGCAACTGTATTGAGGCAGTACCGGGTGTCGAAATTTTGCGCTCCTAACAATTTTGCACCCAGGGCAACTGCCCCTATGCTCCCCCCAACACTATGCCATTGTGTGTGTGTGTGTGTGTGTGTGTGTGTGTTCTGAGCTGGATATGTGCTTTCACAATCAATCTTTTTTTATACATCTACTTAGAAGCAATACAACTTATTACTTAGTTCAAACCAAGTGAGTTTAGACTCTCGGCTTTAATGAACTAACCATAACAAAAGAGAGAAGTTGCATAAATGAATGTTTGGCCGGAGCCCTCAGTGCACTTCAGCTAAAATGGACTTGCTAGAAACAACTCTTTTTTAAAAAAAAATCAATGTCATATCTCCAAGTGACAATTCTACACATACTACAGTATTATAGGGGAAAATATCTACTCTGCCACAGTAACAGGAAGTCTCTTGTCCAGATTGTTACAATTTGAAAAATTCTAGGCATGCCATTCAATTAAGGATACCCTTCAAAGAGGAGAGTGCATTTTGCTCAGGAACTGGACTTGGAGGGCTTTCAATTCCCAGGTTTTCACACAGTCCATGAGGAGACTGTCAATTCACAGCATCAAATGGACCAGAAATTACCATGTGTCCTTTTGTTTGTGTTGACTTGCTAGCTGATGTTCTTTGTGATCAACCAAGGCACACATTTAAAAGCTTCAAAGAGAAGATCACAAGCTTAGCCTCATGTTTCTTTTAATAATGGATGACCTGCACAAAAATTAGTGCTGCTTTTCTTTCTACAATTTCTTGTTAATGCTCCAGAATAAGCCTCATTTCTAGAATTTCTTTTCAATTAAGTTCTTCTTCTTCTTCTTCTTCTTCTTCTTCTTCTTCTTCTTCTTCTTCTTCTTCTTCTTCTTCTTTTCTCTCTCTCTCTCTCTCTCTCTCTCTCCTTCTCTCCATCTTGACTTGTCTTTTTCAACTTCCTCATATATGCTATGAGTTTTACTCCTTTAAAAAAGAAAAAAGAAAAACCTCAGAACTCAACAAAGTGGGTGTCATCAATTGTATAACCAGAATTTGGCTCTAGAGCAGAGTTTTCCAAACTTTTGATACCTGGATAATTTTTATTTCTGGATTAAAACTGGAGGCACACTTTCAGCGTAATACAGAAAGGCTGGAACCAGACAAGGGATTGGAGAGAAATTCAATACATTTAAAGGTGAACCTACCTTGTTTCCACCATGCAAACCAAAACAATCACCCTTCAAAATCCACATGCCTGAACGATGCAATGCAGTTCTCCAGCCAAGTAATTTGCGTGGCGATTCCCACCCCCACCCCCAGTTGGAATAAATAACGACACAGGACACCAGAATTTTAGGTTAATGGGCGAAAAATGGCCACAACTTTATTGGTTACAGGTAAGAGCGGTATTGGCTTTAGGCATTGGTCCTATCAGACTATCCGGCATAGAACCGGAAAGGGTTAACACCAACAGGGGGAGCCCCTGAGATGCACATCCCTAGGCGCTCCCCGAGAGGTTACCGCTCGGGAGCGCGCTTTAGGCCCTAGCCTCCATAGGTTTCGGACGAGGCAACGCCCCCCAGAATCCTTTATTGGACTACCCTTAAATATTTGGGGGAGGTGATGGAGCTCCTCCCCCCAACTCATTTGCATAATAATACCCCTACCAATGCCTAACCGCCACACGAGCCAACCTCCCCCTCCTTATGTCGGGAGTGGCTATGTACAAAATGCATATACTAGAGTATCATAGAATCAGAGTTGTAGTTGGAAGGGATCCCGAGGGTTATCCAGTCGACACATGGCCCCCATATAATTACAAGTATTGGCAAATATAACATTAAAATGCATTGCGTGGCAAGTCCCCTCCCCCATGTGAAATGAAGACACTGGACACATTATTTAAGGTTAATGGGCATAAAAAGGCCACAACTTTATTGATTGCAGAATTGAAAGGTATTGGCCTTAGGCATTGGCTCCTATCGACTACCCGGCATGGAGACCGGGAAGGGTTATCCACAAGCCGTGGGAGTCCTGTTGAAGTACGCCAACTAGGATCCCACGGGTGTCACCGCTCTGGGGCGTGCCGGAGGCCCTTACCTCCCTAGGTTTCGGACAAGGCAACGCCCCCCGGAGTCCTCTACCGGACTACCCGTTTCATTGGGGGAAGGTGATGGCGCTTCCTTCCCCCCATTCATTTGCATAACAATTCAACCCCCTGCCAATGCCTAACCGCCAATACCGCGAAAGTTGTGACGATTGCTACGAGGTAGGCGAAAAAACCAAAAGGCTAGAAGTGCGCCAAATTGGAAAAATTCCTACCAGGCCCCTTGCGGCGACCAACTGGAGTCCATAGCAAGGTCATGGCTAGCTAAGCCTAAAGGGTGGGTGGGATGGGAAAAAACCGCTCATCTGGAAAGGGGAAAGAGGGCGGTCCCCGGGCGTGCCTGGCCTTAAATATGCTAGGCCCCGCCTCCCCAGCCCGACGATTGGCGGGCAGGGTCGAAGGCACGCCCGGGGATTCCCTGTTCTCACGGGGGCAAAAGGCCAGCCCCCGCGTGTGTGGGAGGGGTTAACCCGCAACCCCCTCTCTTCCCTAAGCTCAGAAATGGCTTTGTGTTAGATGAAATGGCTCTACAAAAATGTGTGGGATAAAAGCTGGGTAAACCTAAGGTGTAGTATTCCCTCTCTAGCCCTACCCAGAAGGGCTTAGGGAGAGAGTCTGAAGATGGTCCGTGGTGGAGAAGATGGTTCCTTGGGTACCTAGGCTATTTCAACCTGATCCCCACATTATTTATTATTATTATTATTATTATTATTATTATTATTATTTGAGTTTATATACCGCCCTCTACCCAGAGGTCTCAGGGCGGTTCACAGAAAAGATCGCAACACATATCATCAGCATAAAAACAACATTTTAAAAGGGTACAGGATGTCAAACAGATCAACTAAAGGCCTGGTTAAAATGGAACGTTTTTGCCTGGTGCCTAAAGGTGTATAATGAAGGCACCAGGTGAACTTCCCAGGGGAGAGCATTCCACAGATGGGGAGCCACTGCAGAGAAGGCCCGTTCTCATGTTGCCACCCTCTGGATCTCTCGATAAATCGCCCTCGCAGGAAGATGGCTCCCAAAGGTTCTACTTCCTCCTTGCTGCAGTTCCTATTTTGCCAGGGAGAGAGGAACTAGTCACAAAGATCACTTTCAGGAGCTGAACCAGTATATGTTAAGCAAAGTTGGCCACAGCTCAGTAGCAATTAAAGGATCTCAGCAAGCAGATCCTCCAAGTGTCCCTATTTTCAAGGGACAGTCCTGGATTTACAGAAGCCATCCCAGTTTCTGATTTGTCCTGGAATGTCCTTAAAGGGACCCCTGACCATTAGGTCCAGTCATGACCGACTCTGGGGTTGCGGCACTCATCTCTCTTTATTGGCCAAGGGAGCCGGCGTACAGCTTCCGGGTCATGTGACCAGCATGACTAAGCCACTTCTAGCGAACCAGAGCAGTGCATGGAAACACTGTTTACCTTCCCGCCGGAGCAGTACCTATTTATATACTTGCACTTTGATGTCCTTTCGAACTGCTAGGTTGGCAGGAGCTGGGACTGAGCAACAGGAGCTCACCCCATCATGGGGATTCGAACCGCCGACCTGCTGATCAGCAAGTCCTAGGCTCTGTGGTTTAACCCACAGCGCCACCTGCGTCCCAGCAATGTCCTTAGGACATCCCTATTTTTCATCAGAGAACTGTTGGAGGGTATGGAGTTATATGACCCCCGAGCCAAGGAGGCACATGAAGGAGGGCCTCAGAAGATGATCTCAGGGTCCAGGTAGGTTCATACGGAAAGAGGTGGTCCTTGAGGTATTGGAGTCCTTAGCTGTTTAAAGCTTTATAGGTCTAAAAGTACTGGGCTTCTCTTCCTTCTTCCCTCTTTGCCACATTTTTTCTATCTCCCCTGTCTCTCCACCCTTTATTACACCTGGGACATAGCAGCTGGGTTCTTTTCCTTCCATCCATCAAGACGATAAGTAGGAGTACATCATGCTGTAGCTCCTTCTTCTTCCATAAGCAGAGCTTCCAGGCGGTGTTCAAATGTAGTCTCCTTGGGAACCATTGCCTGGTGGTGCAGATCCTTGCCTACTTAAAGGGCTAGGCACTGAAAAAGCTTTAGCAGGCCCTGATGACCCATCACAGTGTGCCTTTGTGTGTTCAAGTGATTATGCCAGCCTTTCAGGGAATGTATCCAATTGTGAGTGCATTGGCTACTCAAGACTTCACATCTACAGTGAACCCTAATCTCCAGCCATGGAAAGCAAAATTTAATGAGGACACCAGCTTCCCCAAGTGTATTTTCATCCCTCCATCTCTTTGGTTTCTTCAGAAGTCCTTGCAATCTCTCTTTGCAGAAATGTAATTCATTGACTACAACCTCGTAAGCACATATTTGCAATGTACTTACCAAAATGGCTTCATAAGTAGATATTACAGTCTAACAGTGACTTGTAAAGTTGAGTCAACAAACTGGAGATTAAAGGGACTGAATGCTGTTTGGGGAGATAAATGCTGCTAACTACAGAACTATCTCCCAATGATCTCTAAATAATTAGAAAATGGAGACCACTGTTAACTAGAAGGGAGGCAGTCAAGGATAGCAGGTCTGATGCTTACAGTGCAATCCACAATGTTCTGCCTCCATATAATCTCCTCACCTGGCTGGGCACTTTCTCCTTCCTGTTTGTTCTCTTGCCTTTCTTCACTCCTGTGATTCAAGGACCTGCCACCTGCTTGAGGATAAGAAAGACACATAGACACAGTATATTATGTTAATGGGCCAAAAAAGGCCACAACTTTATTGATTACAGCATGTGAGAGGTATTGGCTTAGGCATTGGATAAAACAATGGAGTGTGACTCCAGCCCCTCAGGGAGGGGTGAGTCTATCAAGGGTTAACCACCAGTGGGAGGAGCTTGTTGATGCAAATAGAACTGAAAGCTTCCCCAGATGTCACCGGGGGTCGTGCCATGCCCTAGCCACCAGCAATGGCGTCAGACAGGATCCATGACCGCCGGATTCCTTTACCGGAATACCCAAAAAGTGGAGGGGTGGGCAATGGCCACACCCTGCCCTCCAATACACAAATATATTCCAATGCCTAACCGCCACCCAAGCCAAAAAAGGCTCACCTCCTATACCCTCACAGCTGCAACCAATCCTTAAGGTTTCTGATGATGTCGGCCAGCCAAGTATCATTGCCGAGATCCAAAAGGTGAACACCTTCATCACGAAACAAAGACCATTCACTGAACCGGATGTCAGCATGCAGAAATGTGAGAGCAATCTGCATTCCTGAGCTCCATTGCTCAGACATCATTTGAAGCTGGACTTAAGCGTGACAATGTAACTGCAAAGGTCCGTATAGTTAAAGCTATGGTTTTCCCAGTAGTGATGTATGGAAGTGAGAGCTGGACCATAAAGAAGGCTGATCGCCGAAGAATTGATGCTTTTGAATTGTGGTGCTGGAGGAGACTCTTGAGAGTCCCATGGACTGCAAGAAGATCAAACCTCTCCATTCTGAAGGAAATCAGCCCTGAGTGCTCACTGGAAGGACAGATCCTGAAGCTGAGGCTCCACCTTATGAGAAGAGAAGACTCCCTGGAAAAGACCCTGATGTTGGGAAAGATTGAGTGCACAAGGAGAAGGGGACAACAGAGGGCGAGATCGACAGTGTTCTCGAAGCTACCAGCATGAGTTTGACCAAACTGCAGGAGGCAGTGGGAGACAGGAGTGCCTGGCGTGCTCTGGTCCATGGGGTCATGAAGAGTCGGACACGACTAAACGACTAAACAACAATAACAAATGTAACTGCATTATCATTTTGAACACTCCTGAACACAGCTGCTGTATCTGATATTCTGCAACAGGAGCTCTGAGTGAGTAAATGTAATTTTTACCTTTTACAAGACGGTTTGTGTGATAATTGTTTTAAGGGGGAGAAAGGGGGGAGATACCAGGAGAATCCAGTCTGCCCTAAAGCATCCTGGATTATTTAAACTAAATGCCCAAATCTAGCCTATCTAAATTTCCTTTTCAGCTGCAAAAGGATGCACTCTGCTGAACTCATGTGAGGGAGGAAGGATAATATTTAATAAATATATTCTGTTCTAGCATCTATACACATCCCTACATCCTCCCCCTTCTGCTATTATCTACCCCAGAGCCCCAGAGTCCTGCCCAGACAAAACATAAAAAGGTAAAGGACCCCCGGATGGTTAAGTCCAGTCAAAGGCAACTATGGGGTTGCAGCAGTCATCTTCTCATCTTGCTTTTAGGCCAAGGGAGCCAGAGTTTGTCCGCAGACAGCTTTCCATGTCATGTGGCCAGCATGACTAAACCGCTTCTGGTGCAATGGAACACAGAAGCGAGAACACACGGAAATGCTGTTTACCTTTCTGCTGCAGCGGTACCTATTTATCTACTTGCACTGACGTGCTTTCGAACTGCTAGGTTGGCAGGAGCTGGAACAGAGCAATGGGGGCTCACCCCTTCATGGGGATTCGAACCGCCAACCTTCTGATCAGCAACCCTGAGAGGCTCAGTGGTTTAGACCACAGCACCACCCGTGTCCCTTTTGCCCTGACAGCACCCCTGATAGCAGGTGGTATGAAGTCTCTCTGGTTGAGTTTTAAATATAGGAAAGCTGGCTTTGTACCTCACCCTGCTCAGGCTCCAGCAACTGATCTGAGGGTCCCTTGGATGGAGAACACATATTGCAGGTTTGGATGCAACTGCTTTGCTTTGCCTTGTCTTGAAAAGTCAGCTAATTTTAGCCCTCCTTCTCCTTCTCCTTTGTATAGGATTTACTCCTTAGCAACTCATTTTCTCATTTATTCCTGCATTGCATGACCCTTGGGGTCCCTTCCAAATCCATAATTTTTTGACTCTGAGCAGAGACCTTTCGTTCTGTAAATGAGGCATCAGACTTGCAACTACATACTTCCATTCTGCAATGGTACCATTGCAGAGGGATGTGTCATATGTTTATTTGTTAACTAGTTCTAGTCTAACTATTAATTCTTACTCTTCTTTGGCAATCACTCATAGCCAAGTAAGATTGTTTTCCATGAACACAGTTTTAACAGTGAGTCCGTAAGTGACTATGGAGGCCAATTATATTTGGAATAGGAAGACCATAATCAGGCATCCTCACAACATGAGCAGTCCAACGAAGTTGATGTTGAAGAATCATCGCTTCAACACTGGTGATCTTTGCTTCTTCCAGTACACTGGCATTAGTTTGCCTGTCTTCCCAAGTGATGTGTAAATTTTTTTGGAGACACCATTGATGGAATCTTTCAAGGAGTTGGAGATGGCATTTATAAGTGGTCCATGTTTCACAAGCATACAGTAAGGTCGGTAGTACAATAGCTTTGTAAACAAGCATTTTGGTTTCCCTGTGAATGTCCTGGTCCTCAAACACTCTGCACTTCAATCGGGAGAAAGCTGCACTCGCAGAGCTCAGGCAATGCTGGATTTCGGCATCAGTGTCAGCCATATCTCTACCAACCAATCACTCATGCCCAATCCACTCACATTAAATAGCACTACAGCTCAAAATCCTCCCTACTACACACTCATTTCCTTCTGAAAAAAGATCGCTGAAGACACTACAAGACTCTCCAATCCATCCCAGCACTAATGGGTTAATGTCTCACACCCACTGAAGCACTGAATATACTGGGGAAGGGATAACACTGGGGAAGGTTGGATGTTCTTTGAGAACAGTCCACACATTAAATGGTAAAAAGGCTGCCCCTCCTCACCACCCAAATGTCCCTGTGTGTTGGTGTCTTGAGTTCATACACCCCATTGCACATGTATCTCAACCCCTCAACCCTGGATCTTTAAACAGTGAGAAGGCAGTCATTGTTTCATTATTCTACTGCTGTGTTGCCTTGCTTTATTTGAAGAGTGGCTTACACAGCAGCTGAAATTTAAGACTTTGGGGCTATATGCACCTAGTCACATCTTCAGAGGCAGGTGTGTGAGTTAATGGTTATTCCCTCAGCACTGAGTAGAAAAAGAGAGTGCTTTTACAAGGAGAAGAATTATATAATATTTGGCAGCCATGCTCAAGTCTTCGTAGTTATGGCACAAAGTGGAAAACTAGCAAAAAAGCTTTAGTATATTAATGAAACACCCTGCAAACATGACCCTTCTGCCATCTTAAGTCCGTGGGTTTGTTTTTAACATTCAGTGGAAGTGGTAGCAGGAAGCCAGGTATTCAGCTAATGTTTCTTCAGGAGAGTAATGTAATGTATATTGTGATGGTCACACTAAAAACACATTTACTGCAAACTGCAATAGTCTCTAGTGGCCATTGGCTACACACAGCTATATAAATGAGTCCATGATGAGCCAAAGGCAAAGGATCTATAATAAATAAAGACAAATCACACTTGAAAAAAGAGATGCTCTAAGGCAAACTTTTCTTCATAAATGGAGGGGCACAGAAAAGGGCAAGCATGTGGATTTCAGAGCAGAAACAAATATTCATAAGCGTTTGAAATTTGTAGCTTTCCTGTGTGGATTTTGAATGTGAAATTTTCAGCTTTGGTTTTTACACACCTACCCAAAATGTGGATGTTTTACATCGCAATTGTCTTCATAACTACTCAGAAGTACATCCCATTGAGTTGAATGGGACTTACTCCAGCACAAGGGTATCTAGGATTGCAGCTTTTGCCAGCACCCGTTGATAGCTCCCATTTTGGCAGGTGCCAGAGATGAGACGTTGCAAGCTGCCAGCAATTATAAACACTAAGCATCGTTGCATGGTATGTATCAAATGCTCTCAGGGCCAAACGAGATGTGCTGCCAGCAGATCTGTGTGTCAGAACTAGGTCTGCTGGTGCATCGCTATGAGCTGAATCCAATATTAGTTTTATTTAAATTAATAGACATCTATTAATTTCAATGTGAGAAATTCAATGTGGCGCTAAGGAGATCGTTCCATCCAAGCCCTGTTGTGCTAATGAATGTCCTTGCTCTGGCTTCTGCTAGTGTGATTCATGAGCTGAATCCATCTCAATGTGTCTACTCTGAACTTAGTCTGACATAGCCCTATGGAGGAGGGGGCTATTAGTTTAGTTTATTCTTATTTTTATTACATATTTTGTCTTTTTATTTTTGTGCTGTGAACTGCTCTGAGATCTATGGATGAAGGGTGGTATACAAAAAATAATAATGGTGGTGGTGGTGATGTAGGGATGCTTTTGTAGACCATTAGATATGGTGAAGAAGAAGAAGGGGACCCTAAACATGGTTTCTGCATACATTTTCTTCTTCCCCTCCCCACCTTAATATCTTCTCCCAGTAAGGTTCCATGACAAGAAGAAAATCCACCTTGAAAAAGGGTGGCGGTGGTTGTTGTTATTTATAAAAAATGAAATGCTTGGGCAATGAAATGGTTCATAGGCACCATCACCTTTCTCCCTTCTCAATGTACTCTAAATTGATTTCCCTCCTGACCCCCTGATTTATAATGATTGGCATCTGTCAAATTTCAATCTCTTGGCATCATCTCTCATTTGCACTTCAGTTACTGTCAGCCTGGAGCACTGCAAATATATTCAGAGACAAGTACAGGGATAACCAATGCAGTGGTTCCAGATGTTGCAGGACTCTGACTCCCATTAGATCCAGCAAGTAGGGCCAGTGTAATTCAACAACATCTGGAGGGAACCCCCCTACCTGCCCCAGCTGCAAAACAAGGGCAAATCTGTCCTTGTTGAGAGAGAGAGAGAGAGATTCTGAATAGAAATAGTAAGAACAAAAGTTTATATATAAATTTTTGTTCTGAATATTTGTATTGTAAAAACTCTTACAGTAGCCAACATATTAAAAAAGGGGGGATGCAAAAACATTTTTAAAAATGCAACAATCAAAACACAACTTTCAAATGTAAAAGCTGCAGAAGCATCATAGAATCCGTTCCCAGCAGAATGATAGTAATATTCAAGGGGACGCGGGTGGCACGGTGGTCTAAACCACTAAGTCTCTTGGGCTTGCTGATTGGAAGGTTGGCGATTCAAATCCCCTAGATGGAGGGAGCTCCCATTGCTCTGTCCCAGCTCCTGCCAACCTAGCAGTTTGAAAGCACACCAGTGCAAGTAGATAAATAGGTACCACGGCGGCAGAAAGGTAAACAAGGTTTCTGTGTGCCCTGGCTTCTGTCACAGTGTCCCATTGTGCCAGACGCGGTTTAGTCCTGCTGGCCACATGACCCGGAAAGCTGTCTGTGGTCAAATGCCGGTGTGCTGGTCCCAGGGGGAGGTTACCGTGAGGCGTGGTCAGAGTCCGGTCCTGGGTCGAGGGTCTGGAGTCTGTCAACTAAGGGCGAAGCAGGGTCCAAAGCAAGGGCAAGGTCGGGAACTCTGGAAGAACAGGTCTGGGTGCTGGCAGAAACAGGTTTCCAACGACGTTGCTCCCGCAACCTGGGACCGGGCTGACTGGCCTTTATCTTCTCAGAGGCCAGGGGCGGTCCCGGCCCACAGGTGACCCGCCTCTCCTGGCCTTAAGGTGAGCACTCCTCCTGAGAGAACCCAGTTCCCTCCGCCTCTCTGCCCTGAGCCTCTGCAGCTCAGGAGAGGCTGGAGGGTTACTGGACCCAGGGGGAGGCTCACCTTCTCCTGACAGGGCTGGGAGAGGCGCACCTGTAGGCAATGGGTCCTCAATCACCTCCAGAACCAGACTGGATTCATCTGGTGTCTGCTCCTGAGGATCCGGCACAGGTGCAGGCGCTTCAGATTCAAGGCCCTGGAGGCGGGGACTCCTGTGCAGGCTGGGATTCCTCCGATTCAGCCTCTGAATCAGATTCCCAGGCCATCCCTCAGCCTGAAAGCGAGATGAGCGCCACAACCCCATAGTCGCCTTTGACTGGACTAAACTGTCCAGGGGTCCTTTACTTTTTAACTTTTTACCTTTAGTAATGTCCTTATTCGCAGAATTGGATAAGATGACAGGAAGGATTCAAAACCTGCAGGACCAGAGATTCACAGAAGATTGGAAGAAATATACAAACTATTTGAAGAGCAACTGTAATCAACAAATTACACTAGTAGGACTACAAGAAGTTTCGTAAGGAGGAATATATGAAATATTGCAAAGAAGATAAAGAAGAGAGATATTAGTTATGATATTTAAATGTAATAGTGAAATTAAGAAATGTAAATTAAGTAGAAAAGATTGGAAAATTTTCAATGTAATTGATGGAATTAAAAAAACCTGTATAAGATATAAAACCATGTTTTATAATTGTTGAAAATGATATGTTAAAAAACTAATTGTGTGTGTGTGTGTGTGTGTGTGTGTGTGTGTGTGTAATGTTCTTATTCGATGATGATGATATGTTTATACCCCACCCATCTGACTAGGTTACCCCAGCCACTCTGGGAGGCTTCCAACATATATAAAAACATAACAAAACATTAAACATTAATACAGGGCTGCCTGTATTGTAGTTGTTGAATAGAACGTCCCTATTTTTATCAGAGAAATGTTTGCGGGTGTGGCTCGTAGTCGCTGATAGCCTCATCATTGATTTATCTAATCCTCTTTTAAAGCCACCCAAGTTGGTGGCTTTCAGTGCTGTAAGTGGGAAGAAATTCCATAGTTCAACTATCCACTGCTGCATCAAGAAATACTGTTAATAAAGCTAGTATATATGTCTTGCATTTGGTGAGGTGTGGAAATGGATTTTGATTCTCTGGATATTCTTGAATACTACCTGGTTTCAGGATTACATTAAATACCAAGACCAGAATTTTCAGGAATGCATTCTAGGAACAAAATTAAGGGATATAATGAATTGGGGGGGGGGGGAGTATAAATTTTATTTATGTGGTGCCGGTGTTAAATGCTATCACAGAGTTTGAATCTTTTGGTTTCCCTTTATGCTTCAGTGCTATAACATCCAATGCATTCTTCTAATAAGCCAAATCTCTGTAGACATGGAGTCCGGGGAACATCTTTACCATATATTTAATTTCCACCCAAGAAACTTTTATTTTTTGGGGGGCATGGTTTTATTCTTAACATCATACAGCTAAGCCTCACATATTGGATTAAAGTTTAACCAATAAGAACAGGGAAGTTTGATGCTGTGAACCTAAAATGAAAACATCATCTGCATGAGATGTAATTTGGGGAGAAATGCATAAAAAAGACAAATTAAATATCAAGGATGGAACAGATTTAACACAGCATGGGAGGTAAAAAGCCATCTGCAGTACAAACAACAAGAAGAATTGCACTGATGTAATAGACTGGTAAGATAACATTAACTCCCCCCCCCCCACAATCCATGCTACTCAATTTAGCAAAATGGGTGCATTATATTAGCATGCACTGCTTATTACTTGGAATAATAATGATCTGAGCAGATCCAGCTGCTGCAGTCAGTGCTTCAGTTTGTACATTGAGCATGCCAGATCCGTTTTCTGGACCAGAAAATACCTGGTGTGTTCAATGGGAATGTCTGGTTCTCTGAGCTTCTGGAGTATTCCATTTCTCCCTCTCAGAAATGGATGCCTATATCAATATAAGTTTCTAACTTTTCCAGTTTTAAGTTGAGCTTGCCATATTTTGACATCAGTTTGTGATTTTTTAAAAGTCCTTATGACAATTTGCTAGGACATGTCTCCTGATAAACACTTTGTACATAGTTTTCCTAATATACTCACTTTTGCAAGCAATTTCCCTTAATGTAATAATAATAATAATAATAATAATAATAATAATAATAGTAATAATAATATAATTTTATTTATATCCTGCCCTTCCCAGCCAAAGCTGGGCTCAGAGTGGCTAACAACAGTAAAATAATACAACATTCTAAAATCATTTCATTATAAAATCAGTTCAAATCAAATTAATGGCAACCATTGGGCTAGAGTTCTGTGAGGATTGCCAAAGGAGGGGGTCAAGCTGTGCCCTGGCCAAAGGCCTGGTGGAACAGCTCTGTCTTGCAGCCCTGCAGAGAGATGTCAAGTCCCACAGGGCCCTAGTCTCTTGTGACAGAGCGTTCCACCAGATTGGAGCCACAGCCAAAAAAGCCCTGGCTCTGATTGAGACCAGCCTAACCTCCCTAACCTCCTTCAGATATACTGGGCTGAGGCTGTTTAGGGATTTAAAGGTCAGCACCAACACTTTGAATTGTGCTCTGAAACAAATTCATTTGTTATAATAATATAATGTTGTTTTATAACAACAACAACAACAATAATAATAATTTATTATTTATACCCTGCCCATCTGGCTGGGTTTCCCCAGCCACTCTGGGTGGCTTCCAACAAAATATTAAAATGCAGTAGTCTATTAAACATTTAAAGCATTAAAAGTTTTCACTCCTATATGTATTTCATGTACATGCTCCACTAACAAATATATTTTTTCTACACATTTTTTGGTTGGAGAACTACATCACAACATTTGGAGAAGTATGAATTTTTAAGGAAGTGCAGATTACAAAGGTTCACATTAAAATGTGAAACACAATTTTCCCACAATTTCTATTCTCTCTCTCACGTCTGGTACATGAAAAGTCACTGGGAGCAGAACTAAAAATAGTTATGATGTGAGGTTAGGAGAGCATTTCTTCTGATTCCGGAGTACAACTCCCATCATCCCCAACCATTGTCCGTGTTTGCTTGGTCTGAAAGGAGCTGAAATTCAACATCTGGAGGACAACAGGTTGGAGAAAGTTGGTCTAAATTACCATTTCCTGGACAACAGCCCAGATTGGAATGATTTAACAACCTGGGAGTTGCTGCGTCATTAAACTTCAGACGATAGACTTGGACAACAGCCGGATTGGAAGATTGGAATGGAGTCGGGGAAAGCTGTGCTGGTAAATAGACAGTTGAAAAAATATACATACACAAATAAAGCTGTATTCGATGGACAAAAGGATATATGATTTCTGACATGATTGAGAATCACAGAGCCAGGGATGGAGAACTTTAAAGCTTTAAGATCGGGATGTGGAAAATATGAAAAAACGAGAGGAGGCAGGACTGAAGATTTGGAGATATGCTTCAGAGTCCAGACTATGGGAAACCCGGAAAAATTAATAACTACAATTTGGATTACAATTTGGTCTTTTTATTATTGTTTTTTGTTTTTAATTGGATTATGATATGGACATGTTGATTGGCTGTTTTTATTGGAAAATCAATAAAAATGATTAAAAAAAAAATAATTTACCATTTCCTGTAGTTTGCCTGATTCATATGTGAAGCACCCTCTCTTCTTTCCCAGGACACAGTACTGCCACATTGCCCTATTCCTAGACCACTGGGACCACTAATGGACAGCCAATGGATCTTCTATGTTGAAGACACAGAATACCTAAGCTAGTTTGCTCAATTTCAAGAATCTAGATTTTTTTTTTTACTCATGAAGGTTCACATGCAGTTGCACAACATCATAGTTTTTGTAGTAGTCAAATATGTGCTGTTTATGAGTTGATGCTGCTGAAGCTTTACAAGAACCATGATGCAATGCAAGCACAAGTGGTACCTCGGGTTAAGTACTTAATTTGTTCTGGAGGTCCGTTCTTAACCTGAAACTGTTCTTAACCTGAAGCACCACTTTAGCTAATGGGGCCTCCTGCTGCTGCCGCGCCGCCGGAGCACGATTTCTGTTCTCATCCTAAAGCAAAGTTCTTAACCTGAAGCACTATTTCTGGGTTAGCGGAGTCTGTAACCTAAAGCGTATGTAACCTGAAGCGTATGTAACCTGAGGTACCACTGTACGACCAAAGAATGTCATGTCACACAGGTCTATTTTGCTTGGTTCTCTTGCTGCAAAAATTGATCGTGTGCAATTTGACGAGAAGGGCTTGGTGCTATATTCACTAAGCTACACCAAACTGCAGTCATTAATGGGCACAGATTCTCACATAGTCTACTGCAAAAACACATCATAGAAAGAGCAGGGCTGGCTAGTGAAAATGATTGTTTCTCTGAGCTGTCACCATGTCTCCGGAGCCTGCAAGACTTGGCAGAATTAAATATAATGAACTGAGACCTCAGCACAATTATTTATTTTCAGATTGGTGAAGTGCCATTTTCTTCCCCGTTCAGAAAATTAACCTCTGCAAAAGCCAACTTGCTCTACACAAAATTAATAAAGCAGAGCATGCCGGCAATAACTTACACATGTTTATTTATAGGATATGTCTCCAGTGAGGAGGGTTAAGATGAAAAATTGACTCAAAGGACTTCATTCTGAGGGGATTTGCGCCAAGTCTTGCCTTCCGTTCACATTGTTTAGACTCTGTGTTGCTATACTGTGTGTCTCCCTTTAGCATTAGAAATTCTCTTTCCACAAGTATTAGCATAATCTTTCCGAAAGGTGATGCCTTGACCAAGCAATAGGCAGAAAGTGAGGAGGAATTAAAAAACCTTTTAATGAGGGTGAAAGGGAAGAGTGCAAAATATGGTTTGAAGCTCAACATCAAAAAAAGGAAGATCATGGCCACTGGTCCCATCACCTCCTGGCAAATAGAAGGGGAAGAAATGGAGGCAATGAGAGATTTTACTTTCTTGGGCTCCATGATCACTGCTGATGGTGACAGCAGCCACGAAATTAAAAGACGCCTGCTTCTTGGGAGAAAAGCAATGACAAACCTAGACAGCATCTTAAAAAGTAGAGACATCACCTTGCTGACAAAGGTCCGTATAGTAAAAGCTATGGTTTTCCCAGTAGTGATGTATGGAAGTGAGAGCTGGACCATAAAGAAGGCTAACCGCCGAAGAATTGATGCTTTTGGATTATGGTGCTGGAGGAGACTCTAGAGAGTCCCATGGACTGCAAGAAGATCATACCTCTCCATTCTTAAGGAAATCAGCCCTGAGTGCTCACTGGAAGGACAGATCCTGAAGCTGAGGCTCCAATACTTTGGCCTCCTCATGAGAAGAGAAGACTCCCTGGAAAAGACCCTGATGTTGGGAAAGATGGAGGGCACAAAGAGAAGAGGATGACAGAGGACGAGCTGGTTGGACAGTGTTCTCGAAGCTACCAGCATGAGTTTGACCAAACTGCAGGAGGCAGTGGAAGACAGAAGTGCCTGGTATGCTCTGGTCCAGGGGGTCACGAAGAGTCGGACACAACTAAACGACTAAACAACAACAACAAAGCCAGGCCACCAGGACATTTAGCTCAGCATTGCTTGCACTGACTGGCAGCAGCACAAGATAATTTCAGGCAGGGTGCTAAACTTGAGCTACCAGGCGTGGGGTGTGTGCAAAATAACAGGGCCCCTAGGAGCTGGCATCCCTGGTGCAGATGTGCCAGGATTTGGTGGATTTTGGTTAATTATTTGCTAGTTGTTGTGTATAAAAATCTTGATAGTTTCCTTGTTCCAGGCAGTACCTTTGGGTTTTCACCTGAGGTGCTGTGCTGCAGAAATAAAGAAGGGTGTCTACTTTGGTCTGCCTTCCTTGGCTGAAGTTTTATTCAAGAAACTCCCTACTTGGGAACAAATTGGGTGGGTGGAACTAGCCACTCCCTTGACACAATGCTGCCTGGGCAGGAGTGAAATGGACTTTCTGCTGGAGCAATGGCATCTCACCATCATCTCTTCTGAGCCTCCTCCCTGAAGCCCTCTGTGCACCTACAAAATCTGCTCCAGGGTGGTATAGATGGTATTTGACACCTGTAAAATTAGCAAAGATTGACCACAACAGTGATAACTTATGCTGGAAATGTAAAGAAAAGGAGGGTACTTTTTATAATATGTGGTTTACCTGCCCCGGGGTAAAAGACTTCTGGGAGAAGATTTATAATGAATTGGGGGAAAAAATGAAATATACATTTATTAAGAAACCAGAGGCCTTTCTTCTTGGAATAACAGGTTTGGAATTGCCCAAGAAAGATGTTAAATTGTTTTTGTATGCCACAACTGCAGCAAGAATTTTATGAACTAAGAATTGGAAAACACAAGAAGTCCCAGTAGTGGAGGAATGGCAAATGAAGATGATGGACTTTTTGGAGCTAGCTGACCTGACTGGAAGAGTCCGCGACCAGAAGGAGGAGGAGTACCAGGAGGAATGGATGAAATTTAAAGAATATTTAGTTAAGTATGTTAAAATAATATAATTGGAAAAGCTTGCAAATATCATATAGGGTTAGTATTTAATTATGTAATTTTAGGAACTAATATGTTTAATGCGGGACGCGGGTGGCGCTGTGGGTTAAACCACAGAGCCTAGGACTTGCTGATTAGAAGGTTGGCGGTTCAAATCCCTGTGACGGAGTGAGCTCCCGTTGCTCGGTCCCTGCTCCTGCCAACCTAGCAGTTCAAAAGCACATCAAAGTGCAAGTAGATAAATAGGTACCACTCCGGCGGGAAGGTAAACAGTGTTTTCGTGCACTGCTCTGGTTCACCAGAAGCGGCTTAGTCATGCTGGCCACATGACCCGGAAATTGTACGCTGGCTCCCTCGGCCAATAAAGCAAGATGAGCGCCGCAACCCCAGAGTCGGCCACGACTGGACCTAATGGTCAGGGGTCCCTTTACCTTTACCTTATGTTTAATGCTAAAATAGAAAGAAAGAAAGATGTTAAGTGATTAAGAGAAAAATGGTGTTGGGAAACTGTTAAAATGATATACACTGAAATTCAATTAGGGGGATTCGAGGAAGTAACTTAACAATGTTACTAAGATCGGTTTAAATACTGTTCAGATTTATGTTTGTCTGTTTGTTTGTTTACTTTTTTGGAAAATCAATAAAAAAACTGGAAAAAAACAACAAAAGCAAAATCTGCTCCAGGGTGTTGGATTCTACCCAGAACTTCCAGAACATATTATCTCCTACAGTTTCTTCAGCCACAATGGGAATTGCTGCCCTCATCAGGGATTCTCCAGCATGCCTGGTGCATTCTCCAGGGAGATTGCATAATAGACATTCCCTGGACCTTGGGAATCAGCTCACCCAGTTCACTTCCTGATGTTTTCAGTGCCAACAACTCATGCACTAATTAAATCCTCCATAAGAAGACAGTGGCTTATATTTCCCCTTGGTATGCTCTATTTACATGGAAGACTTCTGTATCTTCCAGGGAGGGGTGTTGTGTGTGTGTGTGTGTGTGTGTGTGTGTGTGTGTGTGAAAGAGAGAGAGAGAGAGAGAGAGAGAGAGAGAGTCTGCCCCATTTCGGTTTTGAAATTTATCCTTTGAGAAGACTTAACCAGCAGCTAGTGTAATCGCTTCAGAAAGATGGACTCCGCTCAGTGAAAATCCTTCATTCTTTGACAGTTGTTGCAGGGACTCTGGGGAGTTTCGACAGCAGATGCAGAAACTAGTTCTGAATCAGGAGAGAGTGGGGGGCAGAAGATGAGCAAAATATCTATTCTTTTCTCGTCTGTCAAATTCAGAATACCGCAGCTAGGTTCACTTCCCCACTTAGGCTGATTCTGTTTATGAACCTTGTTTACCACCAGGCTAAAAAAGGAGCACATTCTCCCTGAGCTAATGTAGCACACACACACCATCCACATGAGCTTTCCCTTACATGTCCCCCACAGTCAGGGCAGAATAAAAGCAAGCAGGCTTAGCTGGGAAAGAATTAAGAATCGCTCAGAAGGCATCACAAACAGAAAGCCTGGAAGAATTGCTCCCTCTGGTTATTGGGAATTGATTTGAAAACACATGCATGAACTAATTTGGAGCAATAATACTATATTTTGTTTGTGTGCATGTTTGAAATATAATGGAAATGAAAAATGGCTGAAGGTAAATTGCAGAAGGTTTAACGTGGCATTTTTTTCCATGCGGCTATTTTAATTCCAATTAGAACACTTTGAGCTCTTGCTAAGTTAACGATTATGCTGTTTCTCTGGTAGCAAACCTGGGAGTGTTGTAGCTTTAGATCATGTGAGAGGGATTAGGTTGCAAATCTCCATTTTGAAGTGAGTTGCCTTTGAGTCTTTGTCTCCCAAACTTTATGGAGTGTAGATGTAAAATGAAGCTCTCCGGAAGGAAGAGTAAACAGCCTGGAGGATGGAATGCAAGCTGTGGAGATTAATCTGTTTGGATTATTTCATATTTTGCAAGATGCTGAATTTACCTATTTGCTTTGAATTTGCTTTGCATTGAAATGAATGGGGTGTGACAACAGACTGACAATTTGCAAAATGAATTAAGTGACCTTTTGCTACAGCAGACAGTGGGGTGAGTAGCAAAGATTTTGGCAGGGGATGAACTGCAGCAGGGCAGAAACAGAGTTGTGTGTGGATCAGAAAATGCTGCCCTCTTACACCCCTATCTAAGACCCATCTTTACCCCCAAACTGCAACAAAGAAGTCTATTTTAATTTTTTGTCATATGTTTATCTCACCCCGCCCCATCTCTTTCTCTTATAATCCCTCTCTCTTTTTTTCTTCTCTTTTCCATAGTTAAACAAAAAAATTCTGAAGAAATAAAAGTAAAATGGCAATGGTGATAATTCTGCACTGTCAAAACATAACCCGCTTGCAGGTCCCAGCTCCTCAGTTGAATAATAATAATAATAATAATATTTATTATCTATATCCCACCCATCTGGCTGGGTTTTCCCAGCCACTCTGGGCAGCTTCCAGCACACATTAAAACATAATAAAATATCAAGCATTAAAATACAGGGCTGCCTTCAGATGTCTTCTAAAAGTTGTATAGTTCTGTTTCCAACAGGCTGAAACTTGACTGGTCTTCTGAGTCACAACCTCACACCTAATGCTATTTTAATATGTTGTAACTCCTACATCTCCTTCTAAGTTGCTACTGCTTACCTGGTATCCCCATCCTCTACTTCCCTCTGATCTGGTTTTGAATTTGGGAGCATTTCTTTCCACCCATTTTCTCAGACACATTTCCACTGCTTTTAAATCTCAAGACCTCTTCCCATCAAGCTAGTTTTAAAACCCGCTATTAACCTCAACAGCAGCCAAATGAAGAAGTGCCTATCTAGCTCACTTGCAACATCCCTGGCTTAATTGAGTAGACTTGGGCCACCATTGTGTCTCTGTTGCTTTGGCTCAGTCCACTTGCTCTGGAAGCTAGCCGAAGTTTAGCACTCATAATTTGATATAAAATGGGATAAAACACCTCATTTGCAGAGGCCATGACTAATTTCCTGCACAGTTCACAACTTTCCTCAGAAATCAGGCCTTTCATGTTGTTTCTCTTGTAATGATTTAATCTGCAAAGAGACTTAACATATTCTCTTTGATTCCACCCCATCCTCTCTCTCTCTCTCTCTCTCTCTCTTCCAAGTCTCAGTCAGAATGATCTCACAAACAACTTTAGTCTTCATGTTTTAGTCTTTGATATATTCAGGATGTAAAGGGATGATTCTCAGTTTGATCCAGAAAGTCAGTGCACACCGGAAGTTTGTGTGTGTGTGTACGTTTGTGTGTCTATAGAGTTCCCCCCCCCCCCAGCTTTTCCTAGTTCTTCTTTAGAAACCTAGGAACTCCTGTTACTGCATCACATATGTAAACTCATCTGTAAACTGGCAAAAGGCAAACCGACTTCAAGAACAATGTCTTTTGATATAAAACAGAGGGCCTCAGAGAATGTGGTGTGTCTGGATACATCAAAGAGCAATATCTGGATGTATGAAACAAAACTTCACCTCGTTTGCACCAGTGGAAGATCTAAACCTTCATCTATTCTATGAAAGATGAAAAGGATCATACTGTTGGTTTCTTCTGTGTGAACGGTGTTATACTTGTGCCATCTTCATCGACGGAAAAATGATTAATAATTGCAACTTAAAGCCAACTGGAAACCAAGCCTTGTGAGGGAATGGTTGAGTGAATTGGATGTGTTTAGCCTGGTAAAGAGGAGACTGAGAGGAGATACGATAGTCATCTTCAAATATCTAAAGGGCTGTCAGATGAAGCAAGCTTGTTTTCTCCTGTTCTAGATGCTAGGACACAAACCAGTGGGTCCAAGTTACAAACTAAACATCAGGAAGAACTTTCTGATAGTAAGAGCTATTTGACAGTGGAACAGACTCCCACAAGAGGTGGTGGACTCTTTTTCCTTTGAGGTTTTTAAGCAGAGGTTGGATGGCCATCTGTCATGTATGATCTAGTTGGGATTCTTGCATTGCCGAAGGTTGGACTAAACAGGAAGGAGCCTGTTAAAGGCAAACAATGCCAAGACAACCTGTGTTTAATAGGATTAGGGCTGGTCTCAGTGGGAAAGGGAAGGATTTCAATAGGTTAGGATTTGGTGAGCATTCAAAGGCAGTAATGCTTTTGAGTATCAGTTGCTGGAAATGGAAGAGGGGTGAGTGCTCTTGTGTTTGGCTCCTGCTTGCCAGTTTTCCACTAACATCAGGTTGGCCAATGTGGGGACAGGATGCTAGACTTGGCGTCATCCAGCTGGCTTTCCTTATGTTCTTATCATCTGGGAGCCAGTGTGGTGTAGTGGTTAAGAGTGGTAGACTTGTAATCTGGTGAACCAGATTCGCATCTCCGCTCCTCCACATGCAGCTGCTGGGTGACCTTGGGCTAGTCACACTTCTTTGAAGTCTCTCAGCCCCACTCACCTCGCAGAGTGTTTGTTGTGGGGGAGGAAGGGAAAGGAGAATGTTAGCCGCTTTGAGAATCCTTCGGCTAGTGATAAAGCAGGATATCAAATCCAACTCTTCTTCTTCATCATCATCTGCTGATCCTGTTGTGAGTTAAATTAGGAGGTTGTGGCCCTAGAGTACCTGATCCTTGTGACATGTCTCATGATTCCAGGGTGTACTTGCAAAAGAGAATTAGCCTTTAAAAGAGCCTTACAGCACCTTAAAATAAATAAAACAGGCCCAGTTTTTTTGTATGCCTCGCCATAATATGTTATTCCTTTCCTTTCTGAATCATTCATCACACATAAGTTTAAAATAGTTCCCTTGTTGTTTTCCTGGATGATCATATTGGCCAAAATTGGTTCTTGGTAATCTCTGCTCTACCTAAACCAGGATTCTGAGATTGCTTTGGGGGTTTTATTTTTTATTTTTTTAGGAAACGAATTATTTGAACAAGATGTAGCCCAAGCTAAGCACATTTAAGTCCTCCTGGTTTTTCAATGGGGCAGTTAAGGGCATACTAGTTGGCTGCCATTCCTTACTTCCCCATGAACCTTAGCAGTAAATGTGCACAGCATCCTATTCAGCGCTGCTAAGCTTAATAAATGAGCTTTCTGAAAGCCCTTATTATGAAATGATTAAGAACAACCAATTCACTGTAATTAGTTATAATTCTCTGATTATCTCCACTGCCAAGGGGGGCGGGCGGGAATTGACAGTATCTTTGCCCCTTTGCTTGCAAAGCCTTCCCCCACACATTTGGGCTGCTTTTGCAAACCAAAATATTGTGGCCTCCAAATACCTTCTTTTTCAGCTAGCCAATGCACACACCGTTAAGAAACTGAACAAGGCAGGATATGTGGGCCCAACTAAACTCGACCAAACATCATAAGGTGGATTTTATAAGAAACTGGTATTTATTTTGCTTTGAACTTTTTAAATGCCACATAAACTTTGATTTGTCAAACTATTTTATTTCTGGCTAATTTTAATTTTGTGCAGGTGAAAGAGGCTGAACATTACTTGACCTGCTTGCTCAATGCGCCACCAATAACTGCTCTGCAATTATTGGGGTGTTCTTTTATAAGAGATCTGAACTCCTATTAAATCAGGCAATTCTTTCATAAGAAGTGTTCTTACCCATCCAAAGAGTGCTAGATGGTAGAAAGGTACTGTTTAAGAATCTTATATAAAGTTTGAGAATGCATTGTCCCACCACCTTGAACCCAGTTCACAAGAAACCCCTCAAAAGTTATCCTACTCTAGTTCCCTCAAGATTAATAAGAACTGTGCAAGAGTGCAACTGAGAGATATACCCATCCGAGATTTAAATGTGTTTTTGAAACAAACGCTTAACCATATTTTGGATTTAATGTTAATTGAGTCCTTAATTTTCTTCTGTAACAAGTAAATGGGACATGAGCTCAATAATGGAGACTTTTATTAACAAGCTGATTGTTATGAATGCTTGGTTCAGGGGCCTTGTCATTGCCGATCAGTTTTAACAATTGCATAACTCCCATTTTAAGAATGCATGTTGTTATTGAGTAGAGAGAATCCCATTAACTTCATCTCTGCTATGAATTCCTGCTTTGTTCATTTCATAAGATTTATATACTTCTTGAGTATAATGAATCCTCAACGCGGTTTACAAAAAGAATAAAGCAATAAAATTATCCGTAAGAAACCACACCTGTTTAAAACATTTTTAAAAATTAAAATTGAGCCAAAAAAAAAATAGATTGACACACATGTCAACTTTCTACATGTCTGGTTAGAGAAACGCTGAATATTATTGGCATATTGGCGGCAATTTGCCCCCCAACTCCCCAACTCTTTTGGAAGAAACTGATTTTCTGGATCCATTTCAACCGGAGTTTCAGCACAGTTTTGACCTCTCTTGAGAGAGAGAAGAGCAATTCTTCTCAACCTCTCAGTGGCTTTCGATACCATCAACCATGATATCCTTCTGAAATGTCTGTCCAAACTAGGGATGGGTGACACCACTTTGCAGTATTTCCAGTCCTACTTGGATGGTTATTCCCAGAAGGTGTTGCTTGGGGAATGCTTTTCAGCCCCGTGGAGCCTTCAATGTGGGGTTCTGCAGGACTCATTCCTATCCCCTACATTGTTTAACATCTACATGGAACTGCTGGGTGGGGTTATCCGGAGGTTTGGAGTATGTTTTCCGAAGTATGCTGATGACACTCAGCTCTATTTCTCCTTTGCGTCTGCAGGTGAGGCAGTGGAAGTGCTGGACCAGTGTCTTGCCTCGGTCATGGACTGGATGAGAGCCAACAAACAAACTCAATCCAGATAAGACTGAAGCACTGTTAGTGGGTGGTTCCATAGACCGGATTGGTGGGAGATCTCCTGTTCCTGATGGGGTTACACTTCCTCTAAAGGAAGCTTATAGCTTGGGGGTCCTCCTGGATCCTTTGCTGTCGCTTGAGGCTCAGGTGGCCTCAGTGGCCCGGAGTGCCTTCCATCGGCTTCAAGTCTTTTGTAAGGCATCTATTTTTATCACAAATAGCTAACAATGAAGTGTTTGCCACACTCTGAACCCAACCAGCCACAAGCACTCTCTTCACATCATTTGACTGTACAAGCTGAATCTGATCCCATGGCACATCACTGATTCTGGTACTGGATGCTTCAGCTACAGCTGCAACTAGGGTCAGTGAACAGCATATTGCTTCCTACCTTCGTTCTGATGATGGTTCCTAGTTGGGGATGGAGCAGAAGCATTTTTTGAAAATCCCTCTGCTTCTGCGAGCTGGGAAGTACCTTTGGGAGTGGAGAACATTATTTTGATATCCTCCCTGCACACCCCCAAACCTGAGGGATGGAGGGGTCATTCCCTGCTTACCCCTACCTTTCTCCACCCCTGTTGTGTCTCCTCGATACCTCACTGCTGCCCATATTTATGTCCTTCCTTTAAAGGTAAAGGTAAAGGGACCGCTGACCATTAGATCCAGTTGTGACCGGCTCAGGGGTTGCGGGACTCATCTCGCTTTACTGGCCGAGGGAGCCAGCGTACAGCTTCCAGGTCATGTGGCCAGCATGACTAAGCCGCTTCTGGCAAACCAGAGCAGCACACGGAAACTCCGTTTACCTTCCCACCAGAGCGGTACCTATTTATCTACTTGCACTTTGATGTGCTTTCGAACTGCTAGGTTGGCAGGAGCAAGGACCGAGCAACGGTAGCTCACCCCGTCGCGGGATTCAAATCGCTGACCTTCTGATCGGCAAGTCCTAGGCTCTGTGGTTTAACCCACAGCACCACCCGCATCCCTCCTTTAAAGGAGGATTGGACAAATTCACGGAGGATGTTACTGACTACCTGCAACAATGCCTATGTTTTCTCTCTGTTGTCAGATGTAGTATGATTCTGAGTATCACTTGCTGGGAACTGCAGTTGGGCAATATACTCCCATCCTGGCTGAGGGCTTCCCATGAGCATCTGGTTGGCCACTGTGCAAGCAATGACCCAAAACAGATGGGCCATTGGCTTGATCCATCAGGGCTCTTGTTATGTTCTTCCTTAGGTCACATCTCTATGCCTGCTTCTCTCAACGTCAGCAAAAGAACACAGGGGCCAAAACAGCAGTGAAGATGTCAAGTGGGGGAAGGGGGACAAGGAGCGAAGGAGGACATCATGGAAGGAGGAAACGATGGACATTGGAGAAGAGGAAGAACTCAACCAGAGACTCTTCAAGGCAGATCATATAAACTCAGGTCTGGGTTTTTTAAGCAGCAGCCAGAAATTTAAGAGAGGGGGAAACTGGGGAAGGACTAAGGAGTTTGGAAAGAAGATGGAGGAAAGAGTTGGCTCTCTAACTTTCACCCCAAACAGCAAAAATCCTGATCATGAAATTTCAGGCATTTCCTTAATATTTTACGACTGATAATTGATATTATTTGATAATCTACACATTGCATCATCGGGTATTTGTGTCGGATAGCTTATAATACTTCATTTTCAATAGCCGGCATGCAGCATTGCTTTTTAAAACATGTTTATGTATTTTTATGGTTCAGGTGATGGTATTTTGTGAAATTTTGTATCTGATGCCTGCCAAAACTGATACAGACAGGATAAATGCTGGTTGTGTGAAACACTTGAATTTAAATGTTGAGGTACACTGTCACATTCAAAAAACTCCTAAATATCGTATTTGAGATCTGAATGCCAAAAACAACAGATTTGGACTGTTTTTGAATATTTGTAGATAATACTTGCTTCAGCTCAGGCATTTTTTTTAACCACAACAGCTTCACACCTGCCGGGAAATCTCCAACTTTAGAAACTGCTCACATTTCCAAGTAATTCAGCTGATAAAGAAAACATACACGCACTTTAAGGGAAAGGAAATCAGCGTTCAGGGAGAAGTCTTTATCAATTAGATCTCTTCTGGTGAGAACTGAGACTGAAAAACCAAAGAGGTTGTTATATTGTCTGTTATCCCTCTCTCAATCCCAGAAAGAAGTCTATCTATACAACAACAATAACAACAACCAGTGCTTTGATCAGAGCAAATGGATCAAACTCATGATTCTGGCTGATAATCTTTCTTCCCTGGTGGGACCCTCTTTGGAAGAAAGAAGCTGGGTAGAATATGAACAGCTGCCATTCATACATAATCCCAGGTTTAGGGAGGGTAAGGCAATGATGGATGTTTGTGAAAGTGATTCACCGGGTGGTATTCAACTAACATACCCCCTGCCAGTGGAAACCCTACACAAGGGCTTCTGCTTGAGGATCAGGGATTCTCCCACTCTGCTTCCCCTGCATGACCACTGCACAGCCCCAAATTGGTTCATGGGATGGTAGAACCCCAAGAACAGCATGTTGGGGGTGGGGAGAGTCCCATCTGGCAAGCTGATATGCTTGCACAGATGGAGCATTCAACATAACATCATGTTGAATTCCACCGACTGATTTAATAACACACTATAACTTGGATTCCTGGTATGCAGCCTTGAACTTGTGTGATTCTGAATGACTTGTTTTGTATATTTTAGTTCTTGGAGTTGATGGGGATTATCGGTTGAATTTGCACTTATGCATGTCGATGTCTTGGTAGGAATATCAGAGGAATAACTTGCTCTGTACAACGCTTTGGTATTTCCTCCTCCATTCTCATCAGTGGAGATATAATTGGTAGAGACTTTTCCCCTGAATGCTGGCTTCTTCCCCCTTCAAGTGCTTTTGTATATTTTCTCCATCAGCTGCATTATCTGGAAATGCGATCTGCATTTAAATCTGAGTAGTTTCCCCCCAGCAACAAAATTAAATTCCCATAGCATCAGTGCTCTTCTTACATGACATACATGGGTTTGAGATTGCTTCTGCGAGTGCAAGGCAGCATGGTTTAGAACATTTGAGTCGTATCAGAGTCTGAGTGATTTGGGCAAGCAGGTTAACAGCCCAATTCTATGCACTTATATTTAAAAAAACCCAAATATCTTTGAGGGCTTACACCCAGGAAACTAAGTCAGGATTGCAGCCTAGGTGGCCTGGGCCACAAGTTTTTTCTGAGGACAGAATAGAAAACCCTAGAAATGGCTTCTTCAGCTACTTTAACAAATATGACAAAGAAGAACTATACATTGCCGGAGCACACAGAAGACTCCATAGACCATTAAATGGTGAAATGGTTATACAGTGATACCTCGGGTTAAGTACTTAATTTGTTCCGGAGGTCCGTTCTTAACCTGAAACTGTTCTTAACCTGAAGCACCACTTTAGCTAATGGGGCCTCCTGCTGCCGCCGCGCCGCCGGAGCACAATTTCTGTTCTCATCCTGAAGCAAAGTTCTTAACCTGAAGCACTATTTCTGGGTTAGCGGAGTCTGTAACCTGAAGCGTCTGTAACCTGAAGCGCATGTAACCTGAGGTACCACTGTACAGTGGTACTTCGGTTTAAGAACAGCCCTGTTTACAAATGATTCGGTTTACAAACTCCACAAAACCAGAAATAGTGTCCGGGTTTGTGAACCTTACCTCAGTCTAAGAACAGAATCCAAATGGTGGAAGAGCACCGGTGGCAGGAGGCCTCATTAGGGAAAGTGTGCCTCGGTTTAAGAACAGTTTCGGTTTAAGAACGGACTTCACTGGAGAGTATTTCTGATCCCCCTTCTCCCAGAACACAAAGTTCATTGAGAGTGCAGGAACAGCAGAATCAGAGACATTTGACCATGAGTGGCCACCGTAAGGGAAGCTGAGGTTGCTATGAAGGGGGGAAGAGGAGCCTAGTTTGGAGCAATGCCGTTATTACGGTTTGTTGCGTTTCTTTGTCGCTCATAATTAGGATTGAATAAAACTTACTATAAAGGACTCTCTTTGTTTTCTCTGCTCTTGCTGCAACCAGGGGAGGAATAGTTTTCCCGAAGCCTTGACAGAGCCTTGACACGAGCTGACTAGTGCCAAAGCACAAAACCCAAAAATGAGTGCCTTTTGGTTGCAAACCAAGTGGCGTGAGACAAAAAAAACCCAAGCGCCTTTTAGTTTGCTTTGGCACAAACCGGCTGACTTGTGCCAGAATGCCAGACCCAAAAATGGGACATTTCAGGACCCAGTAAGAAGCCAGAAATGGCTTCTGTATTTTGGGGGTGTCCCAATTCATTCGGGACAGTTGAGTGCTATAGGGTAGACTCCTGGGCAGGACCTGCACTGCAACACAGGCAGATAGCAAAATTGCTCAGTAAGCTGATGGTTGCACTCCAGTAAGGATTCTGCTTGCTCTCTACCACCTGTATGAAGGCACAGAATTAGGACCCTGGTGAGCAGACACCCAGTGCTTCATCTGACAATTGAAAGGTGTGTGCTAATGGGATTAGACCAACATCCCAGATAGAGACCTCCCGCAGTGTGAGTATATAAGCAGAATTTCAGAGTTTTGAAATACATATTCCGCTAGCAGCTGTTGCTGGATAAACTGTCCAGATGTGAGCGGGGGGGAGCTTCATACTTTGTTCCAATACCAAAGAGATAATGTCTGATCATTCTGTGCATAAAAAGCCTTAGCAAATGCGGCTGTCACTCAATGTTTCACAAAGGAAATATAATTTGTGCATCTTCGTCTGCAGCCTAGACAGATGGAAGCACAGCAGGTAGATAAATACAGCCATTCTCTCCCATGAATACCTTCAAAAGAAAGGTCATAGATAAGACAGCAAGCAAAATGAATGGAGATTAGGAGGGACATCTGTTTATTTAGGATAGCAAGAAAAAATATTCATTGCTTTTCAAATAGATTGCTGCTCACAACCTTAACAGTGGACATCTGCTTAATTCTGAACTCTGAGCAATCCTAAGTATTAGTCTTCTCATTAAAAAGAAAGAAAAAAAGAATTGCACAATTAATCTCCAGGGATAATTTCCCCCTCTTTTTGCAATGTGCTGTGCTGTAAAGCTATGCAAGACACAGGCCAACCAAATGTCTTGTTTTGTCTGACAGGTAAGTAGGTACAGGGCACATTGTTGAATGTTTCCTTCTTCCTAATGGATGAAGTTTCTCAAAATCTGAATTTCAGTTTAAAATACAATTGCTTTGGTACTTCACTTTTTTTTATTCAAAGAGAAAGAATTCAAATACCAACCAATCCTGTGTCCTTCTCTGCTTTAAGAAAACAGTGAAACTTAATTTGCAAATTTAAATTTGAAGACCCCCTCATTTGGACTTCATATTTTAAAGTTAGTGGGAACTGACTGAATTAATACTTCTTACAAATATCTTCTTTAGATTCATCTGGACTTGAACGTATGACAGGTCCTGAGCTCATAATTCAGGGGTCACACTAGGCATAGATTCAGTCTTAGTACCATCAACAAACTCTGGTGAAAAGAGTTACAGGGAAATCTGGTTACAGGGAAATCAGACAGGGAAGTTTTAAATGTTTGAAGTTTTATCATGTTTTTAATATTCTGTTGGGAAACCCAGCCAGATGGGTGGGCTATAAATATTATTTTTATTATTATTATTAAAGATTGGGGGAATGAAAGACGGAGAGAAACCATACCTGACAGGTGTGTTCATCCTGATGTTCTGCTATATTTAATCCTAACCACATCTATTCAGAAGTAAATCCTGTTCAATTAAATGGGGCTTACCTTCAGTGTAAGTTCCTAAGTCTGCAATGGAAGTTGTGATCTAAATTGTTTTTGGAAAGCTCAAATCTGAAACTACAGAAGGGAGGAAAGCATAATAGAATTGCCATACGCTAACATCCTAAGTTACAGCGTTGGAATTACAATGTCAGCTGGCAACATGACACAGTTATTGACACAGATCTGCAAAACTATTAACTAGACAAAGAGTGGAAGTGCTCCTCAAAATGTTCTACAGTTTCAAATCATGACCACCTAGGGCAAGGTGACCTGTTTTGCCGCCAACAGTTATTGTAATGAAAGAGATTTCACCCGTGCAATATTCTGCTAGGTCCTCATGGTTGCAAGTTTTTTCATAGTCAGACACACTCAGTGGGAACTAATATGATGACACATATAATTGTGTACAATTAGGCTTTGTTGTTGTTTAGTTGTTTAGTTGTGTCCGACTCTTGGTGACCCCATGGACCAGAGCACGCCAGGCACTTCTGTCTTCCACTGCCTCCCACAGTTTGGTCAAACTCATGTTGGTAGCTTGAAGAACACTGTCCAACCATCTCGTCCTCTGTCGTCCCCTTCTCCTTGTGTCCTCCATCTTTCCCAACATCAGGGTCTTTTCCAGGGAGTCTTCTCTTCTCATGAGGTGGCCAAAGTATTGGAGCCTCAGCTTCAGGATCTGTCCTTCCAGGGAGCACTCAGGGCTGATTTCCTTCAGAATGGAGAGGTTTGATCTTCTTGCAGTCCATGGGACTCTCAAGAGTCTCCCTCCAGCACCATAATTCAAAAGCATCAATTCTTCGGCGATCAGCCTTCTTTATGGTCCAGTTCTCACTTCCATACATCACTACTGGGAACACCATAGCTTTAACTATACGGTCCTTTATTGGCACACTTAGGCTAGCCACCTGCAAATAATAGGAGGTCATCTTCCCGAAGGATGGTTTTAAACTAGGGATCTGAAATCATTAGGGCGGTCCAGTCTTATAAATGTTTCTGCATACCTTGCATAGGTTTATTAAAATCTCCTATTTTGTGCATATCTTGGTAGCTCAGTCAGTAGAGCATGAGACTTCATCTCAGGGTCATATGGGTTTGAGCCCCACTTGGGTCAAAAGATTCCTACATTGCAGGGGGTTGGACCCTTGTGTCCTCTTCCAACTCTACATTTCTATTTTTCTGTGATCATGTCACCTCTTACACACCTTTTCTGTGAACCCCAAAGTCCTGAATGCATTAGCCCCGGAGATGTGTTTGCACCGCACAAACCTCCCCATCCTCTACCATTCTTGACAACCAGTAGCAATGCACCTTGCAGGAAGCTATTGTGGCAGCTCTGCCACATTTGCACGCCTCTTCTGATACAGATATAGCATGTTAAGTAAATAAATGCTTCCTGTGATTATAAGAACACTCTCTGTGGCGCTCTCTCTCTCTCTCTCTCTATATATATATACACACACACACACATCAAAATTCCAAACTTAAAAGGGGCTAAACTTCTCCCGACTTTTAACAGCTGAGATCTCCTCTTCTCTTTAACAAGATCTCATCAGTAAATTAGCCTCTCCCATCAAGGACTCAGCATCTCTGGGGGGAAAGTGTTGCTCTCGTACGCTCTCCCCATTGCTGAGGGGAGCTCCTTTCAAAGAGTTTACATCAGGTGCGCTCGCTTTTAACACACCTCGCTTTGCTGCAGGTGCCTCTTCAAAGAGTTTGCCTCCTTTTTTTGTCAGAGGAAGAGTTAGCCACCTTCAAAGCACTTCATTTAACATTACTGAAGGAATTTAAAGGCATCCGGACATAAAACGTCGTCTTGAAACGTGACTTTAAATTTTCATGAGCCCAGGTTCTCTCCCCCACTGTAAATGCTAGATCTCGTTTTTCAGATAAGTCTGTCAGGGTGGGGAGGAATAGCTTCCAAACAGAATAGTAATAATAATAATAAATGTAAGTCTTGGATCCAAATTTCTGCCTGTGCCTGTGAGGGCAAGGAAGATGTGGCTGCTGGAATCAGGTCCATTACTGCAAATGGGGCACTGCCCCCACCAATCCCAGCCTGCCTTCACATGCCTGCCATCGATGACCTGTGTAGTCCCTTCCAATACTAAGATTCTATGATACTACAAATCATAAATTTGTAAGTAAAGAAATAAATTGTTTTCTCCCTGTTTGCTTCTTTGCTCATTTGTCATTGCCTTGGGACAACCGCCAATGGCTAGAATTGGTATGCAGGCTGAGATCCTACCTGTCTCGCCAGAGTGGTCCATGCTCTGGTTATCTCCCACTTAGACTACTGCAATGCGCTGTACGTTGGGCTACCTTCAAAGGTGACCCGGAAACTACAACTAATCCAGAATGCAGCAGCTAGACTGGTGACTGGGAGTGGCCGCTGAGACCACATAACACTGGTCCTGAAAGACCTACATTGGCTCCCAGTACGTTTCCGGGCACAATTCAAAGTGTTGGTGCTGACCTTTAAAGCCCTAAACGGCCTCGGCCCAGTATACAGTAGCCCCCATTAGAAGATAGAACCAAAATTATTTTGGGTGCTATATCGTGATCTTCCTTGCACAGAACGGGGGGGGGGGGGACCACACATCGGTTTTGAAAGTCAGAGGCACAAGGACATCATCAATAGATACACATCAAAGCCAGAAACATCATGGCGAGACACTGGAGGGACTCGTCAGGAGTGAACATGGACCACTGGTACCAAATTGTATTGGGAAACAGCCCTGTTAGAAAAGTTAAGCAACAAACTGAAGCTAGTATGGGGACAAACAAAAGAAGACTCCTTCACCCGGGTGTGGCTCCCCTGTATTACACAGACAGCCCAACAAGACAACAACAGGAACCCACTGACAGCATACAAATTGATATGGCTAACTTGACCCAACAACCCACGTCCTACTGCCTCCCAAACCCAAAGAAAACTCATTGCAGTCAACTGAAGACAACCAACTAGGCCCCCGGCCCCCCAGCCTCTCTCACTGCCATTGAAAACTATCGAATGAAGAGAAAGAGAAAGAGAAAGAGAAAGAGAAAGAGAAAGAGAAAGAGAAAGAGAAAGAGAAAGAGAAAGAGAACCTACTCAGCTCCTTTCTTCATGAGGACATTAATGTGGGAATCTTCAGCACTCTTTAGCACTGTATGGCATTGATCCAGTTGTAAATCCTACACCAGATTAACGCTTATCCTTTCACGGAAAAGAGATTATACCTAAGAACCAACACGTACATTTTAACGAAGTGCTCATGGTACTGAAGCATTAAGATATTAGTCATATACAGTAGGGTTTTTTATATATATATCTGTACTTCTCATGTCATATTAAAGGCACAGGATACAGTAGACAAGTAGGACCCACAACAAAAATGTTGCAGTTTTGAGTGCTTCCCGTTCAGGATTCCAATATTTTTATTCCATTTGAATAATCTGTTCCAGCATTCTTGGGCACTCGTCACCAGTGTTTGACTTTGCAGCATGATGAGATGGAATATAAGTAATCAGATCCTGAAAAACAAACCCTTGCCAGACCCTCCAAGTGTCCCTATTTTCCAGGGATGGACCCGGATTTACAGAAGCCACCCCAGTTTCTAAATCGATCCCAGAATGTCCCACTTTTCCTTAGGACTTCCCTCTTTTTGTGGGAGGATATGGAGCTATAAGACCTCTAAGCCAAGGAGATAGGTAACTATACAACCTTTAGAAGACATCTGAAACCAGTCTGTATAGGGAAGTGTTTTTTAATATTTAATGTTTTTATTTATGTTTTATATATGTTGGAAGCAACCCAAGTCAGATGGGTGGGGTATAAATAAAATCATCGTCATCGTGTTTATTGAATATATGGGGGGATACAGCCTCCGGGTCATGTGGCCAGCATGACTGGCGAACAAGAGCAGCGCACGGAAACGCCATTTACCTTCCCACCAGAGTGGTACCTATTTATCTACTTGCACTTTGACATGCTTTTGAACTGCTAGGTTGGCAGGAGCAGGGACCGAGCAATGGGAGCTCACCCCGTTGCGGGGATTCGAACCGCCGACCTTCTGATCGGCAAGTCCTAGGCTCTGTGGTTTAACCCACAGCACCACATGCATATCAAGGTATGATCTGAGTTGCTTACTTTTCTCTCTCACTCTCTCTCCACATCTGGAACACACAGCTTCAATGAGCATGATTTACTTTTGTCTCTGGTTCTCTGTGACCCTGAATGCTTCCAGTTGCGGACTTAATATTGTCAACAAACTACTGAAATATTGCAAATGGGTCATTGGGAACGGTTCTTTTTTCCTAACATATCAGATTTCCTCCTGATAGGGCAAATCTGGATTAAATTGGCGAGAAGGGATACGGATCAGCATTGTGATGTCGTCATGTGGATTCTGCACAAACACACAAAACCCAAAAATCTCATGCATGAGAAGCACTCATAACGACACACATGGCATAACAGGCTGTATGTAACAGTATAACTTCTATTTAAAAAAACCATTCAACATATCTGGGATGGCTTTAGGGGTTGCTTGTGCGTAAGTTGACGCCACTCTGGGCTAGGTTGGCTGGTTAAACCATTTCTCGCTGGACAGCCATCCACTCCGTGGCTATTCAGTCGCTAGCAGAATCCATCAGTGGGAGTTTCTTAAACCTTTTCCAACATAAAAGTTGTTTGATGCCCAGTCTCCTCCTACTCTCCCTGCGCGGAAGTCTTCTGCGCAGGGAGGGCGTGGGTAGCGGAGGACCTGTGCTATCCCCGCTGGTGTCCAGTGAAGAGTCCCGGAGCCTGCTCTCTGCTTCCCCCATTGGCCCCCCTCTATCCCTGGTGTTGCGCTGATTTTCTTCCCCAACAGGAGACCTGCCTCTCTCCCTGCTTGGCCCCTCTCCAGCATCGCTGTGGAGCCTCGCCTCCTCCTCCTCTAGTTCCGATGGCAGTTCCCTGACAATATCATATCACACTATGTAATTCCATAGACCAACTCATCCTGTGACGAGGCTACATTTTAATATTTTAATGTTTCAATATTTTAATGTTGTATTTTAATTTTCTTTTTAAGTTGTATTCATTCAATTTGTTTTTATTATAGCTTGTTAGCTGCCCTGAGCATGGCCTGGGCTGGGGAGGGCAGGGTATAAATAAAAAATATGATGATGATGATGATGAGCAGAACATATTCTGAGAGATTAAAGTCCAGCGGATTGATCAGGAGATACAGTCTATTCAGTTATTATATTAGCAATAACCACGATGTGGAATGCTTATATCAATCTTGTAGCGTTCCACGTGTCGATGCTTCTGAGAATTCTAGCGTTCCTTGTAAGTAGCACTCATTGCACAAGAAACCCTCCTGTGGAAGTACCCTGTATGTTTAAACTCTCTCTTTTTTTTTTTTTGCACAGGTTATTTCCCAAAAAAACCCACAATGCTTACATTCACTGACCTCATCTCCTAATGACAAAGAAATTTGTTTTCTTTACTATTTTGAAACATAATGGGCAGTATTTTAATTACTATGTTAATTACTGCAGCTAGACCTAGCAGAGACGCTGAATGCGAACATTGCCTTTGACTGTACAAATTGCATTTATTTTTGAAGGGTGGGATGATGTGTAACCAGCCTTAAGACTGTGTTTTAAAGGAGTCCTTAATTAACGGCATGCTTGTGGATGCACGGAGCATTCTGCTAGTTACTTGGGGAAAGGGGCTTTTCAATTGGCCCTGTTTTGAAAGCATCACAGTGCACTCTACAGGGATCGTTCTCCAAGTACAAGGAGAGATAATCCTTCTTTGATTTCACAGAGAGAATCACAGGGTATTAGACTTGCCAGTGCAACAACAGTTCGAAAAGCCTGCTAGACATTTAGGGGGCAAATGTAATCCAATTGAAGTCAATAGGAGTTTAGTCATTGACTTCGGCAGAATCCAGACAGAACTCTGAATTTCTTTCCACTTCACTACAAGCCAAGAGCTGTCTTTGAGATAATGCTTGTCCAAGCTGGGTTTTTCTTTTTCTTTTTCTAAGGTTTGCCTTTTCAAAAAATGTCAATAGCTCCCTTGCCCATTCACCCTGACAATTTATAGTGGATTTATTCGACATAGAAATTAGGTGGCAAAAGGCAGGCGATCTAAAGTGTGTGTCACTTTTTAGTATTTTAAAATGTGCTTAATGTTTGCTACCACAAGAGGCATTGCCTGGCTAGTGGGATGAGGTGCGTTTTAATTAAAAACTCAGGCATGCCATGAATAGCCGTGCTTATAATCACTGCTTCTTTTTCTCCTTCTCATCAGAGTCAGGTGGATCTGGGCAAAAGCTGAATCAGTGTCTGGAATCGGCAATGAACGGGAGGTGGACCAGTTATCTGAAGTGCAGCCTAGACAAGACAAAGATGTTAATGGTGAATGGTCTGTGTGATCTGAGAGATGAGCTTCCACCTGTTCTGGTCAGGTTGAACACTCCATCCTAAAGCAGTAGAGGCACATAGAGCCACTCTCCCGACACTGACCTTACTGCAACTAACCTAGATGGATACAGGGTGGGGTGGCTGAAGGGTCAGGACCACTCATGTGTTTTAATTATTTAACTTCTGAGGAAGGGATAGCCCCCCTTTTGGAAGAGTTACCAGGAGGGTGTATGTCCATCCTTTCAGGTAGTAAAGAGGTGCTTTAAAAAAAAATAATAATATTCCAAATCAATTCCAGAATTGCTCCAAGCATTGTTGAGCAGTGGGAATGAGAGAGTGCTGCTTGGCATGGGCGCTGTGCAATAGGCACTCAGCCAACAGTGTCATAGTCAGACCAGAACAGGCACATGCTTCCGGGGACTACCTTTGCCTTTTCTATGGGGATGCTACAAGAACCTGCATCCCTGTTTTGTCCAGGGAGGCACACACAAAATGATCCTGTGTCTCAGGAAGACAGGAAGACAGCTTTTCAATACCTGTGCCACGTCTCCGAAAAGCTATCATCTGTGTGCACAGCCTGGATCCGAAGCACACAGCCTAATGGTAGCCCTCATGTGGAACATCAGTGATCCTAAATTAATGGCCAGAAACTCAATAATGATGAGCCAGCTTTGTTCTTCCGAGCAGGGCAGGAAATGTCCTAAGACCGGTGAAAGAGGCCACAGAACAGAAACATCTAAACTAGTTCCATAAGCTTCCTGAAGGGTAAATGATGTGTTAATTGAACCTTCTCCAGCTCATTGAACTAGACTATTATAGGAAATTGATCTCTGGCTCATTGTCCTTTTCTCTTGCAGGATGGCCCAGTCAAAAGATTATTGTCTTTGCTTTCTGAAGTGTTGCTTCCTCTCTTGGGTGTGGGTACGTGTGGCGAGGGAAGTACGCTAATCCCCATCTCCCCGAACAGTAGAAGGAAACAGGCAAGAATAAAATAGCTACATGTTCGAAAAAAACACCACAAAGGGCTTTTAAATGTCTTTTGTAAAATATATTTTCTCATCGCCATCAGGGATGAGGAACAGGCAAAAGAAACAAAAAGCAGGTTAAAGGAGCCACCGGAGCTGTGTGCAGCAGTTTAGAACCAAAATATGTTTGCTACCATCATAACCCCATGCTATGTCTTCTCTTAAAAGTCTTTGTAGTAGTTTCTTACTATGGACAATTTTTAGCTTTTCATTGGTGCTCTATACAGACAGGTTTCAAAAGTATCTGAAACCCATCTAATTCATGGGTGGGGTGTCAGAGCTGTTGCAAACAGAATCCCTGATCAGGATCTTGTGCGGAGTAGAAATGAATTTGCTCTCCACCACAAGAATTAATGTCAAAGCTTTAATGGAAAACAGTCTTAAAATAGTTACAAATAAATGTTACAAAATACAAAATAACATATTGCTCTTAAGCAGAAAGCAATGCGGTTCAGTCTTCTTTTTAGCCTTTAATCCAGTTCAATAATTTTTCCTTTCTCTGGACCCAGAGAGAGAGCCTATGTAAGCATCTTGCTTGTTCAGGAGCGCTGAACTGAGCTTCTCCTGACACTGGCTCTGAAGATTGACTGAGATACTGAGTTCTCAGGTTTCATCTCATGCTGAGAGCAATCTCTGCTTGGATTTCCAGGGGTGAGTCATCAATCAGCCTTAAACACTCAAACAGAAACATCCTGCCTTTTCTGCCGCATTAGCTAGAAACAAACCTCTCTTGCCTAACACAAATCTGTTTGCATAACATTTTAAATACAATGCATTCAAACCTAGCATTTTATACATATTAAATTTATATCTTTAACATGGGGAACCTCAAGCTCAGAGGCAGAATGTGGTAGGACATTGAACCAGTTCTGGCTGAGTCTCAAATCTATTTTGGAATATTCAGAGGGACTCAGACAACTCAACTACCCAAGGAGATCAGTAATATCACTAAACCACATCACCCTACTTGCATTGCAAAGGAACATCACTGTATGGTCTTCTTCCCTGTGTTGTCAAATGGCTTTGTATTCTTGTTTGCTTCTTATCATTCCTGCCCCTGCTTCCTTCTGACCAAGGTTCTAAAAAAGAAATGTATGCATTTGAATTAATGCACATGAAATACCTTACTTTTCTGTGTATAAGACTGGGGGGGGGGGGTTTACTAAAAAATAAAGCATGTCAAAGTGCAAGTAGATAACTAGGTACCGCTCTAGCGGGAAGGTAAACGGCGTTTCCGTGCGCTGCTCTGGTTTGCCAGAAGCAGCTTAGTCATGCTGGCCACATGACCCGGAAGCTGTAGGCCGGCTCCCTTGGCCAGTAAAGCGAGATGAGTCCCACAACCCCAGAGTCAGTCACAACTGGACCTAATAGTCAGGGGTCCCTTTACCTTTACCTAATGTTAAAAGGGGGGATAGTCTTATACACAGGGGCAATCTCCCCCCATTTTCTTAATTTTGAGTCCCCAGAAATAGGGGGTGTCTTATACACGGGGGCATCTTATACACAGAAAAATATGGTATCTGTTCTGGCAATCTGACAATCTGCTAGAAAATTTTTTTGTTTTTCTTGGGGGTCCCTTATGCCCCTCCAAAACACAAAGGGATGTGTTCAGTCTTGATTTAATTTTCCAATTTATAAGCATCTGATCTGTGATGACAATCAGGTAAGGGGAAGAAGACAATTTCCATAGCAAATTAGCTGCTTTGTGTCTGCAACTACCAAAAGCAGACTGGGGGGTTTTAGACCAACAGAGAAAAATCTCGCTATGTCTTCCTCCCCAAGAGGAGTTCGGTGAAACCATAAGCTAGTGTTGTAAGGGTAATGAAATGACAGCTCTAGATTTCCTTCCTTTCCTTTTCCTCCTTTTGCTCACCCTTCATTCAAAGGTGAGGGAAGGGACCATAACGCAGGAGATGAAGCATTAAATTACTTAGAAGACCATTTGCTCATATGTGCAGGAGAATTATGCAGATATATCTCAGGTTCGTCATCCAATGAGCTGTTTCAATAGCTGGTAAAGCATGTCTTTGAGTTGTTGCTTTGAAGGTATGAATGGTAATTCTGCATTATACTACATTAAAAACTGTAGCCTCACTTAACTGAACAGGGAGAAAGATAAGTCCAATGTAAGGCTCGTTTGAACTTAAAAACTCATCCCTAGTTAAACCAATGACCCACACAGAGGTCCTTGAACATCATCTGTATACCTGAAGGAGCATGTCCACCCCCACCATCCAGTCCAGACACTGAGGTCCAGCTTTGAGGGCCTACTGGCGGTTCCCTCACTGAGAGACATGAAGATGCAGGGAACCAGCCAAAGGGCCTTTTCGGTACTGGCACCCTCCCTGTGGAACGCCGCCCCCCCCTCCTGGTCAGATGTCAAGGAGATAAGTAACTATACAACCTTTAGAAGACACCTGAAGGGAGTCCTGTTCAGGGACGTTTTTAATGCTTTCTTGTGTTTTTAACATTTTGTTGGGAGCCAGTTAGAATGGCTGGGACAACTCAATCAGATGAGCGGGTTACAAATAATAAAATTACTATTATAATTGTTGTTAGATATGTTCTAGGAGGCCCCCAATGTTCTGGAGCAGATTTGGGAAAGGTTCAGTGTGTGCACAGGGGGGAAGGGAGAAGGGAAAGTCCTAATTCTATAATCAGACATCCTTGCACTGACAGGTCTCATTGGTAGAATACCACCTATGGGTCTTGTTCAGAGTCAGACAACTGGTCCATCTATAGAACAGGCTGACAGAGTATTTCAGACAGGGTTCTCTCCCAGTTCTACTGGAAGATGTAGGAGTTGAACCTGGAACCTTCCACATGCAAAACACATGCTCTGTCAGGCTTCAGGGAATCAACATCCTCCCCCCATTGGCAGTACATAAGCAGAACAAAGGAAAGGGAGTTTTCTTACCAGTTAGAGTCTTTAATGATCACAGCAAGAGAACAAAGAATCCATTTCCTAGGAATGATGGTGCTCCCAATTAAGGGTTTCACCCACTTCCTCCCTAGTCACCCACGTCACTACCGCATCTTGTAACCTGATGTGCTTTCTGTGCTGCCACTTTCTCAGCTCTTCTTGACCTTGGGGAGAGCAGATTAATACTTTCCAGAGAAAGTGAATCTGTTAACTCTCTCTCTCCCAGTGCTTCTTCTCCTAGCTGTTCCCCATCCAGTATTTCCCAGCTTCTGCCTTCTGAACTACGTCCCTCTGCAAATCACTATTCCAAATCTATACTGTCCTCCTGCTCCTGGGAAGATTCAGGATCCGGAGCAGGGGGAGGGGGAGGCTCCCACTATTCCTCCTCAGTGCAGCCCTCCTCAGCACGGTCCCTGACATGCTCTAGCACTGGACCACGACCCTTAGCATGTCACCTGCTTCGCGTCGCATTGGGATGCCAAATCCGAAATTCAGCAACCTGAATGAGATTGCTGTGGTCCAAGTACTCAGAGGAAGGATAGCAGGAAATCAGATGTAGCATGAGGCCTGCAAGGATGTGCTATTATCATGCATGCACTAACGTGCACAGGGACTTTCTCAGACTAGGTCCCATCATTTGTTATGTATTCTGCACCCGTTCCATCATCCAAACAAACCATTTCGCTTGCCTCTCTCAAAACTGCTGAGTAGCATTCAACATATGAATTTAAGTTTTATGGATCGAAGACATTCACAGAGGGGTGTGTATTAAAGCCAATGACAGGAATTAATGTGACAACGCTTTCCTGTATTTGATCGGTGGCATGTCATTGCTGGTGAGGAAAGCAAAAATATCACTGCATTGTGAATTACCATCAGATAATATGAAGTGCAGGCTGAATGACAGACAATTCTATTTCATTCACACACACAAACACACAGACACACACACACTGTGGCCTCTTTAGCGAAGCTCTGACCGTCGCACAATAAATAAAGCTACTTTTGGGATGCAATCGGCTATGAGTTGCCTTCAGAACCTTCAAGAAAAAAATGTATCAGAGCACAAATGCTGGGGGAACGTTCTCCAAGATCCAGCTGGAAGTGAACCCCAGAGATCATAGTGATCAAGTGGCTGGAGCATCCCTCCTGCGAGAAAAGGGTAAGAACTCAAGAATCAAGCCAATGACCTCTCTAGTCCAGCATCCTGTTCTCACAGTGGCCAACCAGATGCTCATAGGAAACGTGCAAGCAAGACCCAGACCCAAGAACCCTCTCCCTTTTTATAGTTTCCAGCAACTGGTGTTCAGAAGCATTACTACCTCCAGCTATGGAGGCAGAGCAGAACAATCATGAATAGTAACCATTGATAGCCTTCTCCTCTATGAATTTGTCCAGGATTTCCATAAACATCTAACTGGCTCCCATGAGAACAGGTTGCTCAACAAGATAGGCCTTTGATTTGATCCAGCAGGGCTCTTCTGGGGTTCTTATGAATCCTTTTTGAGAGCTTTTATCATTATTATGCCTGTTGTCTTTGTCCATGGAGTTTTCTTGGCAGGGATACTGGAGTGGCTTGCCGGTTCCTGCTCCAGGTGGATCACGTTTGGTCAAAACTCTCCACTATGACCTGTCCATCTTGGGTGGCCCTGCAAGGCACAGCGCATAGCTTCAAGCCCCTTTGCCACGGCAAGGCAGTGATCCATGAAGGGGATCCCAATAGTGGTGTATGGAAGTGAGAGCTGGACCATAAAGAAGGATGATCGCCAAAGAATTGATGCTTTTGAATTATGGTATTGGAGGAGACTCTTGAGAGTCCCATGGACTGCAAGAAGATCAAACCTATCCATTCTGAAGGAAGTCAGCCCTGAGTGCTCACTGGAAGGACAGATCGCGAAGCTGAGGCTCCAATACTTTGGCCACCTCATGAGAAGAGAAGACTCCCTGGAAAAGACCCTGATGTTGGGAAAGATGGAGGGCACAAGGAGAAGGGGACGACAGAGGACGAGATGGTTGGACAGTGTTCTCGAAGCTACCAGCATGAGCTTGACCAAACTGCGGGAGGCAGTGGAAGACAGGAGTGCCTGGCATGCTCTGGTCCATGGGGTCACGAAGAGTCGGACACGACTAAACGACTAAACAACAACAATCATTATTATTTATATTTTATTCAATTTCAAAAATTTCACATGTACTCTCCAATATGTAATTTTTTCTTTTGTTTTATTGGCTTCCCACCCTGTTTTCCATGGTGGTTTTTTATTATTATTATTTCTCCCCTTTGCTGCATCTAATCTTCTCTCCCTTATAACAACAATGCAGTAATTTTTAATTCCTGCCGTTGCTCATAGTTCAAATCCTGCTCATGAAGTCACCATACTATAACTTATTTATTCTTAAATAGTCTGAAAAAGCCTTAGATTCTTCTACAAAACAATAATCATTAGGTTTACTTATCCATTCTTCTTTGGTGGGAACTTCTTCCTTCCTTCTATTTTTGTGCACAGAAAATCCTAGCTGCTGCCGTTACATTCATAAACATCTTACTCCTCTTGGTGAATCATTTTTTGGGGGTTGTTGTTTCTTCAGGAGCTTTCCCCTGCTGTCCTGAGTCTACAACAAGACTGTAGCTTAGATGCAAGAAGCAAGCATTGATTCTGCAGCTGAGAAGTCCGGTCAGTAGATTAGTCATCTACCCAGAGGCACAACTGGCCGTCTTACTGAGCTGACCAAAGCCGTGGTGCTTTCCTTCAGTGACTGAATGGACTGTCATGCCATTTTAACTTCCTTATGTCTAGCAGCAAAGAGCTCTTGCTGCAGACTGAAAGAGACAGGTATGAGGAGATGGCAGGAAGCTGAGGATGGATGTATACCAGTTGTTCTGAAGCAGCTGCTCTGCTACTCCTGCATCCTCTAAGTTGAAAGGCCAAGATCAAAATATTATGGCTTTCCAAATGTCATAATTACAGTATCTCAATGCAAACTTGTCTTCACTCGGCAGCTTTCTCTTTGTCTTCCCTTTAATTTCTTTAATGCACCGTAATTATTTCTTCAGTGTGGATCAATTATCTCAGAATAAAGAAACAAATTACCATCATTATCTCTGATTTTCTCCCCCTACTTTATTGTTTCTTTGATCTGTTTCCCCATCCCTGTGACAAAAAAAAAGAGGGGGGAAGGGATCCCACTTAGTAGTTCATCTCAGTTCTTGCCTTGTTTTCTGGATATGCCTCGTTGTGTAAATTGCCTGTCAGTTGTGGAATTGTCTGCACCTCTCTGGCAACTCCCTTGTCCTTGCATTCATTACCTCCTGCAGATTGAAACCCGTTTATTAGAAATGCAGATCGCGGGGAAAGACTGAAATGTGGTGTGACATGATGCCCTTTGCGTCACTTGGCTTCCCCAAGACGAAGTGCTTCTCAAAAAATTAAATACTCAAATTGTCTGCAAGAATATCACTGTCTTACAGAATTAATAGGTGCTATTGTTCTGATACTGGGCATAAGTTCAAGCGGTTTAAGCCGCCACTGATCTGAAATGAACGGCTTCAGTTACAACAACGATGACTTGGGATAGGATGAGAGAAAAACAATGCTCTTTCGTCTTCTTCAAAAGCTAATGAGATGCTTTAAAGTGAAAGAACAGGAACAATCAGGCAACCTAAACAAAACAAAACAAAGTCAACTCCTTTGCTGTTTGCTTTGAATTGCTTTTAATCTGTTGTACTTCAATGGCACAAGCTGGACAATGTGTCCAATACTGAGAAAAAAACAGTAGCCACTATCTCCCATTCAATAATAGCCAAACATCTTCTTCTTCTTCAGCGATCACTCATAGCCAAGTATGATTGTCTTCCATGAACACAGGGATTATCTCATTGCCTTCAGCTGGGCCATCACCTACAGCTTTTCCACTACCGGTTGGGTCCAGGGAGACTGAGGCAGCCCCCGGGTCTATTAACCCACCGACTTCTCCCGAGATGCAGAGACTAAGGACTGAGAGAAGGAGAGACCTGAGTACTCGCAGGAGGAGTGCTTGCCTTCGGGCGAAACAGGGAGGTGAGTCACCGGGGGTTCAGGACCGGCCATTACCCCGACAAAGATAAAAGGCTGTTGGACCCCGCCCCAGGTTGCGGGAGCAACATTGCTGTATGCCAGATCCTGCTCCTGCCCTTGTCTGGTTTCCTGCCTCGTGTCCTGCCTTGGCCCTGTCAGACTGACTCCTAGCAGAACCTTCGGATTCTGGACCAGTCCTGGACCGCATTTCACGAGTTACCCCTAGGCCCAGCACACTCCTGCTCCACTGAAGAAAAGACACAGCAGCAAGAGGATGCTCAATTATTTCCCATTCATCTGAACTAGGCTTTACAGGGCTTTCATTTGAGCCTTTCCTCTCCTTTCCCTGAAATAATTGAGTCAGGGGTCTTTGTTCTGGGCTTTTAGCTCCTTCTGTGCTTTCTATCAGCCAAAATTACTCTTGAAGTCAATCAAAGCTCCAGCAATTGGAGAGGCGACCGTGCCTGCGAGTGTGATGGGCGGCAGTGCTCCTTTCTCAAGGCTGCCTGCATAGGAAGATCCCTTGTTCAAGAGGGCATTTCAAAAGACTGCGGATCAATAGATCCTTTGCTAATTGACCTGCTGGTGGAATGGGCGAAAGCCACAGGAAATACAGGGTGATGGGAAACCCCTTCAGCAGCCTAGGTAAACAAATTGAGGCCATGATCCAGTTCAAGCCAAGTGCATTAGGTCTCCTTGATTTCAGTCAGAGACTTAGGCAAGTGCTTACCTCTCTGCCATGCAAAATTGGGGAGACTTTAAGACACTTTAAGGGTAAGTAGATTGCACCCCATTTGCTAGTGATGCGCTTTAACCAGATGCAGAATTAGGGGACTGTGACCAGTTCAGTTGTGCTGGGCACAGTAGCCTTGGGACACATCAAGAGGGCACTGCAACTACGATGTAGAACGTAAGGCGAGAGGTGAGTGGTGCTGAATTTTGACATCACACCAGGTGTCATTGAAAATTGAGACCCCAAGGTCCACCACTGCTGTAACACACACACCCTTAACACTTCACAAATGGAAATAAGGGCATGCTTGCAAAACCCTTATTCCATCCCATTCAAAGGATCGTAGCTGGAGGTCTCCTCCTCCCTTTTACACATTGTGGAAGACTCTTCCAAGCCTGCAGCGTGTGGGTTCAGTTTACAGGAGCCTATCATCTACAGGCGATACATACACAAGCTAAAATTACTTGAGGTGCATTTATAAGGCTGAGCTCCACTATCTCCCATTATGGCAAATTTTAATATTTGATGTCTAATGATTCCCCACCTGCAGCTTGAAGTGATTGACAATGCAATTGCGTGTGTTAATGCTGAAAACACAATTTGTTGCCTTGGGTCATGCAATGATGCAGAAGCCCCATGAGGCTGACAATTCCAGATCCAGCCTTCAGAATGTTCTGTATATGAAATGCATTATTAGCCAGAGAATAACACTTATTTATAGAAATGTATCCCATCTGAGGTCATCTGATGCTTTCAGAAACAGAAAAGGATGAGGGGGAATCCCAATAATGTATTTTGCTTTAGATGTTGTTATTTAAAAGCATAATAGGATGATTTGTTCTCTATATGACCCTAAGAGATAATGTCTCAAAAGTTCTGTTTACCAGACTTGTGTACTGTTTTAAAAATGTTGTCCATCATCAGCTAAGTATAGCCACGCTTATGCATTCAATTCTCATTCTCCAGGTCTGCAACCTGCAACACTTTCGAAATTTTATGGCAACTTGACATCCAATAGTCTTATTAGCAATGTGCTTTTAATAGGAAACCTGTTGTCAAGGAAACAATGGATGGTATTCAGCTATGGAGTTGTGCTAGCACAACAACTTTTAGCTGTGCTATGTACCGTATTTTTTGCTCTATAAGACTCACTTTTTCCATCCTAAAAAGTAAGGGGAAATGTATGTTTGTCTTATGGAGCGAATGCAGGCTGTGCAGCTATCACAGAAGCCAGAACAGCAAGAGGGATTGCTGCTTTAACTGCACAGCGAGCCCTCTTGCTGTTCTGGCTTCTGAGATTCAGAATTTTTCCCCCTTGTTTTCCTCCTCCAAAAACTAGGTGCGTCTTGTGGTCTGGTGCGTCTTATAGAGTGAAAAATACAGTAATTTACCCAGCCTCTCCTCTTCACATGTGCCCACCACGCACCCCTAAATCTACCCCAGAGGGTTGTGGGAACTCACGGGGGAGATGTAGAGGCTGAGCAAGGGGCACTGAGAGCCAGTGTGGTGTAGTGGTTAAGAGCAGTAGTCTTGTAATCTGGGGGACCGGGTTCGCGTCTCCGCTCCTCCACATGCAGCAGCTGGGTGACCTTGGGCTAGTCACACTTCTTTGAAGTCTCTCAGCCCCACTCACCTCACAGAGTGTTTGTTGTGGGGGAGGAAGGGAAAGGAGAATTTTAGCCGCTTTGAGACTCCTTAAAGGGAGTGAAAGGCGGGATATCAAATCCAAACGCTTCTTCTTCATACATCGAAGTTACACAGTGCAGCTAAAAGTTGTTACGTTAGCACAACTCCTTGAACAAATACCGCTTAATGCATTTTAGGATTGCAAGTCCCACTTGCAATACACATGCCTCAAAGAGCCTAACTGATTCAACTGTAAAGTGTGTCATTTAATATACACTCAGGCATAATACAACTACTATAAGCAAAGCAAAACAGGAAAAACAATGGAGGAGGTTTTTAAAGGTTCCAAAAGAATGTCAGTAGGACAGGCAACATTTCTTGGGAAGGTCTGCATTGCCTTAAGGAGCTGCTGAGTTTCTCCTAAAACACCTCTACAGAACATGTGAACCATGAGAATTGACATATGCTACAGTTTTAACAGTTTTTCAGTATTTTTCTATTTCCTATTGCTGAATTTTTACACTATATAGAGTATCTTTTCAACCCATTGTGTGCTGTATCATACACTTTTGCAGGAAAGTGGAACAGAAATTAACTAACAGCACAATCCTATTAATATATGTTCATTAAAAAAAAAAAACACCACATCAATTTTATTAAAGGTTTTCAACCTAATGCAGTGGCACCTCGGGTTAAGAACTTAATTCGTTCTGGAGCTCCTTTCTTAACCTGAAACTGTTCTGAACCTGAAGCACCACTTTAGCTAATGGGGCCTCCCACTGCTGTCGCGCTGCTGCTGCGCAATTTCTGTTCTCATCCTGAAGCAAAGTTCTTAACCCGAGGTACTATTTCTGGGTTAGCGGAGTCTGTAACCTGAAGCGTCTGTAACCCGAGGTACCACTGTATACCATAAAAATCAAACTAAACTAAAGAGAATAATATGAGGGACGCGGGTGGCGCTGTGGGTTAAACCACAGAGCCTAGGACTTGCCAATCAGAAGGTCGGCAGTTCAAATCCCTGCAACGGGGTGAGCTCCCGTTGTTCGGTCCCTACTCCTGCCAACCTAGCAGTTCGAAAGCACATCAAAGTGCAAGTAGATAAATAGGTACCGCTCCGGCGGGAAGGTAAACGGTGTTTCTGTGCACTGCTCTGGTTCGCCAGAAGTGGCTTAGTCATGCTGGCCACATGACCCATAATCTGTCTGCGGACAAACGCCAGCTCCCTCAGCCAGTAAAGTGAGATGAGCACAGCAACCCCAGAGTCATCCGCGACTGGACCAAATGGTCAGAGGTCCCTTTACCTTTGAAGAGAATAATAAATATATATATATATCAAACAGGAAAAAAACTGAAGAGAAAAATTAATTAAAATACGTTAATAATAATCCTCATATGATCCTCATAAAACACAAAATTCTAAATATATCTATGTAGCCCTCGGTCACCATTATATCTTAATCTCCACCCATACAGAAAGTTGAATCCTCTTGCCTTCCACCTGAGAGAGCTTCCCCTTCCCCTTCCCCTTCCCCTTCCCCTTCCCCTTCCCCTTCCCCTTCCTCAGTCTCCCACCCTAAGAAAAGCCACTCTGACCTACCTCTTATATAGGTCCTAACGTGTAATATCTAACTGTGACATACTCAAAGAAGACCCATTGAAATCAAGAGGTTTGATTAAATTAAGTCCATTGCTTCCAATGGACTCCAGTGTTCTTCAGTTTGGGGTTCCCAGATGTTGCTGGCACTACAGATCCCATCATCCCCAGTCCGCTGAGTAAATGGGTAGTGATAATGGGAGTTGTCGTCCAGCAACACCTGGGGACCTAAGGTTGAAGAACACTAACCTGCTCTTGAGTTTGACTTAGTTGGATACTAGATAGATAGATAGATAGATAGATGATAGATATAGATAGATAGATAGATAGATAGATAGATAGATAGATAGATAGATATAGATAGATAGATATAAACAGATAGATAGATTAGATTAGATAGATAGATAGATAGATAGATAGATAGATGATAGATAGATAGATAGATAGATGATAGATGGATAGATGATAAATAGATAGATAGATAGATAGATAGATAGATAGATAGATAGATGATAGATAGATAGATGATAGATGATAGATAGATAGGTAGATGGTAGATGATAGATAGATAGATAGATAGATAGATAGATAGATATGATAGATAGGTAGATAGATGATAGACAGATGATAGATGATAGAATGATAGATATAGATTAGATAGATGATAGAGATGATAGATAGATAGATAGATAGATAGATAGATAGATAGATAGATGATAGAGATAGATGATATAGATAGATAGATAGATAGATAGATAGATAGATAGATAGATGATAGATGGATAGATGATAAATAGATAGATAGATAGATAGATGATAGATAGATAGATGATAGATGATAGATAGAAAGCTGATAGATGATAGATAGATAGATAGATAGATAGATATAGATATAGATAGATAGATAGATAGATGATAGATAGATGATAGATAGATAGATAGATAGATAGATAGATAGATGATAGATAGATAGATAGATAGATAGATAGATAGATGATAGATAGATAGATAGATGATAGATAGATGATGATAGATAGATAGATAGATAGATAGATAGATAGATAGATGATAGACAGATAGATAGATAGATGATATATAGATATAGATAGACAGACACAACATCCGTACACACTCCCCTGTGTTACTCCCCTCCCCCTTTCTAAAATAAAAATGCAGACTCCTGGTTAATTATCTTGGAAGTGCACTTCAAATATTAGGTAAACACTACAAATGAGATGTAAATGAAGGCAGCAGAACAGCTGTCAGCTTGCTAGCTGATTAATTTTCTTTAGAAGTCACAACAATTATGCTCCAACATACTGCCCACTCCTTTTCCTCCTCTTTCCATCACCCATTTAAATTCCACAAGAAAATAAGAAGAGCCTCCTTGGAGAAGGCCAACCAGATGGCAGTGGGAACCCCACAAGCAGGACCTGAGTGCAACTGCAGTCCTCCCACTTGTGAGTGCCAGCAACTAGTAGTCAAACACACTAGTGGTAGGGTATGGTCATTGTGACTAGTAAGGCCAATTGTTGCTTTGGGGGTATGAAGTTCCACTGTCCTCTTACTCAGTTTTTATTATTTTTCTTCCTAGTTTGAGTAGCTCCTTACCTTTCAACTCAGCTAGTCTAAAGCGTTTTCAGCTCAGAACTTTGTTTTCTTGAAGCAAGGACATCATAATAATAATAATAAATTGTATTTATACCCCGCCCTCCCCAGCCAAGACTGGGCTCAGGGTGGCTAACACCAAATATAAAAACAATTGATTGAAATACAGCTTAAAAACAAGATTAAAATACAATATTAAAACATTAAAATGCAGCCTCATTTCAGTGGAAATACAATCAAAAACTGTTTTGGGGATAAAAACATTAAGTCTTCACCAAGGCTAACTATCCAGACTGGTCCTACATGGGCCAGTAAAAAGCCAGGGAAGTCCCCAAATAGGAGTTCCAATTGTAGCTGCTCTTTATTCATCAACCTAAAACTGTGCCAGGGACGCGAGTGGCGTTGTGGTCTAAACCACTGAGCCTCTTGGGCTTGCCAATCAGAAAGTTGGCGGTTCAAATCCCCGTGACAGGGTGAGCTCCCATTGCTCTGTCCCAGCTCCTGCCAACCTAGGAGTTCGAAAGCATACTGGCGCAAGTAGATAAATAGGTACTGCTCCAGCAGGAAGGTAAACGGCATTTCCATGCCCTGCTCTGGTTTCAGTGTTCCGTTGCACCAGAAGCGGCTTAGTCATGCTGGCCACATGACACAGAAAAACTGCAGACAAACGCCAGCTCCCTCGGCCTGTAAAGCAAGATGAGCGCCGCAACCCCAGAGTCATCCACGACTGGACTTAACTGTCAGGGGTCCTTTACCTTTTTAAACTGTGCTTGGTCCACGCCACCGTAAACTCCCCAGGCTTTCAGTGTTTCGTAGCGGTATTTCTCCCTATGACATACAGCAGGGATAAGAAGCTGGCAGACCTCCGGTTTGTTGCCTATCTACAACTCACATCATCCCTGAACTATTACCCATGCTAGTTGGGGCTGATGGGATTTGGAGTCCAGCATCATCTGAAGGGTGATTGGCCAATGAAGGGGTTGAAATGCACAAGGGGGCAAAGAACAGTCATGCATCCATAAGCACCTGTGATGGAATCCACCTACCCAACCATGTCAGCAGAAGCCATGCACAAAAATATCCACTTGCACTAATGGGATTTCCCGCCTCGCCCCCCCAAAAAAATTGGTTTGAAGACTGTGTGTGAAGAGAACCCCTAGAACAGCATGCAGTGGGAGGAAAGTAGGAACCATTGTATCTTACAATATCAGGGACTGGGCAGAGGAGGAATGGTGGAGACTGCCTCCCCATCCTGACCCTTCCAGGGAGGAGGAAGAGGAAGACAGTACAGTGGTACCTCGGGTTACAGATGCTTCAGGCTACAGACTCCGCTACCCCAGAAATAGTATCTCAGGTTAAGAACTTTGCTTCAGGATGAGAAGAGAAATCGCATGGCGGCGGCGCAGCGGCAGCAGGAGGCCCCATTAGCTAAAGTGGTACCTCAGGTTAAGAACAGTTTCAGGTTAAGAACGGACCTCCGGAACAAATTAAGTTCTTATCCAGAGGTACCACTGTATAGATTTACAACAGGGGTTTGCGGGAGGTCGCAGCTCAGAGGCAGATGAGGGGGAAAGCTGGGAAATAATGGGAGAGAAGGAGTAGCAGCTGGCTGACACGTTGTCACTAGAAAGCATTCCAGACCCTCCATCTCTCACAACCAGCAAGCCTTAAAAGTAGGAGAGCAAAGAGCTCTAAGACAGAGGGCATGTAGCGGCACCCATAGAAGTGACGAATGAGGAAGTGGGAGAGACGGGGGGTGGAGATTCACTCAGGACAACGCCATTATCCAAGAGGCTGGGTTCTATAGCCTCTCTCTGTAAAGATTGAAATAAAAAAGGACGGTAAGAAACTTTTCCGTGTCTTTATACTTTCCTGTGTAACCAGCCAGGAGCCGCAGACAGCATCCTGACACACAAGCTGCTTGCAGAGGCAGAACAATTTGAAGAGCCCAACGTTGAGTTAAACTCGTGGGATTAAGCAGAATTGGTCATAGTCACTGGTTGCATGAGACCACAATATCTTTTGGCACACACACTTCCCATTCCCATTTTAACAATCACAGTATACTCAACCAGTTGCCATAGCTGTCAAGCGTCCCTTATTTGGCGGGACAGTCCCTTATCCCAGCGCCGTGTCCCGCTGCTGTCCCTTATTGATGATGTCCCTTAAATTTCGTGAGTTTCAAAGGAAGCAGCTCCTCTCCCTCCCTCCCTGCCAGCCAGGGAGGAGGGAGGCGGGAGGCTCCAACTGTGTTGCTTGGCTGCGTTGCTCACCCAATAAGGAGTCCAAGAACGACTGGGGGGGTGGAGCTTGCATGCCTTGTGCCAATCAAATCGGCCGCGTTGCCTGGGGACTCGCCTTTGCTCAGCGCTTCCCAGCGGAGAGGTGACAGTGGTTTTCCTTGCTGCATCCCCATTGCCGGGTTGCTGCGCTATGGGAACCACCACTTGAGGCTTCATTTGGCTGCTAGTTGACTAAAATCTCTTATTTTGGCTGCTGATCCCTTATTTTCAAGGCTGCTGGTCCCTTATTTTCAAATCTGTAAGTTGACAGCTATGCCAGTCGCTAGTGTGCCTGCTGTGTTGTGTGAGGTGCTTCATAAGGTTCTTTCACCCAGTTTTAATACCTCCAACCAGTTGCCAGTTTGGGTGTGCTTTGCCTTTAGTGCAATACTGATATCTGATGCGGGGACAAGGAGAATTTGAAAGTATCCGCATTTAAAACTCTGTCCCTAAAGTGAAGCAAATCGACAATCTCCAGCTCAATTTCCATCCATAAAGGGGAGACAGAATAGGCGGTGTGCGGATATGACTTAGTTATTTACTATCCTGCAGCATCATTTGGCAGTAAACTGGAAGGATATTTATTGTGCCTTGCAGCACATCCAGTACTTGTCAATTTTTACAAATGTATTAGCTGAGGGTCGGGGATACTCATTTTTCTCCGAAGGTTTTTCACTCTCACTCTAGAGCTCTCAGAGAGGATCTTTAACCTCAAAAACAAGCATCTCTTGCCCTCCATCTCCCTCAGCACCAGAGAAACAGCATTATGAGACAGGTTTTTTTTAATGTAGGAACGTGTGCTTGCTTCAGGGAAGAGCCCCCGACGGGGGTGGGAGGAAAGATGCCAGCTCAAAATCCCTCTGGCTTGAATATATGGAAGTCAACACAAGTAGATAAGACTCTCAGAATGCACTGAATTATAATCAGCTTCAGGCCCAGAGGTCCAGTTCACACACAATACTAAGCCAAACCATGACTTACCATGAATGAGCAGAGAATAGGTCACTGCCCCTCTTCTGCATCCACACTGCATTAAACCGCAATTTGATGTACTGTGTAATCTGAATCTGGACTTTTGGCTTAGCTATTTCCAGACATACTTTGGCCACCTCATGAGAAGAGAAGACTCCCTGGAAAAGACCCTGATGTTGGGGAAAATGGAGGGCACAAGGAGAAGGGGACGACAGAGGACGAGATGGTTGGATAGTGTTCTCGAAACTACCAGCATGAGTTTGACCAAACTGCGGGAGGCAGTGGAAGACAGAGCCTGGCGTGCTCTGGTCCATGGGGTCACGAAGAGTCGGACACGACTAAATGACTAAACAACAACAACATCTCCAGACAAATCATGAGCTGTAACCCAGTTTTGTCCTATGGACCTCATGGTTTGCTAGTGAGAGATAAACCACGGCCCTGAGTTTGGATGACACACTAAGCCAAATTGTGGTTTAGTTCAGTAGCATAAATGCCCCAGCAGGGGCAAAGCCACGATTTCCACTCCAGGAGCTTGCATGTTTGCTTGTCCATTCTGAACCATGGTTTTGGCTTAGTGTTACATGTGAACAAGGTTAGAGTACAGTGAACTTAATTCATTCTGGAGGTCTGTTCTTAACCTGAAACTGTTCTTAACCTGAAGCACCACTTTAGCTAATGGGGCCTCCTGCTGCTGCCGCGCCGCTGGAGCACGATTTCTGTTCTCACCCTGAAGCAAAGTTCTTAACCCGAGGTAATATTTCTGGGTTAGCGGAGCCTGAAGCGTCTGTAACCTGAAGCGTATGTAAACTGAGGTGCCACTGTATAGTGGAAAGAACTAGACCACAGTCCGCCATAGAAAATTAAATGAACATCTTATGTGGAGGACAGTAGCCAGACTTCCCAAAGAGCTGCTCCTCCTCAAGGTCACTGTTCAGGGGTGTCAAATTTGGGTATGGGTTCGTTTGAAGTGCCACCCCTTGAATTTACAAGTATCTCCTCTGAATTTGAAAGAGGAAGTGGGAAATGGAAATGAACAGAGTGGGGAGGGAGAGAAAAAGTAAAGAGAAACAATATGGAAGGGGAAGTGAGAGGGAAAGAAAAAGGGAGAAAGAAAGAAAAGTGGAGATGACCCAAAAAGGATGGAGGGAAAGCTTTCAATATGTTTTTCCTTGATACCACTCCCCCTATTGTGATATGCTTTCATCGTTTATATCATGTAAATATCCTGCTTGATTTATTTAAGCAAAACCTTTTTTAAAGAATCTCATTCTCTAGTTGAGATTCCTGCATTGCAGAGGGTTGATCTAGATGACTCTTGGAGACCTACCAACTCTACAATTCTATGAACATTTTTTTTTTAAGTAAACCTTTTCTGTCAGTTCAGTGCTGCTGAAAATGCTCACTCCATCATCATGATCATTTACTATGCTTGCCAGTCACTTTATTCAAAAGAAAAAGGGTGAGAGCAACTTGATAAGATAAAATACAATTTAAAAGCAGAAAAAAATAAAACAACGAACAACACAAAATGCTCATCTAGAAACATATTAATCAAGGCAAGTTCTACCTACCCCACTAAAAGATGAACACCCACACAGGAGGAAGCTTAATTGTGATTTGAGGACCCGCCCACTTCGCTTGGGAATAAGAAAGGCACATGGGCATAGTATTTTAGGTTAATGGGCTAGAAAAGGCCACAACTTTACTGATTACAGCATGTGAGAGGTATTGGCTTAGGCATTGGAAAAAACAGCAAAGTTTGACTCCACCCACTCAGTAAGGGGTGAGTCTAGCAGAGGTTAACCACCAGTAGGGGGAGCCTGTTGATGCAAATACAACTGTAAGCTCTCCCCCTGATGTCACCGGGGGTCGTGCCATGGCCACCAGCCCAGCAGGGCATCGGACAGGATCCACGACCGCCAGATTCCTTTAACAGAATACCCATAAGTGAAAGGGGTAGGCAATGGTTACACCATGCCCTTCCATACACCAACAACACATTCCAATGCCTAACTGACAATACCGGAAAAGTTGTGACGAATTGCTACGAGGTAGGCAAAAAACCCAGGGACGCGGGTGGCGCTGTGGGTAAAACCTCAGCGCCTAGGGCTTGCCGATCGCATGGTCAGCAGTTTGAATCCCTGCGGCGGGGTGAGCTCCTGTCATTCGGTCCCAGCTCCTGCCCACCTAGCAGTTTGAAAGCACCCCTAAGTGCAAGTAGATAAATAGGGACCGCTTTCTAGCAGGAAGGTAAACAGCGTTTCCGTGTGCTGCTCTGGTGCCGGTTCGCCGGAGCAGCTTCATCACGCTGGCCACGTGACCCGGAAGTGTCTGCGGACAGCACTGGCTCCCGGCCTCTAGAGTGAGATGAGCGCACAACTCTAGAGTCTGTCAAGACTGGCCCGAACGGGCAGGGGTACCTTTACCTTTACCTTTAGGCGAAAAACCAAGTGACCGGTGCCAATTTGCCAATTGGGAAAAACTCCTACCAGGCCCCCTGGGCAACCAAGGTGACCAACCACAGGTCCATAGCAAGGTCAAGTGCAAAGGATGACTAGAGGGAAGGGTGGGTGGGTGACCCGATGAAAACTCAGCAGCGCAATGAGGGGAAGAGCTGCCGCGGCCGCATTTGAGCGGCTAAACCCCGCCCCCGAGCTTCCCACCGATAGGAAGCCTGACGGGGGAGCGTGGTGCGTCAGCAGTGACGTTGAGCAGGGGCCAGAACACCCCCTGCAGAGCACGGGAACGGTTCTCAATCACAATCCCTCCCCTCCGGGAGGAGGAGAGGCTTTACCAAAGACCTAAGTAAACAAAAAAGACTTTAGCCTGGCACCCAAAGATTGACAAGGATGGCACCAGGCAGTTATCCCTGGGGAAAGGATTCCACAGTTGAGAGACCCACCAATGGAAAGACCCATTCTTATTTGGCCACCCTCCATCAGTTGGGACAGAGTTCATGGAAGGGTTCATATTGCCTAGTTTGCTGAGTTTGCCCCTAGCATGTGGGAAAGTCATGCAGCTAGACTGGGGCTTTACTTGGCAGAAATGGCATTGCAGTCTCAGAGAAGAAGCATGTTGTGATACAGAGCGGCCTGTATAGCAGGCACTTTGGACTCAACCCAAGGCCTCCTTAGAAGCAGCACAACTTAATAACCTGTTGTGATTTGCACATGTGGGTTAGCATCTGACCCTCATCACCACTAGGAAATATCCTAAGGAGCTGGCCACGAGAAAGTGTGCATAATCACACAGAACTTTGTAGCAAGAGCCTTGCAGAGCAATGGCCCAAATCTAACTCAAGGGACTTCCTAGTATGTCAGGCCAGGAGGACCAATATACTCCACACCCCTTCTCCCTGTAGTTCCCAGCATCATCTTCTATTCTACTCCAGAGAGCCCCCCAACTCTGTTGTGTATGAAGCTGATTTTTTTTTAAGGGGACGGGGAGTACAGGGATAGACATCGAAAAATTTGCCTCTTCCTCTCTCCTTTCCTCCTAGCGTGGAGTGGAACTTAAGACCGATGCAGCTGTCTTTTACATGAGGGCCCCAGTTTCTCTACACGGAACTAGCCTATACAGGTGGTAACATAGGGTAGCTTCGCCGCTAACAAACAGTGCTTCAGGAGGAAAGGCCAATTTGCCGTCTTACTCTCCTTAGCCCAGGTGATTTAGCTTTGGAGAGCCTGAGAACAAAACCTGAAGCTAAAGTATCAAATATGCATGTCCCGCATTACCAAGCCAATGTTTCATAACCTAGAGCAAAATGAAAAGCAAGTTTCTCAACTTGGCTGTTGCTAAGGTAGCTTGATGTGGATCCCACTATAACCCACTTTATTGTTTTGCTCCAGTGTTTTATTATTTCTTCAAGCAACACCAGCAGTTCGGGGGGGGGGGGGAGAGGATTCACACATTGGGATTCTTATTAGGAATGTATAATGTTATTGCCTGGCAGTAAAGCGAGGCCAAGTGCGTATTAAGCTTGAAGGCTAATAATGTCTTGCCGTTAGAGACCTGTATTTTGGATGGGGCGTATTTTATGTTTATTTGCTACCTGGCTCTCTTGGAAAGCCTCAGGTCAGACTACTAGAAGCATGGCTACTCAGGAATATACAGATCCACAGAACAGCAAAAGTGTGCATTCCTGAAGACTACAGGTAGAAATATATTGGCAACAGCAGGAAAGGTTGGGAAGGCACATCCTTGCGGGACGGATTTGTCCTGGCCATCTTCAAAGATGCAGTCATTCAACCACTTCTATGTATATATAAAAGCCCACCCTGGACCCACTGAATTGTGACACCCAATCACAAATAAACCCTTTTTGGGGGAAGGTGGTGGAGAAGATTGTGGTGAGACAGTTACAAGTACTCTTGGATGAATTATCATGTCCTATCTTGGTCCAGGTTCAAGCCTTGGCCTTGCTCTGAGTTGGCTGCCCTGATGGATTAATAATAATAATAATAATAATAATAATAATAATAATAATAATAATAATAATAATAATTTATTTATACACCACCCTCCCCAGCCAAGACCAGGCTCAGAGTGGCTGACACCAGGTATAAAAACAATTGATTGAAATACAACTTAAAAACAAAATTAAAATACAACATTAAAACATTAAAATGCAGCCTCATTTCAGTAGGAACTCAAATCAAAAACTTTTTGGGGGATGAAAATATCAAGTCTTCACCAAGGCCAATAAGGATTATTCTTATTGGGTGAAGGACTCTGTTGTGACCCTATTGTTCTTGATTTCTCTGTGGTTTTTTATACCACTAACCATGGTATCCTCCTCAACAAACAGTGAGATGACTATTGGAGGCACAGCTTTACAGTGGTTCTGGTCCAATCTCTGGGAACAGTTTCTGCTATTAGCATTTGGTGATTATATTTTGGCTCCCTGGTCATTGTGCTGTAAGGTGCAGCATGGTCTTGAGGACACCATCTTGTCCCCAATACTATTTAGCATCTACATGAAGCTCTTGGGGGTGGTCATTTGGAAGGTGTCATCAGTACATTGATGGAACCCTTCTCTATTTCTCTGTAGCATCCGAATCAGGAGAGACCATGCAAGTCTTGGACCAGTGCCTGGACTTTGTGGAGGGCTAGAGTTGGGGGATGAATATCTAACTCTGAATTTGGGAAAGCAGAAGCACTGGGGGTTGCTGTCCATGGTCCTGAACCCCTTTGCCTTTGTGCCTTTGTTCCTGTCCAAGGTCCTGATCTCACTCCAAGACAAAGAAGGCTCAGATAGTTCTGGCCATGCCTCTCATCATATTGTTTGGGCCACTGCATCTTCCTCATGGCAGAGATCACCGTGGATCATGAAAACCAGGAGCAGTGCCCTTTTTACTTTGGTGAATGGTTGCTATTCAATTCTATATATAAATGAAAAGCTTTTTGCTACACAGTCCAGTGTTGTGTAGCTTAGCCCCAACTGACAGGGACCTTGCTGTGCAGTGCACCTTCCCCAGCTGTCAAAATAGCAAGCCTTTTGTTGGTTGCGTTAATAAATGCAGTGCTGAGACTTTTCTTTTACCGTTTGCATGGCAATCTGCATTTGACCTTGGTGGATGGGCAGAAGCCTGAGTGTAGATCACTTAGACTCCATTCCAGCAACATAATCTGTGAGTGGCTAGACATCTGGGCACCTCAAGGTCTATCTGTCATCACAGGATCATCATTGTATGTCATTTTATAATTATGTCTAGCAGCATTTTTTGTTGTTGTTGTTTTAAAAAAAGGAGGAGGAGTACGAGAAATATTCCATTTTTTAGATACATTTTCATCATTGTGTTCTTGACAGGTTTTATGAGTCTTTGGAGGGGTTTTTTCTTTATTTGTGACCATCTTTTGAAAGCAATGTCATGAAGCACTTGTGCAAATTGTACCACACATTAAGCATCAAACAGAAATCAGAAGAAAGCTGATGGGTCCAGACTGGGCAACCTTGCCATCAGGGTTCCCTGTGGCACAACGGGGAATACTTGCCATTTCTGCATGTTTGCATTAACCCATAGCTTTCTTTGATAATTTCAACTTTTAATTTAGAATTATTTTGAGGCTTAGAAGGCTACCCACTGCACTAACTCATGTGGTATCTTGTGTGTATAGAGTAGGGTGCCCTGCTTTGCACCATATACACACACACAGAGAGAGAGAGACTGCCACAGCATGTTGGGCATAGAATTAAACACATGCCACCATACATCTAGCTGCAATCTCCTCACCTTTGTCCCTGAAAGGGAAATGTGAGTAGTACCAACTATAGGCCATCCTGTAGCAACCTTCTCCTACATGTGGGTTGCATTGTCTGGATTGCCCACAACACTTTCTCTTCTTTAGTTGGTTATTTGCTATGGAGGAATTGTACAACAGGCACCAGTGTCAGGGACTAGGCAGAGGAGGAATGGTGGCGACTGCCTCCCCAGCCTGACCCTTCCAGAGGAGGAAGAGACAGTTGAGAATTACATCAGGGGTTTGAGGGAGATCACAGCTCAGAGGCAGATGAGGGGGAAAGCTGGGAAATAATGGGAGAGGAGGAAGAAGAAGCACCAGAGGGAGGACAGCTGACAGTCTTTAGAAAGCAATTCCAGACCACTCCCTCTCCCAGAACCCGGTGAGCATTGAAAGTAGGAGAACAACAAACAACACAAGCAACACGAAGACCAGTATACTAGATAGCACTGCAATTCTTATTGCATAATATAAATTTGAAAAATGCACAAGGATATCTATGTATATATAAAAGCCCACCCTGGACCCACTGAATTGTGACATCCAATCACAAATAAACCCTTTTGGGTGGAAGGTCGTGGTCCTTATGACCACTGCTCCTTGCGCATTTTTCAAATTTATGGGTTGTGCTGAAGAAGATTCCAGCGAAACAGTCAGATTATCCGGGATCACTGTCCTACGTTGTTATTCACTTACTACTTCGGCACCATGAACGCCTAAAAAGTTTTACCACTTCGCCCACAGGATAGCATCTATTACTTTGTTTCAACTATAGACTCATTATATTTCTATGGACTTTCAAAGATTGACAGGCATGTGTTCATTTGATTTCAAATATATTAGAGAATTTACAAGTGTACACATTTTGTCTTTGTCTTTGTTGTACTAAATTATGTATATTATGCAATAAGAATAGTTTGCAACACAGGGGTTTGTTGTTCTGTATTGAAAGTAGGAGAGCAGAGAGCTCAGAGGCAAAGGGCACATATCAGCACCCGTAGTGATGACACACAATGGGAGAGAGGGTTGGAGGGAGACTTACTTGAAGCAATGTCATTACTCCAAGAGGCTGCATTTCTAAGCCTCTCTCTGTGAATATGGAATAAAAAGCATTGGTAAGAACTTTCCTTGTCTTATCCATACCATGGGGGTTGGATCCTCTGGCGCCTAACAACCAAGTAATAAGATTCTCTGGCAGCAGCTACTTAACGATTTCTTGACCATGAACTAGCATGTTTTGGTGTCCTATGAGAAAATTGTCCAAATAACAGCTCATTTCTATCTCACATGTGCACTGCATAGAATCACAGAATTTCTTTAAATTAGAAATCACTAACTGATGAAATGGTATAATTATTCCAGTACATCTGCAATATGTTACTGTTCACTTTAATCAATGGAATACAGTAAACATCCCTTCCCTTCACTTCTGTTATGATACAGAGCTCCTGCTGTACGGGACTTCCCCTTAATATCTCAGTGGTCTTCCCTCTAATTTTACATCTTGCATGTGCTATGTTTTATAGTCCTCAGGAATATTTCAAACATGCTGCCACGTGCCCTTTGTGAGGAGGCTGGGAAACTGTATTCCCCCAGGTGCAAAGCTTCTGACAAAGCAACAGATTGCAATTTCAGGGGCACCTTGGCCTTAATAGATACAAATTTTGCATCTCCTCCTAGGATTCCTCTTGAAATTAGCTGTTCAGCCCTTAATCATTCAATCAAACATGCTCCAACACCCCCCTCCCCAAAAATACACACACCGCACTGCTATGTGCTAGCCTATCATTCTTCAGTGAAAACCTGAAGGCAGGATTCTGGACTGATGCATCAGAAACTCAGCTTCACCCCTACCTCCAAATTTCCCAACACTCAGTCATCAGGAATCCCAAACAGTTCAAAACACCCCAGACAGAAACATGGGATGTCCCTTCCTGAACAGGTCAATGGCCCATCTAGTCCAGCACCCTGTTTTCACAGTGGCCAACCAGATGCCTACGAGAAGCCCACAAGCAGGATCCAACCACTAGAACATTCTCCCCTCCTGTGGTTTCTAGCAACTGGTATTCAGTAGCATTACTGCCTCAAACCATGAAGACCCATCATGGCTGGTACCTCCTCAAATATTCCTTGAGTTAGAGATGGGTGAGCAGATGTTTGGCTGGAATTTAGGAAAGCTGAACCTAAATATTTACTGGCATGATGACAATGAGCTTGGGGATTGCCTGGTTCCAATCAAGCAATATATGGCACCCACGCACATTACCTTAGGCATCATTTTGAGCTGGAGAGGTGGGCAAATATTAGCCCATCCCTTGAGCTTGTGGAGGCATTGCTGTGCTAACCACAGCCACCAGGGAACAGATAAATCAGATAAAGTTGGATAAGATCTGCCCAATCCAGTGAGCTGAGAGGATGTTTTGCCCCTCCAAACCCACATCCCCTCTACAAGTTCTCCCTTCTACAAACCAAAAAATTATCCACAGAAAACTAAACCCAGTTTTGATTCTATCATTAATAAAGTGTTCATTCTCATCAGAACTCTTTCTTTATAAGAAGGTAGTGCACACTCGGATAAAAGGTCACGCTGAGATATCATAGCTTTCAGAATATGAATTTGAATTATTTTTCTCTCCCACTCACACAGTGGTGCTGTTATTTCCAGACTGCAGGGGCCAAGTCTGGGTCTCTGTAGTCCAGCTCCAAGCAAACCCTAGAAGCATCTTCGTGCCTCTTTGAATCTCATGTTACAACCTCAGCTTTGATAGGTGCTTCTATAATACTAAAATCTTAAATCTTTACAATGGGTTTTTAAAACAATGGTGTACACTAGCAACATGCCAAATTCAAAGACCTACATTGACTCCCAGTACATTTCTGAGCACAATTCAACTTGTTGGTGCTGACCTTTAAAGCCCTATACAGCCTCAGCCCAGTATACCTGAAGGAGCGTCTCCATCCCCATCGTTCAGGCAGGACACTAAGGTCCAACTCTGAGGGCCTTCTAGCAGTTTCCTCACTGCGAGAAGTGAGGTTACAGGGAACCAGGCAGAGGGCCTTCTCGGTAGTGGCACCCACCCTGTGGAACGCCTTCTCATCAGATGTAAAGGAAATAAACAACTATCTGACGTTTAGAAGACATCTAGAAGTTTTCAATGTTTGATGTTTTATTATGTTTCCATATATGCTAGAAGCCACCCAGAGTGGCTGGGCAACCGAGTCAGATAGGAACAGGGCAGAGATGAGCGCTCCCGTTGCCAGGGCAACGTAGATGCTACCTCCCATTGGATAAGTCTACTTATTTCCAGTGCTGTTTAGTTGCTTTCATGATCAATTGCATACCTAACTCTATAGGCAAAGATTTATGAAATACTATGATGGAATAATTAAACTGCAGTTTTAGTGGATTTATAATGTGGACAAATTGCTTTTTAAAAATCTGTAAAACGAATTTGGTGCTTTAGCAAGTTTGTTCTTTTAATCTAGCTTTTAGGGTCGTTCTCTCCAAGTAAATGAGACTCTTTGGACCATTTTGCTTCAAGAGCTGCTCCAAAAGTTATGAAACGCTCCTCATTTCAGTTTTCAAAAGCAGGAAGAAAGGAAGGCTTTGTCTGCTTCTGGGAGCCAAAAAGAAGGGCAGAAATCGTGGCTCAGTGACAGACTTGCATACTTTGTGCCCAAAAGGTTTCAAGTTCAATTCAGTGAATCTCTAGGTAGGGCTGGGAAAATTTCCTGTCTGAAACCCTGGGAAATCACTGCCAACATTGAGCTATATAGACTGGTGATGTGATTTGGCATAAGGCAGAGTCCTGTGTTGGAAATTCTGCAGGAAGTCACCCCAAATTTCTGGGCTAGAGCAGAAAAGGTCCTGCGCTGTGTTTCCTGGGTATTAACTTCCACTCCTGCTAAAATGGCATTTTCAGCAGAACTTCATTAGCAGATCTTAAGGTATGCAATTCTAAGCACACCAAGTTAGTCGGGACTGGATTGTTTCAGCTGACATAAAACACTTAGGGTTGCTCTGCAGATCTGGGCTCATACAGGG